>NC_139234.1:91819627-92350915 GCF_977018435.1 Lepisma saccharinum
TCTTCCGCACCTAGGAGATAAGAAAGGAATTAAGTACCTCGAAGACAGCAAAATCATCTCGGAAATTCTCCAAACTATTTAGCTGCTGAGCTCTTCTCCAAACGTAAGTAACATGTATTTTTGTTTCTTATGTAGTTAGCTATGGAAGCAACGCGAGCATCTTCCGCGCAGTCTCAAACGTCACCACTGCCATCTAGGCGGTGGACCACGGCAACTCAGGGAGTGCACACACTATTCCTTCTATACGCTCTGGTTGAACTATAAAATCAAAGGGGAGAGTGGGAACATTTGCCTATATTTATTATATGTTTGTTAACATATTTAGTGCATTACAGCTTACAAAGAAGCAGTTCACGTTACACCTGAGTGTAAATAAAATAAAAAAAATTGCTATGGCCAAAAGCCAAAAGTTCAGCAAGTTCTACGCAGTTCATTTGTTCTCTAAGTCGTTCATCTTGTTCTTTCTTTCGTTCTTTCTTGTTTGTTTTTTCATCATTTGAGCGTATGTGTTCTAGCAAATGGGGGGAAAAAATGTTTGCTAGTTAGAACCATAAACGCGCTTAAGTACTTATGAGTCAAATCAGCTAAGTGATATTTTCTGCTTATTACTATGTGTATAATCGCAAATTATGAAAATAACTTTAAATATCAGGGGGACTTTATTATTAGGCAAGGAATTTTTATTATAAATGTTCCGGTGATTAGGAGGGTGTTCTGTAATCCTGGGCTTGTTGAAATAAAAATGAGTTCGTTCTGATGCAGAAGTGCATTGCATTCACGGGAAGTGAAGGGGGGGTTAGGCGTGGGATGTTAGCATGTGCAACGTACGTAGCGAGGAGGCTAAAGAGAGAGAACGGGAGTGGAGTGTGTTAATGAATGTTAGTCTATATGTTAGTGGGGTTTTCATGGCACTAGTCGTAGCGGGCTTTCAACCTAGAAACCATGATTGTATCAGTTTTCTGTTTGTTCCTGCCATCAATAAAAGTAACTTCATAGAAATTCTCGTTAACTTTTCGAAGAATAGTTCCTTTGTACTTATAGGAGGATGCAAAAGCTTTAGAAACGCCGGGAATCGGACTGGAATCTAGGAGCCACACATGTTGGCCTAGTGAGTACTGAATTTGTCTAGAAGTACGGTCAGTGTACTGTTTCTGTTGTTCAAAACGCTTGTGTAAATTCTCATGAGCAGTCTTATGTATGGATGTCAGGAGTTCAAGTCTTTGTGCGTTTGTCTGGGAGATATTGTCAGGGTTCGAAGGGAGGACTGCATCTGCTAGGATCCTTGGGTTATAGCCAAACCAATTAAAATATGGACTCTGACGTAATCCAGAATGGAGTGTAATATTATGGCTGCATGTGGCGCTAGCCAGGTAATCACACCATATATCCTTTTTCTCCAATACAAAAACTCTCATGACTTTCTTTAAATAGCTGAATGAGCTCTCAACTAGCCCGTTCGTGAAATGTGCACAAGTGTCTATAAATTTGAGCTGTACGCCGGTAATATTGGCTAACTCCCGTAAAAGTAAGCTTGAATTGGGTGTTGAGCGATCTAAATAAATAGTGGTCGGGAGACCATGGACTAGAAAAACTTTCTCAACTAGAGCTGTTGCTATGTTTGGTGCATCATGATTAGCCAAAAGAGCTGTGATGACGTACCTAGTACAACTATCGACTATTGATAGAAAATATTTGTATTTGTATCTTAGAAGAAACTAACGGTCCACAGACGTCAAGATGAATTTGTTGGAAAGGAAGAGGGGCGGGAGGAATGTCTGGAGGGTATGGGGTGTGGAACCTTATGGTTTCTTTGAGATCTGGCAAGGGATGCAATGTCGAACCTTATCATAGACAAATTTCTTCATGTTAGGGAAAAAGTAGTGCATAAGCATTAAATTATATGATTTTTGTGCACCTTGGTGACTTCCATTCATTTTATGTGTATGAATAAGATCGAACACTTGATTTCTTAATGCGTGGGGGATGCAAAGCCTATCTCGACATCCTGTTTTGATTCTGGTTGTTCTGTATAAGATGCCATTTTTTAGTACATAAGAATAGGAGAGTTTTTCTAACCTAGGATTGCTAGCTTGATCTTTGTTTTCTAAAATATCAATAATGTCTCTTAAATGGGGGTCTTTACTTTGTTCTGTGCTAATATCAAAATCTTCTGATTGTGTATGAAATACTTGATGTAAAAACAAATCATCATAATCATCGTCATTCTTCTTGTCATAATTAGTCTTTTCAAGTGGTAAACTTGCACGAGAAAGTGTATCCGCAAGTTCATTTTTACTGTGAATGACAGGCGATTAAGGGTTTACTGTAGCATTGGGAAGGACTACTGGATGCTGAGTCATAAGGGAAGCAGATGGGGCAAAAAGTACAGGCTTAGGAGTGGAAGGTGTCGTAGTGGTAAGCTTAAAATTTATAGAAGTTTTGGATTGTGGATTTAACTGAATTGTGTTTGAAAGGGTAGCTTTCCCCGTATACACATTTGCATTTTCAATTTGGTTGAATATGTCATACGACACCTGGTGAGTTTTGTACTTTGACCTCAAAATACTGTAATTTGGAGTATGTCCTAAATGGTGAAGAGTTATTGTATTTTATTTTAACGACATCTCGCACCTCTGTGTTCGCAAAAAAGTAGTTTCCTAAAAGTGGGGGGAGGGTTGTAGAATCTATAATTCTGAAAAGGTGCGAATATTTGTATTTTCCAATTTTGATAGGAGGACTACAATTTCAAACACACCCAGTTTTGTTCCAGACACACCTTGAATTGTGGATTTTACATTGTAAGTTTTTCTTTCGGAAGGGAGGAGGTGAGAGGGGTAAATTGATATCTGGGAACCCACATCAATAAGTAAATCTATTTCTTTCCCGTGTATACTGCTGTTGATGTAATACAAGCCATCTTTCTCAGTTATGGGAACTTTGTCTATTCTACCAATATCTTCGATTTCGTTCCTGCAAGTCGAAGATGATTTTAGTTTAAACTATTGTCTCTTTGTGGTTTGTAATAGCAATTAATACTGAAGTGGTTATATCGACCACAGAAAGTACAGGCCGATGTATTTGTATCGTCGTGATTACCCATATTTCGATTCTGATCTCTACTTTGAAACCTATTATTTCCTCTAAAAATTGTGCTCTAGAATTCGACCTATTGTTTCCTCTTTGATTAGCCCTATAATTTACCTCTGTAGGAAGAGGAGTTATTATTCCCCTTGTTTCGAACTCTATTATCCCTATTATGCATGTTTTGATTTGCATTCTTTGCGAATTCAAAGACATTAGCACAAAAGTTAAGTAATGAGGTTGGATTCAGTTGTTCCTGAGAATGTAGACACAAATTTCCAAGCTGCGTCTAAAGCTTATTTACATCGTCACTAGAGGCGGTGTAGTCAGTGGGTTGAGCGCTGGCTACAGCTGGTGGCGCCACGTAGTGTGGAATTTGGGAACTTGGTTGGGAAGCCGAGGTTGGAATCTGATGGGTAGCGGACTGTTGTTGATGTACAACAGGAGAAAAAAATTGGCCTTGAGAACTTCCCATAGCAACCGTTGGCGTGGTTATCTGCGGAGGAAAGACAGGAGCGGGAGTTGACTGTAGACTTTGAACTTGATAAGAGGGGTGTGGGGGGAGGAAGAGTTGGATTCTGGTTGTACGCTACAAATTGCTGAGCCGGAGTTGGCATATTACTTGGGAGAGGGGAGCAAGCCTGTGCATGTGAGCAGCTGGGGAGTGGCCTGGAGGTCAATGTCTGATGCAAGCTTGCTTGCGCTATAGCCTGATCAATTTCATACTTCTCCTCCATCATGTGGGAATTAATCAATAATTGTTGGTGTTCAAAATTTTGTAGGTAGGATATTAATTCCTCTGTTTTGGCAAAATGTTTGTTAGTTAAACAACCAATGTATTTAGCTCACAGTCCCGTGATTATATAGGATAAAGTCTGTTCTTCAGTGGCATTCAGGAAATACTGTTGGACCAATGCCTTCTTAGCAATAACATATGCGTGAATGGGCTCCGTAATCAACTGTGTGTACTCCAAGACAATCTGGACAGGCTCTGCGGGGAGGAAAGCTCCTTTGAACAGGGCACTTAGCTCATTTTTGATTTGGGTATATGTCAAGTCCGTGAAGTTAGGTCTTTTCTGTATAACGTGAAAGTAAGTCAAAGCTGTGTCAGTTAAGAATAAAGGCAACATCTCTTTCCGCTTCGCTTCTGACCATCCAGCAGCGTGAATGACATTCTCTATCCTCAGGAAGAAGGGTTCGACTTCTTTGGGGTCGTTTCCGCTGAAAGGCGTCGGATAGAATGCAGTTGGGATTGGAGTGGCCATGTTACTGGTGGAAATTTCTGCAGTAACGTTATCGGGGCTATTAGTACTGTTAGAGTTAGTTGGTATGTTAGTTGGGGTGCTTGCTAAGGGTTGGTGTCGGGTTCTGCTGGGTGTTTCTAATCCTAGTAAGAATTGGTGATAGTTTCTGTTAGCAGATCTTAACCGTGTTATTAGAGGGTAGGGGGCCAGTGATAGGGGTTGTGATTATACTGGGCCTGTCCGAATTGCAGTAGCTAACTCTATGATTTGGTCGAGGGAGGCATCTAGGTGTTCCTGCAATGCTATCTGTGATGTATTCGTAGACTAAAGTTCGTCGTGTTGACCAAAGAACAAATGAAAGTAGGGATATGCAGTTAGTTAATTCATTAATATGTTGTTTTTCAAATAAATACAAGCAATTGTTCTCATTCCCATGTGAATGATGCTTAAATACGTACAGAATGAATGTTATGCAAAATAACTAGATTTTGTGGGTGGGGAGAATGGCACAAAAGAAAAGATGGGTTGTATTCTATATGGTAATATAGAAAATTGTCACTGGGCCTGACGCATCTTAAGCGTACTGTGGGAGTATTAAATTGTGACTACTAAAACAGTGAATTCGGGAAATGCTCCCAAAGAATTGCAAAAAAGAGCCTGAAGCACCTCCATTATGTTGTAATCCCATCTTACCAGGGATCTGAGGTCACAGGGATGCTTCAATAATACATTTAGGTAGAGCTTAAATAGACTTGTGAGTTGAACCTGCTCCGACTAAGACAAAGGAGATATGGAAGATTGAATTTAAGGTTATTCATGCTTGTTCATACCTGGTAGGCGAATGATGTTCTTGTCCAGATGCTTCTTGCAGACCGAATTGTGACTTATGCCAAGGTTCGATGCTGTGACCCTTGACTCACAATTCCGAGCAATCCCGCACGAATGGCTGCAGGCTTATGCATCTGTAAACTTCGTACCCAGTTGTTGTAGTTTGTTCGTTGTAAAGTGTCATGGAAACCTACAACAGCGACTGGGGGTTAGTTGTGCTGACCACACATTACACCGTAACTGGTTGGATGATCGATCATCCACCTAAGCTGAGGCATCTGGAAGTGAGCCTGCAGATGGTAAGTAGACCCTGGCCCCTCACAGGCTGCTGCACAATGGTTATTTAATACTTATCATATTTTATTTACTATGCCACCTCTCATCTCTTCCAGTCTATCACATATCCATATCACATGAATTCTTGTTACCTAGATATGCATCCTATCGAAACCTGAATACATGACATCTGGATACTCATGTCAGCCATCCATCCATTATCCTGATATCAATCATCATGATAACCATTTTCCTGATACTCGAATACCTGTCATGGATACTTGTCAAATACCCAGAATCTCATCATTATCCTAATTCCAAGATACCCATTCATGGTACTGGTCACTGAACCAGCCAAGGAAGGCAATACAGAAACAGAAATTGTTATTTTGTGTGGCAAGTGTTTACTCTTTCCTTCCAGTTTTATTTATTTATATCTTATATTATTTTAAGAAAGGAGGGGCAGAAGGGCTTGCATTAAAATAATATGGAAATAGAAAACACCAGACAGTGGAACATTTCCAAACTGCTGCTACACACCTACCAAGGAAATGTTGTAACCAGTGCTTTTTTTCTAGGAAGAAAGTTTCTCGTATGCTTTCAGTTGATTCCTTCCTGTTATTGTGTTCATCATAAGAACCACTCAAAATATTGTGCATGTTTATGAATGATTGTACTTCTGTGTAGTTACACACACATATTTATTTCTTTAAAGTAGAATATTATTCTCCCCCATAAAAAGGTGCCAGTATGGCATACCATTGCATGTTATTCCTTCCATAACTTCTGGTATTCAAATGCGAAGTTGAGCAGCTCCTGGTTGTAACCAACCCTCCATGGGGCATCTGTAATGGCATAGTGGTAATGTTGTCACTGTGTAATCAAGGAGTCCAATAACACCCACATATCACTAAAATAAGACACATATACATTACATCTTTCCCCATGTCCATAGCGATCTCGACACCAGACATTTTTCCAGAAAAAAACCTGGGAAGTATCCCCCCAAGCCTCAAGAACATTTTAGTCCACAGAACTCTGCCACTCCACAACCAACAACCTCAATCCTACAAATGCAACTGCCCAAAGTGAAAACCTCTGGAGTGTACTCAGGAAAAGGGCATTTCCATTGAGATAATTTTCACACACACAAATATAAAGAGTCAGTCTGTGGAAAACATGGCACTTCATATATCTCAACGTGTAGATGCAGTGGCTCTACGAAACTCCTGCCACTAGAAGGGGGTCCAGTGTCACGTGGTAGATGGCAGTCAAGTCAGGCTTGTGTGAAGCAGTGCGAGTGTGAGCCATGTCAAATGCAGACATGCAGGGACTTGCCATCTGGCATTTCATGGAGGCCAGTAGTGACATTTTTCCTTTGCGAAACCTCCAACTCCACTCCTTCAACTGTGACAGAGATAAACAATGTTCCCCATGCACTGCCCTCATTCGATGGTGAATGTCCTGCATACTACCACCTTCCACCACCAGGAAACGCACGACTGTTCTTCCTTACTGGCCTCCATGATATGCTGGACGGCAAGTCCCTGCATGTCTGCAGTTCACACGGCTCACACTTGCACTGCTTCACACAAACCAGCAATGCAACTGCCATCAACCTGGTGACAACGAAACTCCGTTCCAGTGGCAGGAGTTTCGTGGAGCCGCAGCATCTACACATCGAAATATACAAGGTGGCCTGTTTTCCACTGACTGACCCTTATGTATGTGCATATTTTATTACTTCAGCACAGACAGTTCCTAACATGTACAGTCATGGACATTGAAAGTCAATGTATTCATTGCAAGCCAGCAGTGTCCATGACTGTACATGTATGTATCAGTGGCGGTCTCTCCATGGAACAGAGGGAATAGGCTGTTCCATCCTACTTATCGTACTTTGGAGCTATTTAAATTATCTTATTAACATAATATGAACACTTCTTTCTCCCGAAATCAACATTTCAAAAAGTAACACCAAAGAAAACCTTTCACCGTGACTGGACGTTTGTTTACTTCACTTTCCCTCATCCTTCCACCCTCTGCTGCCTGAGTATTTCCGACCACGCATGAAGTTAAACGATCCTCATGGTTCCACGGAAGCTGAACTCCATAGCTGTTCCTTGCGAGACACATAGCGAATTTGTTTTCCTTCGAGTTTTTGCTATGTGCTGAAGTTTAATTGCATCATAGTGATAGTTTTGAGTGTAATAAGTCCATAATTTCCTAATCTCATTGCAAAATTGCGTCTGACATTCATAATGAACTGAAAAATCTTCTACATTCTAAGCGTCTGCTAAATGCCTTGAGTTACCTTGGCTAAATGCTGCAAAATAGCTTTGGAGGGAACAGCTCCCATCCACCTGTTCCACAAGCCCCAAGACACAAGTTTCAACGCACGCAGTGGCAGGACAAGAAAGTGAATGTTGCGAGTGTTGTATGATTGACCAAACCAACACCTATCCTAACTGAATTAAAAACTAAAACGAAATCGTACACAAGGCATTTTCAAACAAGTTACTACAACTCTGAAAAATGATTAACTGAATACTCTTCCAGTGGCAAATTATATTGTTGTCCTTGTTTGTTCCCGAGAAGGGAGTTTGGAACAGTTTGGTTTTTGTCACAATGTCTACAAATCTAGCAGACGTCATAAAAAAAAAGTCAGCCATCTGTATGCCATTATTTCATTGAGGACGTTTGAATTACAAAAATACTCAACTCTATAAAAAAAACTTCAAGTTAATCTACGAATAAGGAGATGAAACAGGTTTCGACAAAACATTTTTTTTTCTCTGATCACTCGTAAATTACTTTTATTAATTTTTTCTTTGTTGCGCATCAACAATTTTGTTTTTAATGTTTTCTTTACATTATGTCATATTTGCTTTAACATTGGTATTGTCATAATTTTAACGTGCTTCATTTATGTCACTTCTGACAATTTGTAACATATGTATCGTATATTTATTTGGTTCATTTCAATAAGGGTTGAATTATTGTTGGTCTACTTTATTATATTACAACACGTATGGGAGGGGCAATTCCAGGTGACCTGTTCCCCCTGCCTGATTTAGCACCGCACACCACTGGTATGTATATGATAATCTCTAATTCCACACACTATCTCTTCCTTAAATTATATTTTTGCTCTCGAATTTCTGGAATAAAAAGTGATATTTCCAAAAACATTCTGACTCTTATAGTACATAAATCATTTACATATTATCGAGTTTCCAAACAGTTTGTATTCCAAGAAAAATATACTTTTGCAAGGACCCCTGCAGTAGAATCATGAATCCAAAAATTGTAACATTAGAGATCATGTCACAGAAGAAATGCTCAATGATGAATATGTGTCACTCATCAAAATACAACAGTATGTACACGCTCAAACAACAAAATGCCAAGAAACAAACCACAGACCACAAGAATAATCCCAGGGTTCTTTCAGACTAAATAGTGTAGGAACTTCATGCAAACGTTATAGGCTGTTCTCATAAAAAAGGTTGTTTTTTTTTTTTTGTTTTTTTGTAGTTAAAAGTCAAGTTATTGCTTCCCTCACTCCATCACCACCACCACAATTTTAGAATCTACAACATAAAAAAAAGTGTCTGTGTTCTGAGTGCTGCTTTACAACTTATGAGTAACGAGTTTAGTTATTAGATCTTCTTCCTTTCTCAAAACACATTCACACCTGTAAATGACCATGGTTGTTTGAAGGTGTGAGCTTGTATTTGCCCATAAATGACTAAGGTCGTTTAGCTGGGGTGTTCATTTATTTAAGTTTTTTTGGCATCCCCCTCCCCCATGTTGATTGGCAAATGTGCACCATGTGACTTTGGGGGGAGTTCCGATGCTGTACCTGAGAACATATCCAGGGGCCCCAACACTTTTGGATCCTTGGAGGACCAATGGAGGGTGATTGGTAGGGGACACCAGCAGGAAACCTCGATTAGGTCAGGTTCGTATCCACTCGGCTAAAAAAGTCTATGAAGAAGCATCATTTGCAGCCTCCAGGGCGTCAAAATTCAAGATGGCGGCAACATTTTTTTTAGGTAAGTTTGGATTCAGAAAATGCCTAGGCTTGTCATTTAAATGCACCTCCAAGAGCTGGGCATGAATGTGTTAATGCTCCACAATATCTATAACACTCAAATATTTGTTCATTTAATCTGCTAATTTAAATTAGATTGTTTTTTTGGGGGGAAGCTAAAGGGATTTTGCCTTCATATTTGGGCATATGCACCCATTACAGTTTTTAATAAACAAAATTACCCAAGAATTATTCTCTAAAACTGGCAAATCAAGTGATGTCTCTTTTGTATATTACAAACAGGCTGCATGGGACACTTATGAAAATATTCTTCACTTTGGAGAGAGTGCCCATAATACTGCTGTTACAGTTGGAACTGTTGGCACTGTCATTGCTAGTGTCGCCACAGGAGGTGTCGCTGGTGTAGTGGTAGGCACAGCTGCTGCAGCTACTGGTTTCTATAAATGGTTGACATCAAAATAGTAAAATGGTCCAAGGGGACTTGGTCTGCTGTGAACGTGGTATATTTTGCTAAATACCATGTGGATGGACATTTTTCAAGGTTGAGCTGATACTGAGGCTGAACTATTGGTGTCAGTTGGAATTTATTTACCAATACTTTTCTATACCAGCATGCATGAACTTCTGAAATGTGGTCTTCACTTAATAGCAATTTGATATTTATTTTTTACTTTGTATATCATATTTTTAATTGTATAAAGTTTCTGAAGTTTGTTAAAAAATGTACATATCAAATGTGCTATCAAAATTTGCTCTCATTGTGTGGTGATTGACAAAATATATGATTTTGCAGCATGCATGGAGTTTTGTAACATGGTATATTTGCTAAATGTTATTTTGATGCAATTTTTTTATTATGTATTTATATGTCTTTCTAAGAATTTTTAAATTTTGTTAAAAATGTACATGTCAGAATTGACTAAGATTTCAACTATTAATTGTTTGTATGTTAGTGCCAATGCTCTTGTACCAACATGCAATGTATTTTGTACAATAGCAAATATCTAGTTCTTATTACTTTTTTTACCTACTGTAACACTATGTATTGAGGAAGTACCTAGTCTCTCATCTTCACAAAACCTACAAATGGACCAGCAGAATTAAAGAACTCTTTAGCACTGGTCCAAAACCTATAAGGCCATCCCAGTGCACATTTTAAGCAAATATGCAGCTCCTCCCCTCTCAGGAGAGAAGAATAAGTAACCTAAATGTAGCCAAAAGCTGTTTTCTTATTATTATTATTACTCCAGGGAAGTGCAATGGAGTATTTGGTTACTACACCAGATATGTATTAAGTCACAGGTCCACCATAAGTTTGATTCCACAATTAGCACGACAGGAGTTTTTTACCTGAAGGTGAGAGAAGAGGTTCTTGATTGAAACATGATGTTAGAATGGTTGATGTCTGATTCATATTTCATGCTAGCACAAATATTCTTCTTGAAAATTTTCACAACCACTGTTGTAAATTCCAAAAATAATACAATAAATATTATTTTTGAAAGTGGCAACATTTTATTGTAGTTCCCAAGAACTTTCCCAGCTTAGAATACTAATATATATATATATAAAAGAAAGGAGGGCTAAAAGGGCTAAATAAATGGCAAAGAAGGAGAAAAAGAAACACTCACCAGACAGTGAAAAAATTAGAATTGTCGCAGACTATTGCTGCATCTTCGGTGTAAGAAAAAAGATTGGTTCCTTTCTCCTTCTTTGCTTTTTTTGTGTGTATATATATATAATTTAATTGTGAAAAGTACCACTTTTAAACATAAAGATATCCATAAATATACCTGGTCTTCTCCAGATGGTAAAACTCATAATCAGATAGACCATATTCTCATTGATAAGAGAAGGCATACTAGTATAATTGACGTTCGTACACATAGAGGTGCTGACTGTGCCAGTGACCATTATTTAGTAATTGCTAAATTAAGAGAAAGACTCTCAGTGATAAATCATAAGCAACAAAATCTAAAAGTTATAAAATTTGATACAGGAAAGTTTGCTGATGAAAGAATTAAGAAAGATTACCAAATTAAACTGTCAAATAGATTTGATGTTTTGCAGGATTTAAATGATGATGAAAATATAAATGAAACAGACGTAAATAAGAATTGGGAGCACATACGTAATGCAATAGAATCAGCAGCTAAAGAAAGTATAGGATACCATAAACTGAGAAAAAGTAAGCCATGGTTTGATAATGAATGTCATAACCTAATAGAAATAAGAAATCAGGCTAGACTTAGGTGGTTAAATAACTCTGATGATACAAATCTAAGCAATTATAATAGAATAAAGCGAGAAGTTAACCGCACGTTTAGAAGTAAAAAAATGAGATTACTTGAAAAGCAAAATTAACGAAATTGAAACAAACAGCAAAAATAAAAATATCAGAGATTTATATAAAGGTGTAAATGAGTTTAGAAAGGGGTGGCAACCTAAAGTAAACTTGATAAAAGATAAAGACGGTGATTTTCTAGCTGACCCAAGTGATATTCTAAATAGATGGAAGAACTACTTTAATGACCTTTTAAATGTCCATGTAGGAGATAAATCAGAAGTAAATGAAGTACACACAGCAGAACCTTTAGTTCCAGAACCTAACTTGACTGAAGTTAAAGATGGTATTAAAAGGCTAAAGAATAACATAGCACCTGGCATTGATTTAATACCAGCTGAGTTAATTAAATATGGTGGAAATTCATTAATATGTCAAATTCATAAATTAATTTGTTTAATATGGAATAAAGAAGAAATCCCTCAACAGTGGAAAGAATCCATAATTGTTCCTGTGTTTAAAAAAGGTGATAAAATGAACTGCAATAATTACCGTGGAATTTCTCTACTCTCAACAACATATAAAATATTATCTAACATTCTTTTAACAAGACTAACCACATATGCTAATGAAATTATAGGTGATTATCAATGTGGATTTAAACGTAACAGATCAACTATAGATCAAATTTTTCACATCAGACACTTGAAAAAAAGTGGGAATATAATCAAAATGTCCATCAGCTATTCATTGATTTCAAAAAAGCATATGATTCGGTCAAAAGAGATAAACTATATAATATATTAGTCGAGTTTGGAATACCTAAGAAGCTTGTTAGTATGATAAAAGTATGCACCAGTGAAACAGAAAGTAAAATTTGTGTGGGTATTAATATGTCTGACAAATTTACAATTCATGATGGGTTAAAACAAGGAGATGCATTATCTCCATTGCTCTTTAATTTTGCCTTAGAATATGCTGTTAGGAAGGTAAAAGAAAGTAAAGAAGGACTAAAATTAAATGGTGTGACTCAGTTGTTAGCATATGCAGATGATGTAGACTTACTGGGGGATGATGTGAATACAATTAAGAATAATGCTAAAATATTTTTCAAAACTGCTAAAGAGATAGGTTTGGAAGTTAACAAAGAGAAAACTAAATATATGCTTACAGGCCGAAACCAAGTGTTAGGTAATAATCAAAATCGAATTATTGATAACAACTCGTTTGAACCAGTTTCCAAATTCAAATACTTAGGAGTAATATTAACAAATGAAAATTATATTAAAGAGGAAATAAAAAGTAGGCTTAATTCAGGAAATGCATGTTACTTCTCTCTTCATAAACTTTTGTCTTCTCGTTTAATATCTAAGAAACTAAAAGTTAAAATATACAAAACAGTAATTTTGCCTGTAGTATTATATGGATGAGAAACTTGGTCCCTTACATTGAAAGAGGAACATAAATTGAGAGTATTTGAAAATAAGATCCTTAGGAAAATCTTTGGACCTAAAAGGGATGAGGAGACAGGTGAGTGGAGAAGGTTACATAATTTATAAGTACATAATTTGTATTCATGTCCAGATATTATTAGAATAATTAAATCAAGAAGACTTAGGTGGGCAGGCCATGTGGCACAAATGGAAGAGGAAAGAGGAGTTTTACAGGATTCTTGTTGGGAAACCTGATGGTAAGAGACCTGTAGGAAGGCCAAGACGAAGATGGAGGGACAACGTTGATATGGACCTAAGGGAAATCGGTAGGGATGGAAAAGAGTATATGGATCTTGCTCAAGATAGGGAAAGATGGAAGGCCTGTGTTGCTGCAGCCATGAACCTTCGGGTTTAAGAAGGCTAGAGAGTTAGTTAGTTAATATATATATATATACACATAGACACACACACACACTCATGTCAATAAGTTAAGGGATTTGCGAGATCCACTAGAAAACATTGGGCCACAGCAATAATTGATGCAATAAAACATGCCCTGGAAACACAGAAACATGTAACATACGTGTCAGGCAGGTCAGCATCACACCCATTCTGTACGAGACCGATTTGTGTGACTGGAATAGTCCGTGTGGGAAGAGGTGTTTAGTAAAGTGTGTCTGACTGCGTGTTTTGAAGCAGGACACTATTCCTGCTGATTCTTATGTAAAATGACCTCCTGAATCCGAATATCCCCCATCACCCACCGTTTTCGGGGGGAGCTCCCCACCTATTTTTATAAGTTTATAGTTTATAAGTTATAAGTTTTCGATAATTTGGAGGGATGAAAAGGATTATTTCAATTTTTTCACTTATTTTATACATATTCTAGCTTCCAGCCCCACTCATCCTCCCCAAACACCCCCAAATAATAAAAATATATAGCAACAATAATAATATATAGCAACAATAATAAAATATATAGCAACAATAATAAAAAAATATATAGCAACAGTTCAGAAGATTCACTGTACCATGCTGGTGCTCTCAATACTACATGCCCCCACCGTTTCCCCCATCACCTGCCGTTTTCGGGGAGCCCCCTTATTTTTATCACTTTTGGATATTTTATGGCCATGATTTTGATTTGGAGAGGTGAAAAGAATATTTCAGCTGTAAAGAATAATAAATAAAAGGTAAAATAATAAATCTAGAGAATAATAAATAAATAAGATAAGTACCTTAATTTGGTGCTTCTTTTCATTTTGTACCCTGAGGTAGAAGTTTCTCGTACCAAAAACCAGCAGTACTCTGCTAACATGCTCGTGTCCCACTTCCCTGAAAATCTCCTCTCGAACTTATTGATGTCTTGATGAAACCGTTCCCCGTGTTCATCCGAAACTGCTCCTAAATTTTCAGGAAAGAAGTCCAGGTGTGAGTGAAGGAAATGCACTTTTGCACTTTAAGAGACATGTTATACCCCATGGCCTTGTATGCTGACAGCAACTCCTCGACATGAGCGACATAATCATCACTTTTGTTATTACCCAAAAAGTTGTCACACACGTTTTGGAATGCAAGCCAAGCTCGTTTTTCTTTTTGATTCAGGTGTTCAATAAACATCGAATCTTGGAAAAGTTGTCTTATCTGGGGGCCCACGAAAAATCCTTCCTTGATCTTAGCCTCACTGAGACGAGGAAATTTTGTTTTCAAAAATTGAAATGCATCACCTGTCTTGTCCATTGCTTTTACGAACTGTTTGATCAATCCGAGTTTGATGTGCAAAGGCGGCAAGTAAATATTTTCCATCGGGACCAGAGGATCATGAGTGACATTTTTCTGACCGTGAGTAAAACTTTCTGGCAGAGGCCAGTTCCGTACGATGTAATGTTTGTCTCGGGCTCGGCTATCCCATTCGCATAGGAAGCAGAAGTATTTTGTGAAGCCTGATTGCAGGCCCGTGAGTAGAGCAACAACTTTTAAGTCAGCGCAAAGTTTCCAATTATAATCATGATAACTGATTCTCTCAAGGATTCGGCTGATGTTTTCGTACGTCTCCTTCATATCCACAGAGTATGCAACCGGGACTGACGGTAACTCATTCCCATTGGCCAACGGGACAACTTTCAAGCTTGTCTTTGATGAGTCTATAAACAGTCTCCATTTGTCTGGGTCTCATGCCATCTTCAGTTCTATCATCAATGCATTTGAATTAGGGCAGAACACTAAGCCTTCATCTTCCGAAAATAGTAATTTCAGGGTTGACTGCCTGGTCCTGTAAGAAGAGATTTTTACGCCCTTTTCTGAGAGATTCCACTGCTGAAGTCGAGATCCAAGAAGTTGAGATTTACTATTAGGTAACTCCAAATCCCTGACGAGATCATTCAATTCCGACTGAGTAACGAGGTGAGGTTGTCGATGAGCTGAATAAGCAGAACACTCTTCATCATCGGTGGACGTATCATTTGATGGTCCAGGCTGTGGCTCAAAGTCTTTCAAATCTATTTCTGTCTCTAGAGTATAGGTTTTTGGGGGCACTGGGATTGGCAAAGATTTGTTGTTAGGAACTGGTCTTAGAGGTGAAGGAATATTAGGATACTGAATTGAATGCTTACTTTTGCTAGATAACCCGACGATGGAAGTCATACAAAAGTAACAATCTGTGAGATGACAGCGAGGTTCCCGCCAAACCATGGGCACAGCAAATGGCATTGATTTACATGTACCTTTGAGCCGACCTTCCCCGTCCCTCTGTCTCCCTTCATTCGGGATCCTACTCCTGAGCCTTCACCTATACTGAGGGAAGATAAGGATTACAGTGCAGGACTATAGTGACGAGCAATGCAAGTTTAAACTTGTCAAAGCATGAAAATTCCTATGCAAACCTGTTCCCACGAGGTATTGAGAAGGCCAGCATGGTACAGTGAATCTTCCGAACTGTTGCCATATATGTTTATTATTGTTGCTATATATTTTTAATATTGTTGCTATATATTTTTATTATTGTTGCTATATATTTTTATTATTTTGGGGTGTTTGGGGAGGATGAGGGGGCTGGAAGCTAGAATATGTAGAAAATAAGTGAAAAAATTGCGAAAAAACTGGAAAAATCGATCATTTTTAATGATTTTTTTTTTTTTTTTTTCAAATTTAATGGGGCAAATCCCCCCAAATCTACCTCCTTGCTACAAATGTTCATGTTTTAGAACTTTTCACCTCTCTAGCCCCTCAGAAGAAATGTAAAGGTTAAAATAATCCTATTCATCCCTCCAAATTATCGAAAAGTGATAAAAATAGGTGGGTGGGGGGCTCCCCCGAAAATGGTGGGTGATGGGGAAAACGGGGGTCATATTCAGATTCAGCAGGTCATTTTACATAAGAATCAGCAGGAATGGTGTCAGGGCTCGAAAATATTTTTTTTTTGCAGACCAGTGTTATAGGCTGACCAAAGTCAATGGGGGGTGGGTCACGAGTTGAACGTTGCTAATAGCATCATTTCTCATCTTGGAGACAATTCCAGGTGGACAGAAACATTCAATGGCAATGTGAGCAAGGTTGACCATGTGCTACAACCCAGCGCCAGGATTGTTATCTTGCTTTAAATACTCAAAGATGCTCAACCAGCACAGCACCTGCACTGGCTAGAGACCTCGTAGCAGCCTTCGGGGCACACGTCTCCTGTCAGACTGTGTATCGGCTGCTTCGAGAGGTTGAGTTGCTCTGTGTGCAATGTGACCCGCCAGATTCATTCACCTCACATAAAGACACCGCATGTCTCATCAAACATGGTGATTGCCACCATGATTGGACCCAGGAACAGTGGGGTAGTTTGCTGTTCATGGATGAGTCTCAGTTTAGCCTGAAGAGAGATTCTCGGTGCCTGTTCATATGGCACATCCCTGAGACACGTTACATCCCTGCCAATATTGTGGAAAGGACCGATATGGTGATACCAGTGTTCTCGTCTGGGGAGGGGGAAGGGCATCATGTTAGAAGCACGTATGGTACTGCATGTGTTTCCACGGTATACTGTGATGCAGTGACGTATGCTGGTTTTAACTAGTGGGTAATCTCCAACACTTGATTCATCCACCCACTCCTGAAGTCTCACTGCAAATTTACCTCAACCTCCATACAGGATTTATGAATATATGTGTTAAAAATTTTACCTTATTGTTGCGACCACTGTCGAATAATTGTTGTGATTGCACTTGCAGTTAATCTACGTTTAGAATTTCAAATAATAAAACAAGAAAATATAATAAATCTATAAGAAAAAACCTGTAACAAAGAATATGAAAGGAATGCGGTAGTGAAATAAAAACCCTCAATATTAATTGAAGTGTAAAATTCAAGTTACTCCAGTACCCGGTTACTCGTGCATCCCCGATTTTTGTTTTTATACACGGAAGTTTAAGTTCAAGACCTGTGGTACAAGAGATGCTACTGACCTACCTACATTAACTATTTGCAATTTCTCCGGAATAGATCCCGTCCCAAACATTTTTCACACACAAATATTGTATTATATCCATTGCCTTTAACTTCAGTAAACACAGCACTAGCATGAATACTAAACCACTAACAGCTAGACAAATATTAAATTCTCGAATCGCTACAACACGCATCTTCAATCTTCCTTCCTGCTTGACACGGAATTAAATTCCCTATGGATGCTGAAAAATTCCCTTTGCCAGCTTTATATTCCCTGCGATGCACGGGGTTTTATAAGTTGGAATTATTGCGTTTTTTGTTTATATATTTTACATTCAAACATCTTTTATCATTAAGATCATTTTTAATCTAAAGAGGGGGAAAAGCAACTTAAATTACCTAATATATGTGTACATATATACAGGGTGGCTCAATAAGTCACTTAACACCCTCAGTACAAGGCCACTGCGGCATGGAATTTGAAATTGGCGATGACCAATCTTTGCCTGGCCAAGGGGGAACCACATTGACACACGGTCGGCGGCCATCTTGAATTCAACTTTAGAATTTTAAATAGGAAGGGGGTCGTGCGACATATCAAAATGGGCTAGAATTTCACGAGAAATGTAATGATGAAGGTTTTTTTGACGTATCTTTAACCAGTAAAAAGTTATGACTGAATTCTTGTACCAATTTGCTCCTTTTCGAGGTGTTAGAAAAATGCCTTAAAATTTGTTTAGCGCATCGGTAATGCATCGAGATCAAAGTGACGTCTATGGAGAGACGTTCGCATGCCATTGCACATTATTTTAATCGGATACATCCATGAAGAGCTGTGCATTATGAATGGTTGTCGCGAACAATTTACAGTGTGACGCTTCCATTGAATTAAAAGTCCTTCACAGTGACAAGGCTAATGTTTATGTTCATAAAAATGTTTATAAACAGAATATGTGACCCTTGTCATCTGATAACTAACTTTGGACAAAAACAAGTTCATAACGTTCCCATAAGTGTTCTGGTGTTCTTCCCTATTGAAAAAACTCTGTAAAAAGTACCTTCTTCCATAAGCAAGGATGAAAAAAACTGTTTATTTAACAAATCCAAGTAGCCCTAAGCATTTAAGGTTCCGTTGATGGAAAATTGACTAACCAATCGTGTTCCACACAGCATGCCACACCATTAACTTACCAACACTAACCATTCAGCTTTGATCTGTCGAAAATGGGTTATCAGATAAAAATCATCGAATATTCTGTTTATAAACTTCCTTATGAACATAAACATTAGCCTTGTCACTGTGAAGGACTTTTAATTCAATGGAAGCGTCACACTGTAAATTGTTCGCGACAACCATTCTTCATGGATGTATCCGATTAAAATAATGTGCAATGGCATGCGAACGTCTCTCCATAGACGTCACTTTCATCTCGATGCATTACCAATGCGCTAAACAAATTTTAAGGCATTTTTCTAACACCTCGAAAAGGAGCAAATTGGTACAAGAATTCAGTCATAACTTTTTACTGGTTAAAGATACGTCGAAAAAACCTTCACCATTGCATTTCTCGTGAAATTCTAGCCCATTTTGATATGTCGCATGACCCCCTTCCCATTTAAAATTCTGAAGTTGAATTCAAGATGGCGGACATCAAGATGGCCGCCGACCATGTGGGTGGCGTCAATGTGGTTCCCCCTTGGCCTGATAACGATTGGTCATCGCCAATTTCAACTTTCATGCCGCAGTGGCCTTGTACTGAGGGTGTTAAGTGACTTATTGAGCCACCCTGAATATAATTTATTTCTGATTATGATTTATTTCGCTTTTAAAAATTATTCATTTTTTGAAAGAAGTACTCTCACTGGTTTTGAAGGCTACAAAGAAAATAATCACGCATTTTAAAATACAAAAATGAAAAAGTAAGCATATAAATAGTTTAATTACTTCATTAATTGATTCATTAAATTGTTATTTGACGTCGCTTTTCTGCCACTTTTGGCTAATCACTACAAGTGATGAAATGACATTGATGAAGGGACATTTACAAAGAACACCCATGCCCAGGTCGGTATTCGAACCCTGGAGCTCTGGTGTCGAAGGGAGCTGTGCTAACCTCCACAATGGAGGTTGGTGTAATTTCTTGAATTTCTAGTTCAAATTTTAATTTATTTAATTACTTTCATCTTCAATATTAATTTTTTTTTTCTTTGACAATATCTGTTGAAATAGCAGAGATCTGGAAGACAGAAGCAAACGTAAAATGAGAATTAACATAGAATTGGTTCGCAAATGTTCAGATTCCCCTGTTTTTCGCGCATTTTCAGATGTTTTTTCTCTACTTCCCTTTTCAGTACGTAATTTGTGAACCCAGAATTCAGTTTCCTGAGAAATTTCGCTGTCGTAAACAACACAGCTCCTACGATACAAAGGCCATCGGGGAAGAATGGCAGGAGAGGGTGCCAGCCAAGGGAACGGCAAAGACTCTGGGGTGGAGACTGTGAGCGATGGACTCTCTCCAGAAGTAGGTTACCCTTGCCACGGAATCACCGCACCTGAGAAGCAGTGTTTCCTTCCCCTCTCCCCTCCCTTCCGTCAAGGGATTTAAAGGAAGCCGGTGGAATCTCGCCCTCACGTCACCAGATTCCACCAGTTGGAGAAAGTGGCTCAAGCCTCACGGACATTCTGCGGCAAACAGTTGAAAACATTCACGCGCTGGAAGCAAAGAAATATTTGAATCAAAGATTGGTTCGGAAGAATATTGCGAAGAAATAAAAACAAATTTTTAAAAAATTATAGCCAGGTCATCTCCGATTACCTAGGTGACCCAGAGTATACGCCACTGCTGTGATGGCTGTGGTCTATATGGATGACATCCTGCAACAGTATGTGGGACTTTTCCATGGTGCACATGGACCATGGGTTATGGCATATGGGTTCCTTCTGATGGATGAAGACCACACAGAGTGGATCTCGTGGAGAAGTATCTGCAGCATGAGGACATTATGCATCTGAAGTGGCCTGCTCACTCACCGGACCTCAATCCGATTGAACATGCTTGGTATGCTCTAGGCCGAATGATTGAAGCCCTAACTCTGCCACCACAGACCATTGTAGACCTCCAAAGGATGCTTGTCCAGCAAGCCATTGCAATACAATATCTTTCATTGTAAATACACATGGAAAGCAATGCACAAAATCAGTGTGTGGTATCCTGTTACACCACGTCTCACTATGACTAGTATGCTGTGCCTGCCGCCGTCTACAATGCATTCAATGGAGAAGCACAGTGAGTCCACAACGCATGTGCCAACTGACTAATGCAACTATGTAAAGCATGTTTGTATGCTCACTACAGGGCCAGTAGGCTCTGCATTCAATGAACCTATACTTGCTGCACTTCCAAGACTTGTGCCGACGGAAAACGAAGGGACAAGGATGGAAATGTTTTATTTCCATCACTCGCTCATGTTACAGTTTTACATATACTTATTGTTATTGTACCTGGCTAGGTGGAGCTTACCTAGCCTACCTAGAATGCACACCACGGAATGTATGCCACCAGGAGAGAGAGACCACGACATACATGTAAGTGCTACCCACTGTCATTTTCCACTTTTCCTCTGTACCTTGTATCAGTATTACTGTGTCATGTGTTTTAATGCTCCCAGGGCACATTTTCTTGCAACAATTATCACAGTGACCCAGTGTTTTCTAGTGGATCTCACAAATCCCTTAACTTATGGACATGAATGTATATAATGTACAGAACCTTATGTGCTGTGAACACTAGAGCACATTGATAGCTATTTCAATATGAAAATTTCTATACCTTGCAGCCTGGCATCATGATCACTGTTGAAACAAAAATAACATTCTACTGCAGTGTAGTTAGACAGACAGACAAGAAGAGGCATCACCACTTCCTCTGTGTCTTCAGAGAATATGCAACCAGGTGCAAAATGCAGAAATTTTCTTGTGTCAATCACATATCTCATCAACCCCCTTCATTCAAATTGTGAATCTTACCAGAGACATTTTAGCAAAGTGTAGCCCATAGATGTGGAAAGCCTTTCACTCCATGACGATAGTTTCATTATTGTAAAAACCAGAGGTCTTACTTACCTTGGAATTTGTACCATCCTTCATACAGAATTATAAACTCCCAACTTCAATGGACGAACTTTGCATATCCATGGAAAGAAAGTAAATAAAATATTGAAAGAAACTGCATGAATTTGTGTGATATTTTCTATGTGCTCTTTTAATTTAATGAACAACCCTGCACATAATTTATCTTCATTAATAAAATTAAACTTATGAAAAATTGACTTGGTTTATAAAGTTCCTCCTGATAACCCATAAGCCTCCCGGAACTTCAGTTCTAGCAATGGGCCTGAGATGGCATTGTAGCAAAATCTAAGAAAATAAAAGGTCAACAATTATTTGATGCACTATAATTTTAGTGTGTAAGAACAGAAAGAATGATTACAAGAACAACAGATTATTTCTGTCTTATAAGATTGCAGATTAACTGGTTAACAGTTTGCGTATGCCTTCTACATGCATAGTCATCATAAATTCTGAATAAATATTTTTGTACAAGTAAAAAAAAAAAAATGTTGAAGCTTACATCAGTTGTATAGTGAATTTTATGTATTTATTTATTTACTTACTTACTTACTTAAAGTTTCAGATACAGTAGTAAATTACCATTTTATACTGAAATTGTAAGTAACAGTAGGATAAACAACAGCAAAACAAAGACAATACAAATTGGTACAGCATTTTATTTCCTAAACAAAAGTTCCACATACCTTGTTAACTCCTGTCAGAAACTATGTTCTGGCAAGAATATGTCAACATTCAGAGGCAGATTATTGAATATAATTGAAGTTTAAACCCACTTTATGCACAAATGAGCTAAGTGGAACGGACCTACAGTTTAAAGTTGAAACCAAACCACTATGTGCCTCCAATGGTTATTGAACCTGGGCCCCTTGATCACCAGGCAATGATGTTATAAGGCAGTTTATTAAGCGGGGATGCATATAGAAAAGAGACCATTGTAGAAGGGATTAGGATGCAGCTTTACATTGTGGGTTGGTAGTATCCCACACAACTTACAATCTTCAAGGGACATAAATTGGATATCTACAATGTCCAGATCATATCCATGGGATATCTCGTCATGGACATCCAGAGAATATCCTATTCAATTCATGGAATATGCAATATTACATCCACACGTTATTAAAAAATTGACATAAATGTTTTAATACCCATGTAAAGATTCATTCATAGTATCTAATCTCAAGGTAATTATCTTAGAACTCCAACTCTGTGATGCAGTATGAAATCTTAACTTACAAACATCACACAAAGAAATTGTGTCACCCAGTGTATTTTCAGTGAGTCAAGCATGTGTTATAGTTCCTTTTCCAAGAGACTTTCTTTGTTGTTGCAACAAACTGTTTTCATTGGAATTGGAACAGAACACACCCCTAACACCCCCAATATCCTCCCAAAATTTGATGAACACCGCCCCCCCCCCCCAAGTGGAAAAATGGAACATTCCCCTGTAGGAAGGGGGGTTAAAATATGGATTTTTATATCAACAATAGAATGACAATACTTCAACATTAACAATAAACAACCATTTGTAGCTTTACAAGAAGCGTAGTCCAATGGACCTTTTGATCAACCAAAACCATAGTGTCAAGGAAGGAGGGTGGAATGTGCAGCATGGCCATTTCCTGGAGACACCAGGTCCCTTGACAAGGCTTCAGTCAGCTCTAGGAAAGGTACATTGCCATCTGAAAAATGTCAAACTGACCTCTCATCCTCCTTCCTGCGAGCACATACCGCACACAGTGTTGACAGTTCAGCGTTTGAGTACCTAAATAAATATTTCTTATATACTTTACAGATTTGTAAATTCAACCCCTCAGTCGATAAAAGTAAGGGAAGAAATTCAAAGATACAGGCTTGACTCCTTGTAGTGAATTGTGTTACTATGGTTAGCAACATTATTTTCTGTAACTTGGGCAAGATGGATGATTTTGGAGTGGTAGGGAAGAGAACAGTCAAATGCCTTAGGCCTTAGGCCAGTCTTAGTATGGCATCTCAGTTCGTGTGTTGTTTTTCTGCTTAGTGTAACAATGTCTGAAACTTTACTGCAAAACTTGCTGAAGAAGATAGAGAAAATGAAATCAGACAGAAAGAAACCAAAGTGGTGAGTAGAAAAGCAGTAACACTATATGTAGGCACGATTTCTTCCAACGGATATTCATAAGTAGCAATATACAATTTACTGACAGAGTATTCAATATAAAACGGCAAGTATTTCATGAAGAACCTAAGTGATTCGTTCACGTCTATAGTTGATGTATGTGAACATTTACGTGGTTCTAAGAGTTCTTACCTTTGTATAAGAAATTATATATTAGAAAGAAAGTGTGGTTGACTGGGCGCTAAGGATAAATGCGGTACCGAACAAGCAAAACAGATAAAAATACAGAAAAGCCTTAACATTATGGTGTCCTGTGAAATTACTGGCAGCCTACTAAATTAAAATTATTGTCAGTTTGCAAAGATATAGATTTAGTAAAAATTGTCTTCCTCTTTATATCTAGACGGTTTCCTGGCATAATGACATATTAACTATCTGACCATAGGCTTACCAGTGGAGACACGATGGCACTTGACACTGCCTGCTGGAAAACGTGGAGAGAAAAATTTTGTTTGGTTCATTGTGTCCTTTGTGTTGGAAAGTGAAATGAGTGCTATTCCATTTTTAAATAATTGAAAATAAAGCATTACCTCAATTTAAAATTGTGAAAGTTCCTTGCCTTCCCTTTGGAGCTAACATCATCATCATCCTTTGCCGTTTCCTGCCTCTGGCTGGGTCGGCATAGAAGTCAAGCCTCTTCATTTTTCTGGGTCTTCCACCACTCCTATCTTTCCATGGTGTTCCAATCTTGTCCTCTTCTCCTAACACTCTCCACTATCTGCTCTTTCCACCGACATCTTGGTCTCCCCCTTGGCCTTATTCCCACTCCTTGTGCATGGTAAGCTCTTACTGGTAGTCTTTCTGCATCCATCCTCTTCATGTGTCCGAACCATCTCATCTGTGCCTGATCTATCCTGTCCTGAATCTTCACCACACCCACTGTCTGTCGGATCTCCTCATTCCTTATTCTATCCCTTCTAGTCTCCCCCAATATACTCTTTAAAAATTTCGTCTCCACTGCCTGCATCTTTATTTTGTCTCTCTCTGTCATTGTCCAAGTCTCTGCTCCATACATAATTATCGGCACATAGTATGTGTTATATATTACCTTCTTACATTTTATAGGTATATCCCTATTCCATATTAATCTTCGAACACTTTGATATAGTCCACCACCCATTTGTCCTCTTCTGTTTACCTTCTCAGCTATTCTTCCACTTCTCTCACTATGCTTCCTAGATATTTGAAGCTCTCCACTACCCTCAACTCTTCCGTGTCCATCTTTATTCTTGGTTCATTTCTGACTCTGTTTCTTGTTGTTATTAGCACCTCACTCTTTTCTTCACTGAATTTCATTCCTGCTCTTCTGATTTCCTCATTCCAACTATCAAGCTGTCTCTGTACTTCTTCTTCCCTGTTCCCCCATATTACTAAGTCATCAGCAAACAACAGAGCCCTCATCTCCTCCTCTCCTGTCTTCTTCCCCACCCCTTCATTAATTGCATCCATTGTAATTATGAAGAGCAGTGGGGAAAGAGCACTTCCCTGTTTTAGTCCATTACTTATACTGAACAACTCTGTTCTTCCCACTGGTGTCTTCACACAGCTCTGGTTGGCCTTGTATGTGCTCTGCACTCTGCACACTATCAGGTAACATGCCGTATGTTTATTTGCATATGTTATTTCATTTTCTGATAAGACATAGAAGCACATAAAGGTAAAGTGTTCCCCTGTGCATAGCACCACGCCATGAAGGCGTATAGGGGGTGTGGGGGTAACGCCCCACACATGACTCCTAATTCCCTAGAGTCTCTCGTTCAGTATTTGAAAGATAAACTCTCAACAGACCAAGCGTATTTTCCAAATTTTTGTAAGGATATAAGATTTCAATACAAAATTCCTTGACCGATTTCATCAAAAGCAATACCAGGTATCTATCTAAAGTCCTTCCTCTATATCTTAAAAAGTCTTCATGGCCATGCTCTATATATAAAGAGAGTTTTATTACTTTATATCAGTTTGTGAATTGTGGATTAAACAGAGATTTGAAAACACCATCAGAATTTGGAACTCACTTGCAACATAGAACTATTAAAATGATATACCTAGGTATATGCATATTTTCTAACTGAAGCTAGAACAGGAGGGGTCAGGGGGCCTGTGCTGACGTAACACCGAACGAGCAAAGCAAGATTGTAAAGAGAAAACATCATGGGATACTGTAAAATGAAAGTATTGTTGCTATGTTTAATTAATAATATGCATTATCAGTTTGCATATATTATTATTATATGTAGTTCTAAAATTTATCTTGCTCGCTTAACTCGCAGTGTGGTATTTATTTAAGAGTCATATTATTTCTGTACTTAATATTAGTACTTCAAAAAAGTTGTTCTTATTAAGTGCTGTATTATCAACTTGATGTATTCTATAAAATTAGTGCTATATGTACTGAACATTAACATATTATACTAAATTATCCAATAAGACAACAAAATGAACAATACCAAATGCACGTTGGGAACCTTTTCTCAAAGGACGATTTTTTATTAAAAATTCTTGTTTGCTGCAGTTAAGAAAAATAGTGTTGTAGAGGAATGACAGGCACTTGAGACATAGGGAAGAAAGCAAGTATGAGGGGTGATTTCTTATGTGATTCTTGTCATGAATTGACTAGTGATTAACAAAGAATCTTTTTTATATAAAAAAATCATAAATTAATGATACATAATTATAGTACAATTTAATTTGTATTATTGTTCCCAATACTTACTTGCCCGACCCTGTGGCCGATTGGTTAGCACATTGCACTGCGACGCCAAGGGTCCTGGGTTCGAATCCTGGTCAGGCTTGGTTGTTTGTGACTGTCCATTCATCAATTTCATCATTTCATCACTCATCCCCATCTTCGCAAATTAGCCAAGAGGCACAAAACGCGAAGTAAAATAAACTAAATCAATCAATCAATCAACCAATACTTACTTATCCGGCACTCCCCAATTACACTCTCCATTCTTCTCTATCGTTTGCAGCATTTCTCCAGTTTCTGACTCTAGGAGTCAGATCGCTCTCCACTTCATCTAGCCAGCGATTTCGTGGTTTTCCTCGTTTTCTTCTCCCTTCCATCTTGTCATAGTGAATAGCTCTTGGTGTCCTTCCTTCTTGCATTCTCTCAATATGTCCAATCCATCTTAATCGATTTGATTTTACAAATCGAAAACTATTTCCATTTCTAATATATTGTCTATTTCCATATTATTTTTCTTTCGTATACATGTGTTTTCTTGGCATCTTCGGCACTATTATTCCAACTTTCTAAGCCATATACTACCACTGATCTTATTAGGGGAGAGTCGTACAGTACCGGCCACCTTAAGCTTAATGATTACAACAGTAATGGATTAGGAGATAGTCGGATTGGACATAGTAATATGATACCTCAATGCATACTTTAAGGAGCACGGGTTTAATTTCTCTGAAATGTTTTCAGAACTACAAGATATATACAAGAAACGAAAAGCTGAATTTGCAATGAGTGGAAAAATTGTCATCCAGTATTGGCCAGTCAATATTTTAATTTTAGGTGGTGGTAACTATTGATAAATGCTTCAGTTTTATGAAGAAACTGTAAACTATGTGTACAAAGGTGTGGTAGTTACAATATAAATTATAATTACAAAATATTTTCTTGGTCTATGCATTCAACATGTGCTAAACTCCACATTCGGTACACTGAACCCAATCTTCCTCAAAGGACTCTAGACAAATTATGCATTTTGCAGTTTCTACAATTGTCTTCTTTGTCTTCTTATTTACTGAGAGGCATAAACTTATTGTCCAAGTCTTTCATATACAAAAGTAATTGTTTTTCCATTTCGTCATCAAATGTCTTCTTAAATCAGCCATCTGAGTTGTCAGGTCCACATCTATATCATGTTGAATTGCTCTCAATCTATCTCCTAAGGTGCTTCTTGGTAAACAAAATATACTAGCTGCTTGTCTTGCTGTCATTTTGTTTGGCATTACCTTATTTACTGCCACTTTCATGTCCTCCTCAGTCTATTTACCTCTTTGTTGCCATCCTCGTCTGCCATCTTACTCTGAAAACAAAAGCAAGCAGGACTGTAGCAGGTGCGTAGAAAATTCTGTGCTAGTCCAGCTAGTCCAGCGCCAACATTACTTTCATAAGAAAATTAGTTGCGGTATTGATCTCACTGCCATCTATGTTGTCATCTGCCTCGGGAAACAGTTTTCGGGTCGTTTTCCACACTATTTATTCAAGGCGCTATACTTGTAGAATATCCGGGTATCACATTGTGTGACCTTGAAATGAAAATTTCAATATTTTCATATGACTATTTCTTATGAAAACTATGTTCCCTTGCTTCAAAATAAGCCCAAGATTATAGGTTATGCCATAATTAGAAGAACAGTTGTGATTTTTTTTATGTAAGCATGAATTTGACATTTTTTATTTTTTCCTGGGAGGACATTTACCTTGGACAACGTTCTACACTTTGAATATTCATAATCCAGTATAAATTGTTTTGTGTGCTAACTCGTAAATCGTATTTCTTGTTTTTATTGTTAATTGATGCTTTAGATGTAATTCCTTTCCTTTTTTGTGATTTTCGATTTACAAGTCCATTGAATGTAAATGTGCTGCTAATACATATATTAATATTTTAGTCTCTATGTACATTCCTCTCCATCACTAAAACCCTGGAAGTTTTATTTTGTGAAGTAATATGGAAGATGTACTTTTTAAGAACGCGTAAATTGTTTAGTGAAAAGGAAGCTGCAAGTGTGATGAAAATAATGAAAAGTTGAATCTGACATTATGTGAATTATTGTACATTGTAACGATCTGTAGAATCTTTGAAAATGTAAAGTACGAAGAACTCCAAATCCCAGACATTTAGCCACCACTTTTCCAGACAGGAAATAGCTAGAAACATCTAGGGGAAAGTCTTGTCAGACATTGCCGAGTTTCCTTGATCGCCATCCTTGTAAACAGGTGTAAACAATCGCAATCAAGGAACAGACTACAGGTAACTGAGTCGGCATTATGGAGTAAATTCGATTGGAATAAATGTCTGGGAGGACAGGGGTCAGTGGTCAGTTTCAGAACGAGGATTGTTAGGAGAAGTACGATTGGAGGAAGAACGTGTTAATGCGAGTCAGACTTTTTGTACAGTCACGACCATAACCATACTTTGCAGAACTTCATACAGAGGCAGGTATACCATTTTCCACTAGCTATGTTGATCCAGTCTTTGGGGGTTTCAAACTCAGGTGTTGTGTTTTGCCATTCATATTTGTGTAGTTAGTACCTCTCGTACCTTACCATCAAGCTTACCATGAATAGCGAGTTGCTCCATAATCAAGGATGAATGATCAGTGAGCTACATTAATCCAGTTCGAACATAGGATAGGAATAGAATCAATTTACAACTGCAAGAATGATGCTTCAGAGAATAAAGATTTAAACGTGTTGCATTTTTCACAATCAACTTTTGAAACACTGGTAATTATTATATTATACATACAAATAGGATCAGAAGTATTACATAACTGAACATTCAGCAAAAATAATTCAATTCTAAGATAGAAATATTGAAATACAATAAAATGCAATTACTGTAAATTCAAAAAAGAAAGAAGCAAGAAAATTACACTCTTTTAAATCCCGTTCTGTTTAATAAAATTACCTCAAATGAAAACTCAATTGTTGACAAAGCAGACCCAATTACACAAATACAGAAGCAGGCTTTAACACGTCCAAGAGTTAAAGTGAAGAATGTACAGTCATGTTCAAAAAATCTGTCTCGTGGATTTTTTCTAAGTCCAACGTCTTACGAAATTATGTTGGTTGCTCTGAAACAAGGAAGTGTTGTGAAATATACGATCCTCCAATCAGAGTGAAGTTCGATTCTGAGGAGCAGGAGGCGTGACTCACGGTCTTGTCCACAGGAAGTTCAACCAATGCAGCACTTCCAAATATGAGATAACGTCCCCATTGGTTAAATATTGTTTCAATAATGCGAATCGGCAGAAAGATTGCTCAAAAGTTTACTTTGTCGTTTTAATGCTTTCAATTGTTTCAAATTAGTATTAAATTGTCCCAATTATAGTTCATGAGCTTAATATAATGTATTCATGTATGTGTTTGACAATCATATATCACTCATTAGAACAATTTTCACATTGTTTCACTACGTGAGATGGCATTTCATTTACATTTATGATAAAATAATGGTTTGGGTGTAATAACAGTTTTCATTAATTATTTTAGAGATGCATTTTTATTTGTTGAGTTAATGATTAGGTTAATTCGTTCTTTCTCGCGAAAAGAGGGAACCACAGCTGAAAGAAAATACACAACTTGTATCATTGAGGTCAAGAGTTCGTTTTAACATCACTTTTTGCACACATAGGCTAATCACGATTCGGGATACATTTAAATTGGAATCTGAAACACTATGCGACCTGACTGGAACTCGGAAAAGGACACACCGATTACAAGACGTCGATGCATTACCACTTGGTCTGGCGAACGCCAATAATAATGAGGGGTTGTGGGAGTGGGAGAGGGGTGACTGAAAGTAGAAAATAAATAGTGTTTTTGGGGGTATTTAATGTTATATTAATACACATACAAACCTAAGAAAATATTTATTTTGATACATGTGTGTGAGGGTGGGGAAAGGGGAAAAGAGAGGGACAGAAAGATATTGGGAGAGATGGGACGAAGAGGTAATTGTGAAAAATGTTTTATTTGACGTTCAGTAATCAATGATGATTATCTTATAAATACCATATTTAATGTAAATTTGTTTTAGAAATGGGGGCGGGGAGCTGTTTGTTTTACGTTCAGTGCAGAATAACAAGTGGAGACACATAGTGGTTCGTATCTCACTTTAAACTGTAGGTCCAGGCCCCATTAGCCTATCTGTGTATAACGTGGATTTAGAATTCAGTAGAAAATAACGTCGATCTAGTATTTTGGATTTTAGATGCGTTGAGACCACTAAAATTTTCAATTCTTATAATAAGAAACCTGTCCTCATATTACCATTTTGAAAGAGAGAGAGTTAATTGTATAATCTTTCGTTGTTAGTTTCAAAGAAGACTAATTCAAATAGTAACAATGGGATCGAATAAAGCTTACGAAAAGTTTTTGCCACCGTGGGGATTTGAACCTACGACCATTAGAGTGACAACTCAGTGCGATAAGCACTACCCCATGACTTCGTTCCTTCATACGGCATGATTATAAGTTAAGACCAATTCGTTCAATATGCATTAGAAATATAATCCCCACCTGCCTCTTTACAAACAACACACCAAAACGCTCCTTTGTAGCAAATGAAATAAAGGTGGTATGAATGTCACAAAACATTTAAGCAAAATTTACTATATTTACGACGCAATCGTTTTACATGGAGAGGCTACAGCTTCGAGAATTGAGGTTGTGACGTGCTTTCTTGTAGTGGTACGATAGATATTCGTATGGCAAGGTTCCAGCGTGCACTAGCCAGTAATTTCCGAGAAAAAAACTTCAATTTATTTTATGATTTATTTATTTATTTATTTACGACTTTGTTTACATGGCGAAGTTAAGGCATTAATGCCTTCTCTTCCACTTAACCATTAATTACAGGGATCATTTTTTTCTTTGCAGTAAATTGTATACAATTAAAAAATTAAAAAAGATAAATGAAAATAAAATAATAAAAGAAAAGTAAAGTAGTGAAAGTAAAATGAAACTAAAAATGAAAGCAATACAGTTTGAATACGAGCAGTCAAGCCCTGGATTAACCATTAATTACGTACATTGCTCATTATTTTTACTAACACAATGAAAAAAAAGTAGCTTAGAAGAAATTAAAAATAAAAGCAATACAGTTTCTACATGCACACACACACACACACAAACACACATTCACACACAAGTACCTACATAGAAAGCATATTTCGTGGGCTAAATGTATAACGTATTTCTTTCTGGGAATTTAATCTAGGTCCAATTGTTTAGCATGTATAATTTTAATTGTCTTTTGAATGTTACAACTGAGGAGGAGGCTTGGATTTCGGGGGGCAGTCTGTTCCAGTGTCCTGCAGAGGTAACGGTAAACGAATTGGCGTAGAAGTTAGATCTGTGGATAGGGATGGATAACAGAGATTTTTCACGTGATCTGGTGTTGCGGGAGTGAAAGTCCGAAAGATATTGAAACCGCCCGGAAAGGTATTTTGGATCTTTTATTTCTAGGGCTTTGTACAGTAGGACAAGGTTGTGGTAAATCCGTTTATCACTTAATTTCAGCCACTCGACCTTCGCATAATACGGTGTCAAATGTTCTGAATATTTTATGTCGAAAACGAAGCGGACACAGGCGTTCTGGATTCGCTGAAGGCGTTTAGCTTGCTCACAATTTACGTCCGAGTAAACAGTGTCACAGTAATCAATAATAGGGAAAACAAGAGATTGAACAAGTTTGGTTTTTATACGTTCGGGGAGGAAGTTTTTAAGCCGGTAAAGAGAGTGTAGTGCACCGAAAGCTCTTTTACACACGGAGTTTACGTGTTCTCTCCAGGTAAGATTATTGTTTAGTGTAATTCCCAGATTTTTAACCGTGGTAGAGAGAGGCAAGTGTTTATCGTTGACCGTAAGATTAGGGAGATTTAATTCGTCAATTCTGTTCAGAATCTTTGGGGAGCCTACGAGCATACACTGGGTTTTGGTCGGGTTGACGTGCAAGCCGTGGTCTACAGACCACTTGTTGATTTTTTTCAGGTCGTTGTTTATACGTTCGGTTGCATTCAATATTTCTTGAGGAGGGAAAGAAAAGTATAATTGAAAGTCGTCGGCGTAGATGTGATACCTACAGTGATTAAGCACCGACGGGAGGTCGTTAATATACAGTGTAAACAGGAGGGGGCCCAGTACGGTGCCTTGAGGGACGCCACAGGGGATGCTTTTCCAGGATGATCTTCGATGTGGGTCGACGACACATTGTTGACGTCCAGACAGGTAGGAACGGAACCAGTTAACCGTAGAGTTCGAGAAGCTGAATAGGGATGATAGTTTTGTGAGTAAAATTTCGTGATCAATGGTTTGGAAAGCTTTGGTAAAATCGAGAAGAACAAGGATTGTAAGTTGTCGATTGTCCATGGCTAACCTAATGTCGTCGGTTACGTTGACGAGAGCCGTGCATGTGCTGTGGTTGCTACGGAACCCAGATTGAAAGTGGTTTATTAGGTTATTTCGTGCTAGGAAGTCACGGGTTTGACCACTAATAAGATGTTCTAGAGCCTTAGACAGAGCTGGGAGGATGCTGATTGGTCTAAAATTGTTTAAATTGATTTCGTTGCTTGTTTTAGGTATAGGGCGTACCTGGGCGAGTTTCCAAAGCGACGGAAATGTGTCAGAAAGCAAGGAGAAATTGAATATGTCCGTGATGGGAATAAGGACATGGTGGAGGATTTTTTTGATCATGAGAATGGAAACTTCATCTACTCCTACGGCCGACGATTTTATCTTAAGTAAAGATTTTCTAACGTCTTCCGGTGAAATCCAGGAAAAGCAAAATTTTGAAGCGTTTGTGGAGTGCGTTGCGATGTTCCGAATAGTTTCAATTTTAACATTATTTTCAATAGTCGGGAGGTCACAAAAATGATTATTCAGTACATCTGGTGCAAACTTAGGAATGTAGTCGTCCTTTTTCTGTTTCCCAACACCTAGAATTTTCAACTTTTTCCATAGAACGTCCGGTTTATTTTGGTGGTTGAGCAATTCGTATGCGAATCGGCGCTTGGCTTTTCTTACCTCCTGATTGCAGCGGTTCCTCAGGGTTCTATAATTTTCGAAGCTGCATGTGCTAGAGTCACCTTTTTTTACGTCATTTCTGTATTTGGTGTAAGCTCTGTCTCTCATGACCATAAGTCGACGTACGTCGTCCGTCAGCCAAGGGGCGGGGGGACGTGAGACCCGTTTCTTTCTGACGGGAGCATGTTTGTTGAACAGCTCAAGAATAAATGTATTTAACAGGTGAACTTGCTCGTCCACTGTTGGTAACGTGCTAATTACGTGCCACGGAACGAGTGCAGCGTCTTCGTTCAAGCGGGTTTCGTCAACGTTCTTTATGTCCCTGTAAGATACTTGTTTAGGCTTAAATTTTGGAACGCGGATGTTATATGATACGTGAATTAAATCATGATAGGAAATCCCAGGTACCGGAATTTGGCCATGGCTCGTTACGCGATTTTCGTCCGAGACCAGAATGACGTCAAGCCAGGAGTCTGAAGTGGCCGTGTGGTGGGTTGGGTTTAGGTGACAGATTGTAAGATTTAAGGCCGAGAACGTATCGCGGAATTGCATAGCCTCCTCTTTGGTGGTACACAGGTCGACATTCATGTCTCCCAAAACAATTGTGTGAGAATATTTTGGTAGAAATGTTGCGATATCGTTTTCGAAGTTTTCGAGGCGAGTGGTAGGTGGTCGATAGACTACGGCAAGGAGGAGTTTCTGTCGACAGACGGTAGTTTCCATAATTATATATTCGGAAGATCGGTCGTAGTCGCCGGGTGATTCCGAAAGGATTTTGGCAGGAATATCTTCGCGTAGATAAATTGCCACTCCCCCGCCCCTCTTCCCGATCCTGTCTCTTCTGAACAGACGAAAACCTGGAAGGTGCACCAGTTCACTCGAAAGGCTCTCCTTCAGCCACGTTTCCGACACGAGCAGAGCATGCACGTGTTTGTTTATTTGGGCAATATTTTGGACTTCAAGGAGATGCGCGAGAATGCTTTGTGCATTGACGTGGATGACGTTGAGACTGCCCGAGGGGAGGTTCAGCTGCAGTCCAGGAGGTGGGTCGCCCATTTGTGACACCGGGGTTGGGGAGCGAAGGTCGTTGTCGCTTGCTGGGGAAATGCAGATATTTCTTAATTGACTGAAAAAAGCAGACGTCGGTGTTGCCGGGAGGTTGCCGGCGGGCAAACAGTTTGAGGGGTTGGGAAGCGAGTTTACGGTCTGCCGCTGGAAGGGGGTTCTGGCAAATGAAGAGGAGGGGGGCAGGTTTTCAAGTTCTACAGAAGCACCGGGTGGGGGCGTTGCCAGATTTACATCCACCAGAATATCAGTTTGAGCCATAGGGAATGAGAAGATAATAAATAAATAAAATTAACATTTGTCGCTACGTCTACCGAACACAAATTATTGGAAATTGGAGATTCACTTACCAAGCCAGCAGAAGTGATGTATTTAGAACCTGCAGGGCACCGAAAACTGGATTCTATATACTTACGCACACATACGCACACGCACACACAAACACAAACACAAACACAAACAGACACGAGCATAACGGTTAACGTAGTAACATAAATACCAATAACTAACATAATGTAGTCACAAACACTAATACACAAAAATAACTGAGTTTACGCAATAACGTGGATGAATTTGATGCGCCCTCAGTAGGCAAAAATAAACGTTCTGAGTGGCTGCTTATTCCCTGCACGTCCTCTTTTTCCCCTCGCGTTCACTCCACTTTGTGTAGTTCCTCCAGCGTGGTGACGGAGATCTTCCGATTGTTCTTTAGTATGACAATTCTGCCATCCTGAGTCCACACGTTCCTGGGGCCATGCTGCTCCTTGGCCTTCTGCAGCACTTGCTGCCTGGCTGCAGTCAGGGATTCGGTGATGAGAACTCTCGTTCCCTTCAGCGCCTTCTTGTTCTTCCAGATGGCGTCCCTGGTTCGGTAGCTGCAAAGCCGAAAGATGATGGGCCTCTTCCCAGTTTTGACCGCATCCGCCGCTGTTCTCCTCCGGGGGCCGATGCGGTGAGAGCGCTCGATGTGGTCCAGGGTTACGTGCTGCAGGTGGAGGTGTTTGTGTATCGTCTGGAGGACAAGCTCGTCCGTGTCCTCGTTGGCCGTCTCAGGAATGCCGTGTAACAGCAGGCAGTTCCTCCTGGAATACATTTCCATGTCGTCGATCAATGTCAAGTTTCTTTCTGTGGATTTCTGGAGATCCTGGATGTCCAGCCTGACAGACTTCAGCGTGTCCACCGCCTCCCGTTTAAATTCTAGGAAGGCCGCGCTGAGATCCTGCAACGCCGCCTGGAATCCCTTCTCCTTGCTTTCAGCGGGTGGTTGCTGACCGGCGACGTCCCGAAGTTGGCTCTCGAAGGCCCGAAGCCTCTCCTCCACGCTTTCCACGCGGCTGGCAACTACGGTGATCGAAGCTTTAGGCATAATTATGCGATTTAGTAAGATTCCTTAGCTGTTAGATCACCACCGAGGTGCTGGAAGTGATGCTTTCCTATGCTGACACTAGTTTGTTCTGGTAGTAATGTATGAGTAATGTATGTGCCAGCGAGACTGGGGGGGAAATCGGGAGCTCTTGCTACACGTCCGCTACTCGTCCGCCATTTTCTCTAAGCCAAAGTGGTAAAGTGGTTCGGTGATAGGCTATCAGTATTACACGCCGAAGATTATAAGTTTGACTTCTGTTCGATTACCCCTATTATTATTATATATAGCAACTAAGTATTGTATTTAATTAATAATTGAAAGAAATAAAAATGTTATATATATTTTTTAAAAATAACACTCCTTTCTAATGATTTTCGAATGTTATTTTTGAAAATAATTTTTCAGAATATGTTTTTGAATTTCTCATCATTTTACTAGGATTTGCATAAAAATGATCCATGTGTCATATTCGATGAAATGTCATGTACAGCGAAAGTTATACATTTTTATTTTAGGGAAAATTATCAAGAAACAAAACAAATAAATACTATTGACATCCTTTTGTGAATTGTATTTATATTACATTATTTCTTGTTCACCATGCATAGTTGTATTCTTGTAAAAAGCATGAAAATCAATATATTCTCTACATTTCGAAAAGCAAATAATATACGAATTTTCGTAATAAGTAAAATGCAATAAATAATTTTTCGGTTTAATAAGAAATAAAAATCGCAGAGTTAACCGAACGGTGAATCGAGCACAGAATTTTCCAACCCATAAAATGCCTTGTAGCCTCTGCAATGAAGTGATGTAGATTCAAGTAATAAAATTTCATGCAAAATCGCACGTTATAAGATTGTTCAAATATATTAAATCAATGTGTCCATAAGTTATTATACTGTCAGCCATTTGGCACATCTCCTTACAAAATCTCAGCATATCACCATTCACTAGTTAATCGAATTGAATATTGATTCACTTCACAGTTCAATGTGCAACAATAGTTTCGACTCATATCACGTGAGATGTAAACTCAATTCAATTCTCTCATTGTATGTAACTTGTATGTTGAGCTCATGTAGAAATATCAATTATGAGCTCTAAGCTAAATTTGATGCTACAATCGCTTGATCAACTCTTGCGTCTCGCTGCCAGACATTCTACGTTCCTGTTTGCTCCAGGGCGCTTCTGCATTTCATTATCATTGTTTTTACCTCTGTTTCATTCTCATCGTCGTTATAAACCTACGTCATTTCTACTGTTTACAGTAGACAGAATCTACTGTTATCAATTGTAGTACTCCACTGTTATCAATTGTAGTACTCTACTGTGTCTCTCGGAAATCTACTCAAAATCAATGATTTCCTACTGAACACTTTCAGTAGACCTAATGTGTAATTACGGTTGAGGAACTACAAGTGAAATATTCTCTTTTGTACTACATGTAATATTGCATGTAGTGTGTTTGAATTTGAATTTGAATTCAACATTTTGGGTGCGTCAGCACTTAGGTTATTTTGCACCTGTCACTTTATACGGGGTCCAGTCCCTTACCAGAACTAAAATAACATAACTGTAACTTCGAGTTGTAACTAAAATATTAAAATATTCTGAATTCGGTTAAAAGCTGAGGCTGTAAGCACTCAGCACCCACAAGGACCAAACACAGGACAACACAGAAAATTATACTGGCCATGGGGCCAGTCGCCAGAACCTCGTTTGACTGCAAACTGAAGTCCAGGGTGTACTACGTGGAAGCAACAATTGGGTGTACATACTTTGTGGAAGGTCATCCCTTACACCCTTGTAGTGCGTTTAGCTCAGCATGTTAGCTGTAAATATAACTTTTTATTCCTCCTCACTAACAATTTGTTTTTATATCTATTTAAAATTTAAACCAACCTCACTCCCATGTAGTACACCCTGAACTGCATTTTGCAGACTAATGAGGCTCTGGTGACTGGACCTACTGTTAGTATAATCTTTGTAGGACTGCGTGTGTGTTGTCCTTGTTTGTGCTGACTGTCTGTCGCTTTACAGGCTCAGCCTTTAACCCAGGTAAGGATATTTTAGTTTTCAGACACGGTTTTATTTTTGTCATGATAAGGGGCTTGACCCCGTATAGCGTGACGGGTGTAAAATACCCTAAGTTTTCAGGCACAGAAATTGTAAATCAAATTTAAAAAATCTTAACATAGATGTTTCAAAACACCTATTGATCTACTGAAAACAGTAGACAAATGTTTCATTGGAGTAAGTAGAAAAGAGTCATGAAATAATACCCAAAGAAGTCAACCATTATGAATTAATGTTACATACTTTTTTTTATTTCACTTTCCAAAACCTAGGATCTCAAAATAATACATGGCATGCGATTTACTAGACAGTCTGCTTTTCTGTGATTGATTCGTCCTGCCCAGTCGGGGATAACTTCCGTTCAAGGTAAAAGGGGAAGGGGAAGGGGAAGAAATCCACCACAGTACCATGAGGTATGAAGTAACATGTTCACAGGCATCCAATGCAACTGATAAGGGTTCACCTGACCTTGGGAGTGTGGGAAACACGTTTCACGCTGGTTTCCAGAATGCTGTGGCTAAATCTGGAACTAACGGTGGAATAAGAAATAGTTTCTAACATTTAACAATGACACTTCGCATTTACAAAATATGAGATATGTAGACTTTGATTTATTTATTATAGTAGACGGTAGAGAATTACTTACCACGAAAGTCAAGTTCTAAATTGCAGACATCAAAATCTACTCCAGGTTGTAAAATACATTTGTGATAGACAGCAGATAGGTTAATAAGGTTTACAAGATTGCTAACGACTCTTAAGACAAACGTTCAACGAAGGTTATTGAGTGAGAAAATGGGAAGTTGTTAAAAATAGCGGCCTAGTTGAGTGAAGATCGAAGGTTCGAATCTCTTATAGAACCGGCTATTTTTTTACACTAATTTTTGGTGCGTAATATATTTAATGTATTGTCGACATTTATAAGAAAGAAAATATGAAAACTCTCCTCCTCCGTGACTGTGCGGTCTAAGACTCTGTGCTTTGGATTCCGACTGCAGCGGGACGGCATGGATTCGAGTCGTCCTGGGTTCTCGGCCTGTTATCTGTATAGGACCAGTGGCAATCTACCATCGTGAGGGAATTGGGGAGCTACGAGTGACTGGTGTAACCTGGTTTCAGATATCTTCTATAACGGCTGAGGGTTCGACGTGCTGACCAACGTCACCTCGTTGCCAGTTGAAGATAACTCTAGGTAGGATTGTGGAAGGGAGACTGACAGTCGGGAGATAGCCCATGGCCCTTCGAGGTTTTAAAATATGAAAACTATTCCTTCCGTAAATCTAATTTCTCGTCATTGTCACGTGAGATTTCTTTTCAGTATGACTCCTGCAATACTAATTAGTTCCTAAGTGAGATAATGAGATGGACAGAGAGATATTAAATTATGAGTTCACTGTTTAAAAAATTAGCATTAACACATTTTTATATTCACATACCTCTTTACAATTTCCTGAGCACGTCACTACAAATGAACCAATCTAGTGCACACTACAGCCTTGGCTTATCGATATGGGGTATCCTACAATTACAGTCAAACCACAACCTCAATTCTGGAAGCTGTAGCCTCTCCATGCAAAACGATTGCGTCGTAAATATAGTAGATTTTGCTTAAATGTTTTGTGACATTCATACCACCTTTATTTCATTTGCTACAAAGGAGGTTTTGGTGTGTTGTTTATAAAGAGGCGGGTGGGGATTATATTTCTAATGCATATTGAACGAATTGGTCTTAACTCATAATCATGCCGCAAGAAGGAACGAACTCGTGGGGTAGTGGTTATCGCACTGGGTTGTCACTCTAATGGTCGTAGGTTCAAATCCCCACGGTGGCAAAAACTTTTCGTAAGCTTTATTCGATCCCATTGTTACTATTTGAATTAGTCTTCTTTGAAACTAACAACGAAAGATTATACAATTAACTCTCTCTCTTTCAAAATGGTAATATGAGGACAGGTTTCTTATTATAAGAATTGAAAATTTTAGTGGTCTCAACGCATCTAAAATCCAAAATACTAGATCGACGTTATTTTCTACTGAATTCTAAATCCACGTTATACACAGATAGGCTAATGGGGCCTGGACCTACAGTTTAAAGTGAGATACGAACCACTATGTGTCTCCACTTGTTATTCTGCACTGAACGTAAAACAAACAGCTCCCCGCCCCCATTTCTAAAACAAATTTACATTAAATATGGTATTTATAAGATAATCACCATTGATTACTGAACGTCAAATAAAACATTTTCCACAATCACCTCTTCGTCCCATCTCTCCCAATATCTTTCTGTCCCTCTCTTTTCCCCTTTCCCCACCCCCCACACACATGTATCAAAATAAATATTTTATGTGTATAAATATAACATTAAATACCCCCCAAAATACTATTTATTTTCTACTTTCCGTCACCCGTCTCCCACTCCCACAACCCCTTAATATTATTGGCATTCGCCAGACCAAGTGTTAATGTATCGACGTCTTGTAATTCGGTGTCCTTTTCCGAGTTCCAGTCAGGTCGCATAATGTTTCAGATTCCAATTTAAATGTATCCCGAGTCGTGATTAGCCTATGTGTGCAAAAAGTGATGTTAAAACGAACTCTTGACCTCAATAATACAAGTTGTGTATTTTCTTTCAGCTGTGGTTCCCTCTTTTCGCGAGAAAGAACGAATTAACCTAATCATTAACTCAACAAATAAAAATGCATCTCTAAATTAATTAATTAAAACTGTTATTACACCCAAACCACTATTTTATCGTAAATGTAAATGAAATGTCATCTCGCGTAGTGAAAACAATGTGAAAATTGTTCTAATGAGTGATATATGATTGTCAAACACATAGGGGAGACCAGGGCTAGTTGACACACTTTTTTGTTTTTTGTCTACAGCTACCTAAGTATTTATCCAGAGTAAGAAATTAAACTATTGCAAGAACTGCCATAGTGTCCTCTACTAAAGAGAAGAATCAGAGATATTTTTCGTCCAATACGTTCGGAGCTATGAGCACAAAAATGGAGGCATGTGAAGTGTGTCCATGTGCCCCATACACGAGGCTGGTTGACACACTATGTGGGGTAGGTTGACACATTGAAAGGAAACATAAAAAAACTGTTTTCTACCTCTTTTGCATTTGAAGCTCATACATTGTTCTGTTTTAAACGATACAATCAATATACAATTGTTTTTCAAACTATAGAATTGCTAATACTAGATTGAAGTACACATTAATTCTTAGTAATGAGATTAACACAAATTGGCCAATCATAATTTAGTGATTATACTAAAATGATGTACACTCCACTCTTCTACCTAAGCAGTGATCAGTCTTTTATCATTATGTTTCAGTCAGATAAATCATCCATGGAATCACAGTTGTGGCATACATAGAAATCTCCTCCTGGGGTGCATGCTGTATGAGCGCAATACTTGCAACGGGAACACTAAATCCATGACTCTTTTGGCCTACTATTAGAATAAAAATCTGTGCAAACCAAGCAGAAGACATCATCTTCATCAGAAGATATATCTAAACTATTTGACTCTTTATGCTTCTTTGCTGACTTTCTCTTATCACTGAAGAGTCGCTTTGGTTTTGATGTTTTCTTCTTCTGTTCTTCTAATTTTGCCTTCACAGGTGTGTCTGTCAATATAGCAGAACGACGTTTTCTTACATTCCTGTTGTGGCTTTCTTTTCTTGGTACTGCCTTTGGTAATGGTCGTACATCTTCAGGGGATTTTGAATGATTTGCAGGACTAATAGTGAGTTTTTGAACACTGCTAACAGTTTGTGATGTTCCGGGTGTTGCCTGTATGTCCATATTTCCCGAATCCTGAACAGAGTCTCCTTCTGTGCTGGTAAGTTTGTCGACTTTTGTCTCTTTAACACTTTCAGATTGAACATTAGGTCTGTCCGTGACATATCCTGGCATGAAATCCTCATCTTGAAAGATGTGTGGATTAAATTGCATTATTCCCGTTGCTACAAATCCTGATTGGATATTGATTTGAGTTGCTGCTAAAGGTAACGAAATATGGTTGCTTGAAAGCCAATACCCGGCATCTTCATAACTTCAAATAAACTATTCAGAAATACATAAAATCTGATGATGTCAAAATTTACTTACCCACTCGAAAAACAGTCTTTTTCATCTCACAAGCTCTGAATGGTTGCGATCCGCTCCAAACTACACCAGCAACTGCGTTTCCGTCGCGCGCTTCCACGACAAAGCCATCAGGACTACCAACTGCAGAATATGGATTTTATCGGCAGCGTGTCAACTTACCCGTGTGTCAACTAGCCCCGGTCTCCGCTACATGAATACATTATATGAAGCTCGTGAACTATAATTGGGACAATTTAATACTAATTTGAAACGATTAAAGGCAATTAAAACGACAAAGTAAACTTTTGCGCAATCTTTCTGCCGATTCGCATTATGGACACAATATTTAACCAATGGGGAGGTTATCTCATATTTGGAAATGCTGCATTGGTTGAACTTCCTGTGGACAAGACCGTGAGTCACGCCTCCTGCTCCTCCGAATCGAACTTCACTCTGATTGGAGGATCGTATATTTCACAACACTTCCTTGTTTCAGAGCTACCAACATAATTTCGTAAGACGTTGGACTTAGAAAAAATCCATGCGACAGATTTTTTGAACATGACTGTACCACGTTGTGTTGGGTTTCGACTGTTTCATGACGTCATCTTGCCATTTGAGAACCACTCCACTTGCGTGCATCCTCAGGATCAGAACATTGACTCGTGGAACATACGGGGAACCTTTGACAAACCCAATAGCCACAAAATGGATTCCCAGGTTCTCTTCGATTACGTGGAATCTCGATGGACAACTTGCCAGGTATGGATTTTATGTCCGGCGAATTCTATTAAACAATGTGATCCCATTACAGCAATATATATCCTGTCATTTACTATTTCTCCCATAACGAAATTATAGCTTTCGTTCGTGGGTTGAAACTTCTCGTGAAGAGACCACCCACAACAGCGAATCAGACTTATCGTTCAGAATTTAATTAACTTTAATTGGCATCGCAGAACGAGAAAGCTCTTTCAAAGTATCGATGTCTGGGTAATATTTGGGGATTGTGAAAACAGTCACGATACCACCCTGGAATAGACACGAAAATATCAGAGTGAAATAGACCCAGAAGAAAAATGGCATTCTCATCGAATCCCTGGTTGGTCGTTCAAGCAGACAGAAAAGATCCTGAGGAACATGTGTCGAAAGTCTCTCGCATAAGATGATAGCTTATTAAATAATGTTTTTAACAATAATAGAAAAAGGAACATTGTAACAAAAAATCAGATTTCTATTTCAAAGAGTAAAAATAAAGACAACCATATTGGCGTCTCTGTTCCCTTCGGTACGAAGCAAGGTGCTGTGACGGTTGATATACATTATATAAATATCATCCCGCCACAGTTACTCTCTTCTCTTCACATAAGTGAGTGAAATATGCCATGCGCCAAATAAGTCACTGATGGTTACGTAATGTATCAAGTTGCGCAGCCTTCTCGATAGAGGGCCCTCGCGGCTCCGTTACTTTGTAACCCCATATTTTTGTACCATCAAAACCTCATTTGCCAAATTTTGTACTATTTTTGTACTACTCAAAAATGCTAAAAATAATTTTTGTACCACTCAATTTACCGTCGAAAAAAAATAATCAAATTTGGGGTTACAGAGTAACGTCTCAACCTCATCATCGATTTCGGCAATGTTTTCCACATCAAAATATTGTACTATTTATGTACCATTTTGTACCACTATTTAAAAATGTTGTACCCATCAGAAACAGCCAGAAAAAAGGCGGGAAAACTTTTACATTGCAACCATATATTTTTGTATCGTCTCGAGTTGCTTCGAAGAATATTATGCTATTTTTGTACTAATTTCTTTTAAATTAAACTTTATTAACACTACTTTGCAATAAGTGGATATCCGATTTTTATACCGTTCTTAAAAAAACCTCAAAATTTTGAAATTTGTATTTATTTCTTAGAGGCAGCAATTCACGGAAAAATATTGGACAAAATTTTATCGAATACGTGAGGTTTTTGTCTGCGTAATGTTTGAATAAAATGTCTAGAATGACTACTTTCCAATAAGCACCTCCTTTATTTTTGTACCGTTACGGAAAACCCGAAAATAATTTTCAATTATTGGATTTTTCATATCAATGTACTAATTAATATGAATAAATAGACAAAATATTATTACAATGGTGAGTTTAGAGCTCCCCAATTCATCAATACAATTTTATAGACATGTACTTTATATCAAGTCCCTTTTCAAGTCTTCGCAAAGTCACGAAAAACCCGGGAAACATTTTATAAATTTCACATTCCTCTCAAAGACACGCACTTTACAACAAAATATGGACCAAATATTAACGAATATCTGAGGTTTATATCTGTTTAACGTTTTAAAAAATGTCCTAATTTCTATTAGGCACCTTCCTGATTTTTGTACCGTCACTAAAAACCCGGGAAATATTTTTGAATTCTTACTTCTTCGCTGAGACACGAAGTTTAAAAGAAACTATAGACCAAAATATTTTTGAATTCTGCCTTCTTCGCTGAGACAGGAAGTTTAAAAGAAACTATACACAAAGTAATTTCAAGTGTGTGAGGTTTGTATCTAAGTAATGTTTAAATTATATCTCCTATATTGTTACTTTCTGTTAAGCCCGTTATCGATTTTTGTACCGTCACGGAAAACCCGGGAAATATTTTTGAATTCTTATTCTTCGCGGAGACACGAAGTTTACAAGAAACTATAGACAAAGTAATATCAAGTGTGTGAGGTTTTGTATATATTACTGTTTAAATTATATCTCCTATATTGTTACATTCTATTAAGACCGTTATCGATTTTTGTACTGTCACGGAAAACCCGGGAAATATTTTTGAATTCTTACTTCTTCGCTGAGACACTAAGTTTACAACAAACTATAGACCAAGAAATTTCAAGTGTGTGAGGTTTGTATGTAAGTAATGTTTAAATTATATCTCCTATATTGTTACTTTCTATTAAGCCCGTTATCGATTTTTGTACCGTCAAGGAAAACCCGGGAAATATTTTTGAATTCTTACTTCTTCGCTGAGACACGAAGTTTACAACAAACTATAGACCAAGTAATTTCAAGTGTGTGAGGTTTGTATATAAGTAATGCTTAAATTATATCTCCCGTATTGTTACTTTCTATTAAGCCCGTTATCGACTTTTGTACCGTCACGCAAAACCCGGGAAATATTTTTGAATTCTTATTCTTCGCTGAGACACGAAGCTTACAACAAACTATAGACAAAGTAATATCAAGTGTGTGAGGTTTTGTATATATTACTGTTTAAATTATATCTCTTATATTGTTACATTCTATTAAGACCGTTATCGATTTTTGTACCGTCACGGAAACCCGGGAAATATTTTTGAATTCTTACTTCTTCGCTGAGACACGAAGTTTACAACAAACTATAGACCAAGTAATTTCAAGTGTGTGAGGTTTGTATATAAGTAATGTTTAAATTATATCTCCTATATTGTTACTTTCTATTAAGCCCGTTATCGATTTTTGTACCGTCACGGAAAACCCGGGAAATATTTTTGAATTCTTAGTTTTTCGCTGAGACACGAAGTTTACAACAAACTATAGACCAAGTAATTTCAAGTGTGTGAGGTTTGTATATAAGTAATGTTTAAATTATATCTCCTATATTGTTACTTTCTATTAAGCCCGTTATCGATTTTTGTACCGTCACGGGAAACCCGGGAAATATTTTTGAATTCTTACTTCTTCGCTGAGACAGAGAGTTTAAAAGAAACTATAGACAAAGTAATTTAAGTGTGTGAGGTTTGTATATAAGTAATGTTTAAATTATATCTCCTATATTGTTACTTTCTGTTAAGCCCCTTATCGATTTTTGTACCGTCACGGAAAACCCGGGAAAGATTTTTGAATTCTCACTTCTTCGCTGAGCGAGGAAGTTTAAAAGAAACTATAGACAAAGTAATTTAAGTGATTGAGGTTTGTATATAAGTAATGCTTAAATTATATCTCCAGTATCATTACTTTCTATTAAGCACGTTATCGATTTTTGTACCGTCACGGAAAACCCGGGAAATATTTTTGAATGCTTACTTCTTCGCTGAGACACTAAGTTTACAACAAACTATAGACCAAGTAATTTCAAGTGTGTGAGGTTTGTATATAAGTAATGTTTAAATTATATCTCCTATATTGTTACTTTCTATTAAGCCCGTTATCGATTTTTGTACCGTCACGGAAAACCCGGGAAATATTTTTGAATGCTTACTTCTTCGCTGAGACACTAAGTTTACAACAAACTATAGACCAAGTAATTTCAAGTGTGTGAGGTTTGTATATAAGTAATGTTTAAATTATATCTCCTATATTGTTACTTTCTATTAAGCCCATTATCGATTTTTGTACCGTCACGGAAAACCCGGGAAATATTTTTGAATTCTTACTTCTTCGCTGAGACACGAAGTTTACAAGAAACTATAGACAAAGTAATATCAAGTGTGTGAGGTTTGTATATAAGTAATGTTTAAATTATATCTCCTATATTGTTACTTTCTATTAAGTCCGTTATCGATTTTTGTGCTGTCACGGAAAACCCGGGAAATATTTTTGAATTCTTACTTCTTCGCTGAGACAGGAAGTTTAAAAGAAACTATAGACAAAGCAATTTCAAGTGCGTGAGGTTTGTATATAAGTAATGTTTAAATTATATCTCCTATTATGTTACTTTCTGTTAAGCCCCTTATCGATTTTTGTACCGTCACGGAAAACCCAGGAAATATTTTTGAATTCTTACTTCTTCGCTGAGACACGAAGTTTACAAGAAACTATAGACCAAGTAATTTCAAGTGTGTGAGGTTTGTATATAAGTAATGCTTAAATTATATCTCCCATATTATTACTTTCTATTAAGCCCGTTATCGTTTTTTGTACCGTCACGGAAAACCCGGGAAATATTTTTCAATTCTTATTCTTCGCTGAGACACGAAGTTTACAAGAAACTATAGACCAAGTAATATCAAGCGTGTGAGGTTTGTATATAAGTAATTTTTAAATTATATCTCCTATATTGTTACTTTCTATTAAGCCCGTTATCGATTTTTGTACCGTCACGGAAAACCCGGGAAATATTTTTGAATTCTTAATTCGCTGAGACACGAAGTTTACAACAAACTATAGACCAAGTAATTTCAAGTGTGTGAGGTTTGTATATAAGTAAGGTTTAAATTATATCTTCTATATTGTTACTGTCTATTAAGCCCGTTATCGATTTTTGTACCGTCACGGAAAAGCCGGGAAATATTTTTGAATTCTTACTTCCTCGCTGAGACACGAAGTTTACAACAAACTATAGACCAAGTAATTTCAAGTGTGTGAGATTTGTATATAAGTAATGATTAAATTATATCTCCCATATTGTTACTTTCTATTAAGCCTGTTATCGATTTTTGTACTGTAACGGAAAACCCGGGAAATATTTTTGAATTCTTACTTCTTCGCTGAGACAGGAAGTTTCAAAGAAACTATAGACAAAGTAATTTCAAGTGTGTGAGGTTTGTATATAAGTAATATTTAAATTATATCTCCTATATGGTTACTTTCTGTTAAGCCCCTTACCGATATTTGTACCGTCACCTAAAACCCGGGAAATATTCTTGAATTCTTACTTCTTCGCTGAGACAGAAAGTTTAAAAGAAACTTTAGACAAAGTAATTTCAAGTGTGTGAGGTTTGTATATAAGTAATATTTAAATTATATCTCCTATATGGTTACTTTCTGTTAAGCCCCTTACCGATTTTTGTACCGTCACGGAAAACCCGGGAAATATTTTTGAATTCTTACTTCTTCGCTGATACACGAAGTTTACAAGAAACTATAGACCAAGTAATTTCAAGTGTGTGAGGTTTGTATATAAGTAATGCTTAAATTATATCTCCCATATTATTACTTTCTATTAAGCCTGTTATCGATTTTTGTACCGTCACGGAAATCCCGGGAAATATTTTTGAATTCTTACTTCTTCGCTGATACACGAAGTTTACAAGAAACTATAGACCAAGTAATTTCAAGTGTGTGGGGTTTGTATATAAGTAATGCTTAAATTATATCTCCCATATTATTACTTTCTATTATGCCCGTTATCGATTTTTGTACCGTCACGGAAAACCCGGGAAATATTTTTGAATTCTTACTTCTTCGCTGACACACGAAGTTTACAAAAAACTATAGACCAAGTAATTTCAAATGTGTGAGGTTTGTATACAAGTAATGTTTAAATTATATCTCCTATATTGTTACATTCTGTTAAACCCTTATCGATTTTTGTACCGTCACGGAAAACCCGGAAAATATTTTTGAATTCTTACTTCTTCGCTGAGACACGAAGTTTACAAGAAACTATAGACCAAGTAATTTCAAGTGTGTGAGGTTTGTATATAAGTAATGCTTAAATTATATCTCCCATATTATTACTTTCTATTAAGCCCGTTATCGATTTTTGTACCGTCACGGAAAACCCGGGAAATATTTTTCAATTCTTATTCTTCGCTGAGACACGAAGTTTACAAGAAAATATAGACCAAGTAATATCAAGCGTGTGAGGTTTGTATATAAGTAATGTTTAAATTATATCTCCTATATTGTTACTTTCTATTAAGCCCGTTATCGATTTTTGTACCGTCACGGAAAACCCGGGAAATATTTTTGAATTCTTACTTCGCTGAGACACGAAGTTTACAACAAACTATAGACCAAGTAATTTCAAGTGTGTGAGGTTTGTATATAAGTAAGGTTTAAATTATATCTTCTATATTGTTACTGTCTATTAAGTCCGTTATCGATTTTTGTACCGTCACGGAAAAGCCGGGAAATATTTTTGAATTCTTACTTCCTCGCTGAGACACGAAGTTTACAACAAACTATAGACCAAGTAATTTCAAGTGTGTGAGACTTGTATATAAGTAATGATTAAATTATATCTCCCATATTGTTACTTTCTATTAAGCCTGTTATCGATTTTTTTACTGTAACGGAAAACCCGGGAAATATTTTTGAATTCTTACTTCTTCGCTGAGACAGGAAGTTTAAAAGAAACTATAGACAAAGTAATTTCAAGTGTGTGAGGTTTGTATATAAGAAATATTTAAATTATATCTCCTATATGGTTACTTTCTGTTAAGCCCCTTACCGATTTTTGTACCGTCACCTAAAACCCGGGAAATATTCTTGAATTCTTACTTCTTCGCTGAGACAGAAAGTTTAAAAGAAACTTTAGACAAAGTAATTTCAAGTGTGTGAGGTTTGTATATAAGTAATATTTAAATTATATCTCCTATATGGTTACTTTCTGTTAAGCCCCTTACCGATTTTTGTACCGTCACGGAAAACCCGGGAAATATTTTTGAATTCTTACTTCTTCGCTGATACACGAAGTTTACAAGAAACTATAGACCAAGTAATTTCAAGTGTGTGAGGTTTGTATATAAGTAATGCTTAAATTATATCTCCCATATTATTACTTTCTATTAAGCCTGTTATCGATTTTTGTACCGTCACGGAAATCCCGGGAAATATTTTTGAATTCTTACTTCTTCGCTGATACACGAAGTTTACAAGAAACTATAGACCAAGTAATTTCAAGTGTGTGGGGTTTGTATATAAGTAATGCTTAAATTATATCTACCATATTATTACATTCTATTAAGCCCGTTATCGATTTTTGTACCGTCACGGAAAACCCGGGAAATATTTTTGAATTCTTACTTCTTCGCTGAGACACGAAGTTTACAAAAAAATATAGACCAAGTAATTTCAAGTGTGTGAGGTTTGTATACAAGTAATGTTTAAATTATATCTCCTATATTGTTACATTCTGTTAAACCCTTATCGATTTTTGTACCGTCACGGAAAACCCGGAAAATATTTTTGAATTCTTACTTCTTCGCTGAGACACGAAGTTTACAAGAAACTATAGACCAAGTAATATCAAGTGTGTGATGTTTGTATATAAGTAATGTTTAAATTATATCTCCTATATTGTTACTTTCTATTAAGTCCGTTATCGATATTTGTACTGTCACGGAAAACCCGGGAAATATTTTTGAATTCTTACTTCTTCGCTGAGACAGGAAGTTTAAAAGAAACTATAGACCAAGTAATTTCAAGTGTGTGAGGTTTGTATATATGTAATGTTTAAATTATATCTCCTTTATTGTTACTTTCTGTTAAGCCCCTTATCGATTTTTGTACCGTCACGGAAAACCAGGGAAATATTTTTGAATTCTTACTTCTTCGCTGATACACGAGGTTTCCAAGAAACTATAGACCAAGTAATTTCAAGTGTGTGAGGTTTGTATATAAGTAATGCTTAAATTATATCTCCCATATTATTACTTTCTATTAAGCCCGTTATCGATTTTTGTACCGTCACGGGAAACCCGGGAAATATTTTTGAATTCTTACTTCTTCGCTGAGACAGAGAGTTTAAAAGAAACTATAGACAAAGTAATTTAAGTGTGTGAGGTTTGTATATAAGTAATGTTTAAATTATATCTCCTATATTGTTACTTTCTGTTAAGCCCCTTATCGATTTTTGTACCGTCACGGAAAACCCGGGAAAGATTTTTGAATTCTTACTTCTTCGCTGAGCGAGGAAGTTTAAAAGAAACTATAGACAAAGTAATTTAAGTGATTGAGGTTTGTATATAAGTAATGCTTAAATTATATCTCCAGTATCATTACTTTCTATTAAGCACGTTATCGATTTTTGTACCGTCACGGAAAACGCGGGAAATATTTTTGAATGCTTACTTCTTCGCTGAGACACTAAGTTTACAACAAACTATAGACCAAGTAATTTCAAGTGTGTGAGGTTTGTATATAAGTAATGTTTAAATTATATCTCCTATATTGTTACTTTCTGTTAACCCCGTTATCGATTTTTGTACCGTCACGGAAAACCCGGGAAATATTTTTGAATGCTTACTTCTTCGCTGAGACACTAAGTTTACAACAAACTATAGACCAAGTAATTTCAAGTGTGTGAGGTTTGTATATAAGTAATGTTTAAATTATATCTCCTATATTGTTACTTTCTATTAAGCCTGTTATCGATTTTTGTACCGTCACGGATAACCCGGGAAATATTTTTGAATTCTTACTTCTTCGCTGAGACACGAAGTTTACAAGAAACTATAGACCAAGTAATATCAAGTGTGTGAGGTTTGTATATAAGTAATGTTTAAATTATATCTCCTATATTGTTACTTTCTATTAAGTCCGTTATCGATTTTTGTGCTGTCACGGAAAACCCGGGAAATATTTTTGAATTCTTACTTCTTCGCTGAGACAGGAAGTTTAAAAGAAACTATAGACAAAGCAATTTCAAGTGTGTGAGGTTTGTATATAAGTAATGTTTAAATTATATCTCCTATTATGTTACTTTCTGTTAAGCACCTTATCGATTTTTGTACCGTCACGGAAAACCCAGGAAATATTTTTGAATTCTTACTTCTTCGCTGAGACACGAAGTTTACAAGAAACTATAGACCAAGTAATTTCAAGTGTGTGAGGTTTGTATATAAGTAATGCTTAAATTATATCTCCCATATTATTACTTTCTATTAAGCCCGTTATCGATTTTTGTACCGTCACGGAAAACCCGGGAAATATTTTTCAATTCTTATTCTTCGCTGAGACACGAAGTTTACAAGAAACTATAGACCAAGTAATATCAAGCGTGTGAGGTTTGTATATAAGTAATGTTTAAATTATATCTCCTATATTGTTACTTTCTATTAAGCCCGTTATCGATTTTTGTACCGTCACGGAAAACCCGGGAAATATTTTTGAATTCTTACTTCGCTGAGACACGAAGTTTACAACAAACTATAGACCAAGTAATTTCAAGTGTGTGAGGTTTGTATATAAGTAAGGTTTAAATTATATCTTCTATATTGTTACTGTCTATTAAGCCCGTTATCGATTTTTGTACCGTCACGGAAAAGCCGGGAAATATTTTTGAATTCTTACTTCCTCGCTGAGACACGAAGTTTACAACAAACTATAGACCAAGTAATTTCAAGTGTGTGAGATTTGTATATAAGTAATGATTAAATTATATCTCCCATATTGTTACTTTCTATTAAGCCTGTTATCGATTTTTGTACTGTAACGGAAAACCCGGGAAATATTTTTGAATTCTTACTTCTTCGCTGAGACAGAGAGTTTAAAAGAAACTATAGACAAAGTAATTTCAAGTGTGTGAGGTTTGTATATAAGTAATATTTAAATTATATCTCCTATATGGTTACTTTCTGTTAAGCCCCTTACCGATATTTGTACCGTCACCTAAAACCCGGGAAATATTCTTGAATTCTTACTTCTTCGCTGAGACAGAAAGTTTAAAAGAAACTTTAGACAAAGTAATTTCAAGTGTGTGAGGTTTGTATATAAGTAATATTTAAATTATATCTCCTATATGGTTACTTTCTGTTAAGCCCCTTACCGATTTTTGTACCGTCACGGAAAACCCGGGAAATATTTTTGAATTCTTACTTCTTCGCTGATACACGAAGTTTACAAGAAACTATAGACCAAGTAATTTCAAGTGTGTGAGGGTTGTATATAAGTAATGCTTAAATTATATCTCCCATATTATTACTTTCTATTAAGCCTGTTATCGATTTTTGTACCGTCACGGAAATCCCGGGAAATATTTTTGAATTCTTACTTCTTCGCTGATACACGAAGTTTACAAGAAACTATAGACCAAGTAATTTCTAGTGTGTGGGGTTTGTATATAAGTAATGCTTAAATTATATCTCCAATATTATTACTTTCTATTATGCCCGTTATCGATTTTTGTACCGTCACGGAAAACCCGGGAAATATTTTTGAATTCTTACTTCTTCGCTGAGACACGAAGTTTACAAAAACTATAGACCAAGTAATTTCAAATGTGTGAGGTTTGTATACAAGTAATGTTTAAATTATATCTCCTATATTGTTACATTCTGTTAAACCCTTATCGATTTTTGTACCGTCACGGAAAACCCGGAAAATATTTTTGAATTCTTACTTCTTCGCTGAGACACGAAGTTTGCAAGAAACTATAGACCAAGTAATATGAAGTGTGTGAGGTTTGTATATAAGTAATGTTTAAATTATATCTCCTATATTGTTACTTTCTATTAAGTCCGTTATCGATTTTTGTACTGTCACGGAAAACCCGGGAAATATTTTTGAATTCTTACTTCTTCCCTGAGACAGGAAGTTTAAAAGAAACTATAGACCAAGTAATTTCAAGTGTGTGAGGTTTGTATATATGTAATGTTTAAATTATATCTCCTTTATTGTTACTTTCTGTTAAGCACCTAATCGATTTTTGTACCGTCACGGAAAACCCGGGAAATATTTTTGAATTCTTACTTCTTCGCTGATACACGAGGTTTCCAAGAAACTATAGACCAAGTAATTTCAAGTGTGTGAGGTTTGTATATAAGTAATGCTTAAATTATATCTCCCATATTATTACTTTCTATTAAGCCCGTTATCGATTTTTGTACCGTCACGGAAAACCCGGGAAATATTTTTGAATTCTTATTCTTCGCTGAGACACGAAGTTTACAAGAAACTATAGACAAAGTAATTTCAAGTGTGTGAGATTTGTATATAAGTAATGTTTAAATTATATCTCCTATATTGTTACTTTCTGTTAAGCCCCTTATAGACTTTTGTACCGTCACGGAAAACCCGGGAAATATTTTTGAATTCTTACTTCTTCGCTGATACACGAAGTTTACAAGAAACTATAGACCAAGTAATTTCAAGTGTGTTAGGTTTGTATATAAGTAATGCTTAAATTATATCTCCCATATTATTACTTTCTATTAAGCCCGTTATCGATTTTTGTACCGTCATGGAAAACCCGGGAAATATTTTTGAATTCTTACTCTTCGCTGAGACACGAAGTTTACAAGAAACAATAGACAAAGTAATACAAATGTGTGAGGTTTGTATATAGTAATGTTTAAATTATATCTCCTATATTGTTACATTCTATTAAGCCCGTTATCGATTTTTGTACCGTCACGGAAAACCCGGGAAATATTTTTGAATTCTTACTTTTTCGCTGAGACACGAAGTTTACATGAATCTATAGACCAAGTAATTTCAAGTGTGTGAGGTTTGTATATAAGTAATGCTTAAATTATATCTCCCATATTATTACTTTCTATTAAGCCCGTTATCGATTTTTGTACCGTCACGGAAAACCCGGGAAATATTTTTGAATTCTTACTTTTTCGCTGAGACACGAAGTTTACATGAATCTATAGACCAAGTAATATCAAGTGTGTGAGGTTTGTATATAAGTAATCTTTAAATTATATCTCCTATATTGTTACATTCTATTAAGCCCGTTATCGATTTTTTTACCGTCACGGAAAACCCGGAAAATATTTTGGAATTCTTACTTCTTCGCTGAGACACGAAGTTTACAACAAACTATAGACCAAGTAATTTCAAGTGTGTGAGATTTATATATAAGTAATGTTTAAATTATGTGTCCCATATTGTTACTTTCTATTAAGCCCGTTATCGATTTTTGTACTTTCACGGAAAACCCGGGAAACATTTTTGAATTCTTACTTCTTAGCTGAACCACGAAGTTTACAAGAAACTATAGACCAAGTAATTTCAAGTGTGTGAGGTTTGTATATAAGTAATGCTTAAATTATATCTCCCATATTGTTACTTTCTATTAAGCCCGTTTTCGATTTTTGTACCGTCACGGAAAACCTGGGAAATATTTTTGAATTCTTATTCTTCGCGGAGACACGAAGTTTACAAGAAACTAAAGACAAAGTAATATCAAGTGTGTGAGGTTTTGTATATATTACTGTTTAAATTATATCTCCTATATTGTTACATTCTATTAAGACCGTTATCGATTTTTGTACCGTCACGGAAAACCCGGGAAATATTTTTGAATTCTTACTTCTTCGCTGATACACGAAGTTTACAACAAACTATAGACCAAGTAATTTCAAGTGTGTGAGGTTTGTATGTAAGTAATGTTTAAATTATATCTCCTATATTGTTACTTTCTATTAAGCCCGTTATCGATTTTTGTACCGTCAAGGAAAACCCGGGAAATATTTTTGAATTCTTACTTCTTCGCTGAGACACTAAGTTTACAACAAACTATAGACCAAGTAATTTCAAGTGTGTGAGGTTTGTATATAAGAAATTTTTAAATTATATCTCCTATATTGCTACTTTCTATTAAGCCCGTTATCGATTTTTGTACCGTCACGGAAAACCCGGGAAATATTTTTGAATTCTGACTTCTTCGCTGAGACACGAAGTTTTCAAGAAACTATAGACCAAGTAATATCAAGTGTGTGAGGTTTGTATATAAGTAATGTTTAAATTATATCTCCTATATTGTTACCTTCTATTAAGTCCGTTATCGATTTTTGTACTGTCACGGAAAACCCGGGAAATATTTTTGAATTCTTACTACTTCGCTGAGCCAGGAAGTTTAAAAGAAACTATAGACAAAGTAATTTCAAAATTTCAAGTTTGTGAGGTTTGTATATAAGTAATGTTTAAATTATATCTCCTATATTGTTACTTTCTGTTAAGCCCCTTATCGATTTTTGTACCGTCACGGAAAACCCGGGAAATATTTTTGAATTCTTATTCTTCGCTGAGACACGAAGTTTACAAGAAACTATAGACCAAGTAATTTCAAGTGTGTGAGGTTTGTATATAAGTAATTTTTAAATTATATCTTCTACACTGTTACTGTCTATTATGCCCGTTATCGATTTTTGTACTGTCACGGAAAACCCGGGAAATATTTTTGAATTCTTACTTCTTCGCTGAGACAGGAAGTTTAAAAGAAACTATAGACAAAGTAATTTCAAGTGTGTGAGGTTTGTATATAAGTAATTTTTAAATTATATCTCCTATATTGTTACTTTATGTTAAGCCCCTTACCGATTTTTGTACCGTCACCTAAAACCCGGGAAATATTTTTGAATTCTTACTTCTCGCTGATACACGAAGTTTACAAAAACTATAGACCAAGTAATTTCAAGTGTGTGAGGTTTGTATATAAATAATGCTTAAGTTATATCTCCCATATTGTTACTTTCAATTAAGCACGTTATCGATTATTGTACCGTCACGGAAAACCCGGGAAATATTTTTGAATTCTTATTCTTCGCTGAGACACGAAGTTTACAACAAACTATAGACCAAGTAATTTCAAGTGTGTGAGATTTGTATATAAGTAATGTTTAAATTATATCTACCATATTGTTACTTTCTTTTAAGCACGTTATCGATTTTTGTACTGTCACGGAAAACCCGGGAAATATTTTTGGATTCTTACTTCTTCTCTGAGACAGGAAGTTTAAAAGAAACTATAGACCAAGTAATTTCAAGTGTGTGAGGTTTGTATATAAGTAATGCTTAAATTATACCTCCCATATTGTTACTTTCTATTAAGCCTGTTATAGATTTTTGTACCGTCACGGAAAACCCGGGAAATATTTTTGAATTCTCATTCTTCGCTGAGACGCGAAGTTTACAAGAAACTATAGACCAAGTAATTTCTAGTGTGTGGGGTTTGTATATAAGTAATGCTTAAATTATATCTCCAATATTATTACTTTCTATTATGCCCGTTATCGATTTTTGTACCGTCACGGAAAACCCGGGAAATATTTTTGAATTCTTACTTCTTCGCTGAGACACGAAGTTTACAAAAAACTATAGACCAAGTAATTTCAAATGTGTGAGGTTTGTATACAAGTAATGTTTAAATTATATCTCCTATATTGTTACATTCTGTTAAACCCTTATCGATTTTTGTACCGTCACGGAAAACCCGGAAAATATTTTTGAATTCTTACTTCTTCGCTGAGACACGAAGTTTGCAAGAAACTATAGACCAAGTAATATGAAGTGTGTGAGGTTTGTATATAAGTAATGTTTAAATTATATCTCCTATATTGTTACTTTCTATTAAGTCCGTTATCGATTTTTGTACTGTCACGGAAAACCCGGGAAATATTTTTGAATTCTTACTTCTTCCCTGAGACAGGAAGTTTAAAAGAAACTATAGACCAAGTAATTTCAAGTGTGTGAGGTTTGTATATATGTAATGTTTAAATTATATCTCCTTTATTGTTACTTTCTGTTAAGCACCTAATCGATTTTTGTACCGTCACGGAAAACCCGGGAAATATTTTTGAATTCTTACTTCTTCGCTGATACACGAGGTTTCCAAGAAACTATAGACCAAGTAATTTCAAGTGTGTGAGGTTTGTATATAAGTAATGCTTAAATTATATCTCCCATATTATTACTTTCTATTAAGCCCGTTATCGATTTTTGTACCGTCACGGAAAACCCGGGAAATATTTTTGAATTCTTATTCTTCGCTGAGACACGAAGTTTACAAGAAACTATAGACAAAGTAATTTCAAGTGTGTGAGATTTGTATATAAGTAATGTTTAAATTATATCTCCTATATTGTTACTTTCTGTTAAGCCCCTTATAGACTTTTGTACCGTCACGGAAAACCCGGGAAATATTTTTGAATTCTTACTTCTTCGCTGATACACGAAGTTTACAAGAAACTATAGACCAAGTAATTTCAAGTGTGTTAGGTTTGTATATAAGTAATGCTTAAATTATATCTCCCATATTATTACTTTCTATTAAGCCCGTTATCGATTTTTGTACCGTCATGGAAAACCCGGGAAATATTTTTGAATTCTTACTCTTCGCTGAGACACGAAGTTTACAAGAAACAATAGACAAAGTAATACAAATGTGTGAGGTTTGTATATAGTAATGTTTAAATTATATCTCCTATATTGTTACATTCTATTAAGCCCGTTATCGATTTTTGTACCGTCACGGAAAACCCGGGAAATATTTTTGAATTCTTACTTTTTCGCTGAGACACGAAGTTTACATGAATCTATAGACCAAGTAATTTCAAGTGTGTGAGGTTTGTATATAAGTAATGCTTAAATTATATCTCCCATATTATTACTTTCTATTAAGCCCGTTATCGATTTTTGTACCGTCACGGAAAACCCGGGAAATATTTTTGAATTCTTACTTTTTCGCTGAGACACGAAGTTTACATGAATCTATAGACCAAGTAATATCAAGTGTGTGAGGTTTGTATATAAGTAATCTTTAAATTATATCTCCTATATTGTTACATTCTATTAAGCCCGTTATCGATTTTTGTACCGTCACGGAAAACCCGGAAAATATTTTGGAATTCTTACTTCTTCGCTGAGACACGAAGTTTACAACAAACTATAGACCAAGTAATTTCAAGTGTGTGAGATTTATATATAAGTAATGTTTAAATTATGTGTCCCATATTGTTACTTTCTATTAAGCCCGTTATCGATTTTTGTACTTTCACGGAAAACCCGGGAAACATTTTTGAATTCTTACTTCTTAGCTGAACCACGAAGTTTACAAGAAACTATAGACCAAGTAATTTCAAGTGTGTGAGGTTTGTATATAAGTAATGCTTAAATTATATCTCCCATATTGTTACTTTCTATTAAGCCCGTTTTCGATTTTTGTACCGTCACGGAAAACCTGGGAAATATTTTTGAATTCTTATTCTTCGCGGAGACACGAAGTTTACAAGAAACTAAAGACAAAGTAATATCAAGTGTGTGAGGTTTTGTATATATTACTGTTTAAATTATATCTCCTATATTGTTACATTCTATTAAGACCGTTATCGATTTTTGTACCGTCACGGAAAACCCGGGAAATATTTTTGAATTCTTACTTCTTCGCTGATACACGAAGTTTACAACAAACTATAGACCAAGTAATTTCAAGTGTGTGAGGTTTGTATGTAAGTAATGTTTAAATTATATCTCCTATATTGTTACTTTCTATTAAGCCCGTTATCGATTTTTGTACCGTCAAGGAAAACCCGGGAAATATTTTTGAATTCTTACTTCTTCGCTGAGACACTAAGTTTACAACAAACTATAGACCAAGTAATTTCAAGTGTGTGAGGTTTGTATATAAGAAATTTTTAAATTATATCTCCTATATTGCTACTTTCTATTAAGCCCGTTATCGATTTTTGTACCGTCACGGAAAACCCGGGAAATATTTTTGAATTCTGACTTCTTCGCTGAGACACGAAGTTTTCAAGAAACTATAGACCAAGTAATATCAAGTGTGTGAGGTTTGTATATAAGTAATGTTTAAATTATATCTCCTATATTGTTACCTTCTATTAAGTCCGTTATCGATTTTTGTACTGTCACGGAAAACCCGGGAAATATTTTTGAATTCTTACTACTTCGCTGAGCCAGGAAGTTTAAAAGAAACTATAGACAAAGTAATTTCAAAATTTCAAGTTTGTGAGGTTTGTATATAAGTAATGTTTAAATTATATCTCCTATATTGTTACTTTCTGTTAAGCCCCTTATCGATTTTTGTACCGTCACGGAAAACCCGGGAAATATTTTTGAATTCTTATTCTTCGCTGAGACACGAAGTTTACAAGAAACTATAGACCAAGTAATTTCAAGTGTGTGAGGTTTGTATATAAGTAATTTTTAAATTATATCTTCTACACTGTTACTGTCTATTAAGCCCGTTATCGATTTTTGTACTGTCACGGAAAACCCGGGAAATATTTTTGAATTCTTACTTCTTCGCTGAGACAGGAAGTTTAAATGAAACTATAGACAAAGTAATTTCAAGTGTGTGAGGTTTGTATATAAGTAATTTTTAAATTATATCTCCTATATTGTTACTTTATGTTAAGCCCCTTACCGATTTTTGTACCGTCACCTAAAACCCGGGAAATATTTTTGAATTCTTACTTCTCGCTGATACACGAAGTTTACAAAAACTATAGACCAAGTAATTTCAAGTGTGTGAGGTTTGTATATAAATAATGCTTAAGTTATATCTCCCATATTGTTACTTTCAATTAAGCACGTTATCGATTATTGTACCGTCACGGAAAACCCGGGAAATATTTTTGAATTCTTATTCTTCGCTGAGACACGAAGTTTACAACAAACTATAGACCAAGTAATTTCAAGTGTGTGAGATTTGTATATAAGTAATGTTTAAATTATATCTACCATATTGTTACTTTCTTTTAAGCACGTTATCGATTTTTGTACTGTCACGGAAAACCCGGGAAATATTTTTGGATTCTTACTTCTTCTCTGAGACAGGAAGTTTAAAAGAAACTATAGACCAAGTAATTTCAAGTGTGTGAGGTTTGTATATAAGTAATGCTTAAATTATACCTCCCATATTGTTACTTTCTATTAAGCCTGTTATAGATTTTTGTACCGTCACGGAAAACCCGGGAAATATTTTTGAATTCTCATTCTTCGCTGAGACGCGAAGTTTACAAGAAACTATAGACAAATTAATATCAAGTGTGTGAGGTTTGTATATATTACTGTTTAAATTATATCTCCTACATTGTTACATTCTATTAAGCCCGTTATCGATTTTTGTACCGTCACGGAAAACCCGGGAAATATTTTTGAATTCTTACTTCTTCGCTGAGACACGGAGTTTACAACAAACTATAGACCAAGTAATTTCAAGTGTGTGAGGTTTGTATATAAGTAATGTTTAAATTATATCTCCTATATTGTTACTTTCTATTAAGCCCGTTATCGATTTTTGTACCGTCACGGAAAACGCGGGAAATATTTTTGAATTCTTACTTCTTCGCTGAGACACGAAGTTTACAACAAACTATAGACCAAGTAATATCAAGTGTGTGAGGTTTGTATATAAGTAATGCTTAAATTATATCTCACATATTATTACTTTCTATTAAGCCCGTTATCGATTTTTGTACCGTCACGGAAAACCCGGGAAATATTTTTGAATTCTTATTCTTCGCTGATACACGAAGTTTACAGGAAACTATAGACAAAGTAATATCAAGCGTGTGAGGTTTGTATAAAGTAATGTTTAAATTATATCTCCTATATTGTTACATTCTATTAAGCCCGTTATCGATTTTTGTACCGTCACGGAAAACCCGGGAAATCTTTTTGAATTCTTTCTTCTTCGCTGAGACACGAAGTTTACATGAAACTATAAACCAAGTAATATCAAATGTGTGAGGTTTGTATATAAGTAATGTTTAAATTATATCTCCTATATTGTTACATTCTATTAAGCCCGTTATCAATTTTTGTACCGTCAAGGAAAACCCGGGAAATATTTTTGAATTCTTACATCTTCGCAGAGACACGAAGTTTACAACAAACTATAGACCAAATAATTTCAAGTGTGTGAGATTTGTATATAAGTAATGTTTAAATTATATCTCCCATATTGTTACTTTCTATTAAGCCTGTTATCGATTTTTGTACTGTAACGGAAAACCCGGGAAATATTTTTGAATTCTTACTTCTTCGCTGAGACAGGAAGTTTACAAGAAACTATAGACCAAGTAATTTCAAGTGTGTGAGGTTTGTATATAAGTATTATTTAAATTATATCTGCTATATGGTTACATTCTGTTAAGCCCCTTACCGATTTTTGTACCGTCACCTAAAACCCGGGAAATCTTCTTGAATTCTTACTTCTTCGCTGAGACAGAAAGTTTAAAGAAACTTTAGACAAAGTAATTTCAAGTGTGTGAGGTTTGTATATAAGTAATATTTAAATTATATCTCCTATATGGTTACTTTCTGTTAAGCCCCTTACCGATTTTTGTACCGTCACGGAAAACCCGGGAAATATTTTTGAATTCTTACTTCCTCGCTGATACACGAAGTTTACAAGAAACTATAGACCAAGTAATTTCAAGTGTGTGAGGTTTGTATATAAGTAATGCTTAAATTATATCTCCCATATTATTACTTTCTATTAAGCCTGTTATCGATTTTTGTACCGTCACGGAAATCCCGGAAAATATTTTTGAATTCTTACTTCTTCGCTGATACACGAAGTTTACAAGAAACTATAGACCAAGTAATTTCAAGTGTGTGGGGTTTGTATATAAGTAATGCTTAAATTATATCTCCCATATTATTACTTTCTATTAAGCCCGTTATCGATTTTTGTACCGTCACGGAAAACCCGGGAAATATTTTTGAATTCTTACTTCTTCGCTGAGACACGAAGTTTACAAAAAACTATAGACCAAGTAATTTCAAGTGTGTGAGGTTTGAATACAAGTAATGTTTAAATTATATCTCCTATATTGTTACATTCTGTTAAACCCTTATCGATTTTTGTACCGTCACGGAAAACCCGGAAAATATTTTTGAATTCTTACTTCTTCGCTGAGACAGGAAGTTTAAAAGAAACTATAGACCAAGTAATTTCAAGTGTGTGAGGTTTGTATATTTGTAATGTTTAAATTATATCTCCTTTATTTTTACTTTCTGTTAAGCCCCTTATAGATTTTTGTACCGTCACGGAAAACCCGGGAAATATTTTTGAATTCTTACTTCTTCGCTGATACACGAGGTTTCCAAGAAACTATAGACCAAGTAATTTCAAGTGTGTGAGGTTTGTATATAAGTAATGCTTAAATTATATCTCCCATATTATTACTTTCTATTAAGCCCGTTATCGATTTTTGTACCGTCACGGAAAACCCGGGAAATATTTTTGAATTCTTATTCTTCGCTGAGACACGAAGTTTACAAGAAACTATAGACAAAGTAATTTCAAGTGTGTGAGATTTGTATATAAGTAATGTTTAAATTATATCTCCTATATTGTTACTTTCTGTTAAGCCCCTTATAGACTTTTGCACCGTCACGGAAAACCCGGGAAATATTTTTGAATTCTTACTTCTTCGCTGATACACGAAGTTTACAAGAAACTATAGACCAAGTAATTTCAAGTGTGTTAGGTTTGTATATAAGTAATGCTTAAATTATATCTCCCATATTATTACTTTCTATTAAGCCCGTTATCGATTTTTGTACCGTCATGGAAAACCCGGGAAATATTTTTGAATTCTTACTCTTCGCTGAGACACGAAGTTTACAAGAAACAATAGACAAAGAAATACAAATGTGTGAGGTTTGTATATAGTAATGTTTAAATTATATCTCCTATATTGTTACATTCTATTAAGCCCGTTATCGATTTTTGTACCGTCACGGAAAACCCGGGAAATATTTTTGAATTCTTACTTTTTCGCTGAGACACGAAGTTTACATGAATCTATAGACCAAGTAATTTCAAGTGTGTGAGGTTTGTATATAAGTAATGCTTAAATTATATCTCCCATATTATTACTTTCTATTAAGCCCGTTATCGATTTTTGTACCGTCACGGAAAACCCGGGAAATATTTTTGAATTCTTATTCTTCGCTGAGACACGAAGTTTACAAGAAACTATAGACAAAGTAATTTCAAGTGTGTGAGATTTGTATATAAGTAATGTTTAAATTATATCTCCTATATTGTTACTTTCTGTTAAGCCCCTTATAGACTTTTGTACCGTCACGGAAAACCCGGGAAATATTTTTGAATTCTTACTTCTTCGCTGATACACGAAGTTTACAAGAAACTATAGAACAAGTAATTTCAAGTGTGTTAGGTTTGTATATAAGTAATGCTTAAATTATATCTCCCATATTATTACTTTCTATTAAGCCCGTTATCGATATTTGTACCGTCATGGAAAACCCGGGAAATATTTTTGAATTCTTACTTCTTCGCTGAGACAGGAAGTTTAAAGGAAACTATAGACAAAGTAATTTCAAGTGTGTGAGGTTTGTATATAAGTATTATTTAAAATATATCTCCTATATGGTTACTTTCTGTTAAGCCCCTTACCGATTTTTGTACCGTCACGGAAAACCCGGGAAATATTTTTGAATTCTTACTTCTTCGCTGAGACACGAAGTTTACAACAAACTATAGACCAAGTAATTTCAAGTGTGTGAGGTTTGTATATAAGTAATGTTTAAATTATATCTCCTATATTGTTACTTTCTATTAAGCCCGTTATCGATTTTTGTACCGTCACGGAAAACGCGGGAAATATTTTTGAATTCTTACTTCTTCGCTGAGACACGAAGTTTACAACAAACTATAGACCAAGTAATATCAAGTGTGTGAGGTTTGTATATAAGTAATGCTTAAATTATATCTCACATATTATTACTTTCTATTAAGCCCGTTATCGATTTTTGTACCGTCACGGAAAACCCGGGAAATATTTTTGAATTCTTATTCTTCGCTGATACACGAAGTTTACAGGAAACTATAGACAAAGTAATATCAAGTGTGTGAGGTTTGTATAAAGTAATGTTTAAATTATATCTCCTATATTGTTACATTCTATTAAGCCCGTTATCGATTTTTGTACCGTCACGGAAAACCCGGGAAATCTTTTTGAATTCTTTCTTCTTCGCTGAGACACGAAGTTTACATGAAACTATAAACCAAGTAATATCAAATGTGTGAGGTTTGTATCTAAGTAATGTTTAAATTATATCTCCTATATTGTTACATTCTATTAAGCCCGTTATCAATTTTTGTACCGTCAAGGAAAACCCGGGAAATATTTTTGAATTCTTACCTCTTCGCAGAGACACGAAGTTTACAACAAACTATAGACCAAGTAATTTCAAGTGTGTGAGATTTGTATATAAGTAATGTTTAAATTATATCTCCCATATTGTTACTTTCTATTAAGCCTGTTATCGATTTTTGTACTGTAACGGAAAACCCGGGAAATATTTTTGAATTCTTACTTCTTCGCTGAGACAGGAAGTTTACAAGAAACTATAGACCAAGTAATTTCAAGTGTGTGAGGTTTGTATATAAGTATTATTTAAATTATATCTCCTATATGGTTACTTTCTGTTAAGCCCCTTACGGATTTTTGTACCGTCACCTAAAACCCGGGAAATCTTCTTGAATTCTTACTTCTTCGCTGAGACAGAAAGTTTAAAGAAACTTTAGACAAAGTAATTTCAAGTGTGTGAGGTTTGTATATAAGTAATATTTAAATTATATCTCCTATATGGTTACTTTCTGTTAAGCCCCTTACCGATTTTTGTACCGTCACGGAAAACCCGGGAAATATTTTTGAATTCTTACTTCTTCGCTGATACACGAAGTTTACAAGAAACTATAGACCAAGTAATTTCAAGTGTGTGAGGTTTGTATATAAGTAATGCTTAAATTATATCTCCCATATTATTACTTTCTATTAAGCCTGTTATCGATTTTTGTACCGTCACGGAAATCCCGGAAAATATTTTTGAATTCTTACTTCTTCGCTGATACACGAAGTTTACAAGAAACTATAGACCAAGTAATTTCAAGTGTGTGGGGTTTGTATATAAGTAATGCTTAAATTATATCTCCCATATTATTACTTTCTATTAAGCCCGTTATCGATTTTTGTACCGTCACGGAAAACCCGGGAAATATTTTTGAATTCTTACTTCTTCGCTGAGACACGAAGTTTACAAAAAACTATAGACCAAGTAATTTCAAGTGTGTGAGGTTTGAATACAAGTAATGTTTAAATTATATCTCCTATATTGTTACATTCTGTTAAACCCTTATCGATTTTTGTACCGTCACGGAAAACCCGGAAAATATTTTTGAATTCTTACTTCTTCGCTGAGACAGGAAGTTTAAAAGAAACTATAGACCAAGTAATTTCAAGTGTGTGAGGTTTGTATATTTGTAATGTTTAAATTATATCTCCTTTATTTTTACTTTCTGTTAAGCCCCTTATAGATTTTTGTACCGTCACGGAAAACCCGGGAAATATTTTTGAATTCTTACTTCTTCGCTGATACACGAGGTTTCCAAGAAACTATAGACCAAGTAATTTCAAGTGTGTGAGGTTTGTATATAAGTAATGCTTAAATTATATCTCCCATATTATTACTTTCTATTAAGCCCGTTATCGATTTTTGTACCGTCACGGAAAACCCGGGAAATATTTTTGAATTCTTATTCTTCGCTGAGACACGAAGTTTACAAGAAACTATAGACAAAGTAATTTCAAGTGTGTGAGATTTGTATATAAGTAATGTTTAAATTATATCTCCTATATTGTTACTTTCTGTTAAGCCCCTTATAGACTTTTGTACCGTCACGAAAAACCCGGGAAATATTTTTGAATTCTTACTTCTTCGCTGATACACGAAGTTTACAAGAAACTATAGACCAAGTAATTTCAAGTGTGTTAGGTTTGTATATAAGTAATGCTTAAATTATATCTCCCATATTATTACTTTCTATTAAGCCCGTTATCGATTTTTGTACCGTCATGGAAAACCCGGGAAATATTTTTGAATTCTTACTCTTCGCTGAGACACGAAGTTTACAAGAAACAATAGACAAAGAAATACAAATGTGTGAGGTTTGTATATAGTAATGTTTAAATTATATCTCCTATATTGTTACATTCTATTAAGCCCGTTATCGATTTTTGTACCGTCACGGAAAACCCGGGAAATATTTTTGAATTCTTACTTTTTCGCTGAGACACGAAGTTTACATGAATCTATAGACCAAGTAATTTCAAGTGTGTGAGGTTTGTATATAAGTAATGCTTAAATTATATCTCCCATATTATTACTTTCTATTAAGCCCGTTATCGATTTTTGTACCGTCACGGAAAACCCGGGAAATATTTTTGAATTCTTATTCTTCGCTGAGACACGAAGTTTACAAGAAACTATAGACAAAGTAATTTCAAGTGTGTGAGATTTGTATATAAGTAATGTTTAAATTATATCTCCTATATTGTTACTTTCTGTTAAGCCCCTTATAGACTTTTGTACCGTCACGGAAAACCCGGGAAATATTTTTGAATTCTTACTTCTTCGCTGATACACGAAGTTTACAAGAAACTATAGAACAAGTAATTTCAAGTGTGTTAGGTTTGTATATAAGTAATGCTTAAATTATATCTCCCATATTATTACTTTCTATTAAGCCCGTTATCGATATTTGTACCGTCATGGAAAACCCGGGAAATATTTTTGAATTCTTACTTCTTCGCTGAGACAGGAAGTTTAAAGGAAACTATAGACAAAGTAATTTCAAGTGTGTGAGGTTTGTATATAAGTATTATTTAAAATATATCTCCTATATGGTTACTTTCTGTTAAGCCCCTTACCGATTTTTTTACCGTCACCTAAAACCCGGGAAATATTCTTGAATTCTTACTTCTTCGCTGAGACAGAAAGTTTAAAAGAAACTTTAGACAAAGTAATTTCAAGTGTGTGAGGTTTGTATATAAGTAATATTTAAATTATATCTCCTATATGGTTACTTTCTGTTAAGCCCCTTACCGATTTTTGTACCGTCACGGAAAACCCGGGAAATATTTTTGAATTCTTACTTCTTCGCTGATACACGAAGTTTACAAGAAACTATAGACCAAGTAATTTCAAGTGTGTGAGGTTTGTATATAAGTAATGCTTAAATTATATCTCCCATATTATTACTTTCTATTAAGCCTGTTATCGATTTTTGTACCGTCACGGAAATCCCGGGAAATATTTTTGAATTCTTTCTTCTTCGCTGATACACGAAGTTTACAAGAAACTATAGACCAAGTAATTTCAAGTGTGTGGGGTTTGTATATAAGTAATGCTTAAATTATATCTCCCATATTATTACTTTCTATTAAGCCCGTTATCGATTTTTGTACCGTCACGGAAAACCCGGGAAATAGTTTTGAATTCTTATTCTTCGCTGAGACAAGAAGTTTACAAGAAACTATAGACAAAGTAATTTCATGTGTGTGAGATTTGTATATAAGTAATGTTTAAATTATATCTCCTATATTGTTACTTTCTGTTAAGCCCCTTATAGACTTTTGTACCGTCACGGAAAACCCGGGAAATATTTTTGAATTCTTACTTCTTCGCTGATACACGAAGTTTACAAGAAACTATAGACCAAGTAATTTCAAGTGTGTTAGGTTTGTATATAAGTAATGCTTAAACTATATCTCCTATATTATTACTTTCTATTAAGCCCGTTATCGATTTTTGTACCGTCATGGAAAACCCGGGAAATATTTTTGAATTCTTACTCTTCGCTGAGACACGAAGTTTACAAGAAACAATAGACAAAGTAATACAAATGTGTGAGGTTTGTATATAGTAATGTTTAAATTATATCTCCTATATTGTTACATTCTATTAAGCCCGTTATCGATTTTTGTACCGTCACGGAAAACCCGGGAAATATTTTTGAATTCTTACTTTTTCGCTGAGACACGAAGTTTACATGAATTTATAGACCAAGTAATATCAAGTGTGTGAGGTTTGTATATAAGTAATGTTTAAATTATATCTCCTATATTGTTACTTTCTATTAAGCCCGTTATCGATTTTTGTACCGTCACGGAAAACCCGGGAAATATTTTTGAATTCTTACTTCTTCGCTGAGACACGAAATTTACAACAAACTATAGACCAAATAATTTCAACTGTGTGAGGTTTGTATATAAGTAATGTTTAAATTATATCGTCTATATTGTTACTGTCTATTAAGCCCGTTATCGATTTTTGTACCGTCACGGAAAACCCGGGAAATATTTTGGAATTCTTACTTCTTCGCTGAGACACGAAGTTTCCAACAAACCATAGACCAAGTAATTTCAAGTGTGTGAGATTTATATATAAGTAATGTTTAAATTATGTGTCCCATATTGTTACTTTCTATTAAGCCCGTTATCGATTTTTGTACTTTCACGGAAAAACCGGGAAATATTTTTGAATTCTTACTTCTTCGCTGAGACAGGAAGTTTAAAAGAAACTATAGACAAAGTAATTTCAAGTGTGTGAGGTTTGTATATAAGTAATGTTTAAATTATAACTCCTATATTGTTACTTTCTGTTAAGCCCCTTACCGATTTTTGTACCGCCACCTAAAACCCGGAAACATTTTTGAATTCTTACTTCTTAGCTGATACACGAAGTTTACAAGAAACTATAGACCAAGTAATTTCAAGTGTGTGAGGTTTGTATATAAGTAATGCTTAAATTATATCTCCCATATTGTTACTTTCTATTAAGCCCATTTTCGATTTTTGTACCGTCACGGAAAACCCGGGAAATATTTTTGAATTCTTATTCTTCGCGGAGACACGAAGTTTACAAGAAACTATAGACCAAATAATATCAAGTGTGTGAGGTTTTGTATATATTACTGTTTAAATTATATCTCCTATATTGTTACATTCTATTAAGACCGTTATCGATTTTTGTACCGTCACGGAAAACCCGGGAAATATTTTTGAATTCTTACTTCTTCGCTGAGACACGAAGTTTACAACAAACTATAGACCAAGTAATATCAAGTGTGTGAGGTTTGTATATAAGTAATGCTTAAATTATATCTCACATATTATTACTTTCTATTAAGCCCGTTATCGATTTTTGTACCGTCACGGAAAACCCGGGAAATATTTTTGAATTCTTATTCTTCGCTGATACACGAAGTTTACAACAAACTATAGACCAAGTAATATCAAGTGTGTGAGGTTTGTATAAAGTAATGTTTAAATTATATCTCCTATATTGTTACATTCTATTAAGCCCGTTATCATTTTTGTACCGTCACGGAAAACCCGGGAAATCTTTTTGAATTCTTTCTTCTTCGCTGAGACACGAAGTTTACATGAAACTATAAACCAAGTAATATCAAATGTGTGAGGTTTGTATATAAGTAATGTTTAAATTATATCTCCTATATTGTTACATTCTATTAAGCCCGTTATCAATTTTTGTACCGTCAAGGAAAACCCGGGAAATATTTTTGAATTCTTACCTCTTCGCAGAGACACGAAGTTTACAACAAACTATAGACCAAGTAATTTCAAGTGTGTGAGGTTTGTATATAAGTAATGTTTAAATTATATCTCCTATATTGTTACTTTCTGTTAAGCCCCTTATCGATTTTTGTACCGTCACGGAAAACCCGGGAAATATTTTTGAATTCTTACTTCTTCGCTGATACACGAAGTTTACAAGAAACTATAGACCAAGTTATTTCAAGTGTGTGAGGTTTGTTTATAAGTAATGCTTAAATTATATCTCCCATATTATTACTTTCTATTAAGCTCGTTATCGATTTTTGTACCGTCACGGAAAACCCGGGAAATATTTTTGAATTCTTACTTCCTCGCTGAGACAGGAAGTTTAAAAGAAACTATAGACCAAGTAATTTCAAGTGTGTGAGGTTTGTATATAAGTAATGCTTAAATTATATCTCCCATATTATTACTTTCTATTAAGCCTGTTATCGATTTTTGTACCGTCACGGAAATCCCGGGAAATATTTTTGAATTCTTACTTCTTCGCTGATACACGAAGTTTACAAGAAACTATAGACCAAGTAATTTCAAGTGTGTGGGGTTTGTATATAAGTAATGCTTAAATTATATCTCCCATATTATTACTTTCTATTAAGCCCGTTATCGATTTTTGTACCGTCACGGAAAACCCGGGAAATAGTTTTGAATTCTTATTCTTCGCTGAGACAAGAAGTTTACAACAAACTATAGACAAAGTAATTTCATGTGTGTGAGATTTGTATATAAGTAATGTTTAAATTATATCTCCTATATTGTTACTTTCTCTTAAGCCCCTGATAGACTTTTGTACCGTCACGGAAAACCCGGGAAATATTTTTGAATTCTTACTTCTTCGCTGATACACGAAGTTTACAAGAAACTATAGACCAAGTAATTTCAAGTGTGTTAGGTTTGTATATAAGTAATGCTTAAACTATATCTCCTATATTATTACTTTCTATTAAGCCCGTTATCGATTTTTGTACCGTCATGGAAAACCCGGGAAATATTTTTGAATTCTTACTCTTCGCTGAGACACGAAGTTTACAAGAAACAATAGACAAAGTAATACAAATGTGTGAGGTTTGTATATAGTAATGTTTAAATTATATCTCCTATATTGTTACATTCTATTAAGCCCGTTATCGATTTTTGTACCGTCACGGAAAACCCGGGAAATATTTTTGAATTCTTACTTTTTCGCTGAGACACGAAGTTTACATGAATTTATAGACCAAGTAATATCAAGTGTGTGAGGTTTGTATATAAGTAATGTTTAAATTATATCTCCTATATTGTTACTTTCTATTAAGCCCGTTATCGATTTTTGTACCGTCACGGAAAACCCGGGAAATATTTTTGAATTCTTACTTCTTCGCTGAGACACGAAATTTACAACAAACTATAGACCAAATAATTTCAAGTGTGTGAGGTTTGTATATAAGTAATGTTTAAATTATATCGTCTATATTGTTACTGTCTATTAAGCCCGTTATCGATTTTTGTACCGTCACGGAAAACCCGGGAAATATTTTGGAATTCTTACTTCTTCGCTGAGACACGAAGTTTCCAACAAACTATAGACCAAGTAATTTCAAGTGTGTGAGATTTATATATAAGTAATGTTTAAATTATGTGTCCCATATTGTTACTTTCTATTAAGCCCGTTATCGATTTTTGTACCGTCACGGAAAACCCGGGAAATATTTTGGAATTCTTACTTCTTCGCTGAGACACGAAGTTTCCAACAAACTATAGACCAAGTAATTTCAAGTGTGTGAGGTTTGTATATAAGTAATGTTTAAATTATATCGTCTATATTGTTACTGTCTATTAAGCCCGTTATCGATTTTTGCACCGTCACGGAAAACCCGGGAAATATTTTTGAATTCTTACTTCTTCGCTGAGACACGAAATTTACAACAAACTATAGACCAAATAATTTCAAGTGTGTGAGGTTTGTATATAAGTAATGTTTAAATTATAACTCCTATATTGTTACTTTCTGTTAAGCCCCTTACCGATTTTTGTACCGCCACCTAAAACCCGGAAACATTTTTGAATTCTTACTTCTTAGCTGATACACGAAGTTTACAAGAAACTATAGACCAAGTAATTTCAAGTGTGTGAGGTTTGTATATAAGTAATGCTTAAATTATATCTCCCATATTGTTACATTCTATTAAGACCGTTATCGATTTTTGTACCGTCACGGAAAACCCGGGAAATATTTTTGAATTCTTACTTCTTCGCTGAGACACGAAGTTTACAACAAACTATAGACCAAGTAATATCAAGTGTGTGAGGTTTGTATATAAGTAATGCTTAAATTATATCTCCCATATTATTACTTTCTATTAAGCCCGTTATCGATTTTTGTACCGTCACGGAAAACCCGGGAAATATTTTTGAATTCTTATTCTTCGCTGATACACGAAGTTTACAACAAACTATAGACCAAGTAATATCAAGTGTGTGAGGTTTGTATAAAGTAATGTTTAAATTATATCTCCTATATTGTTACATTCTATTAAGCCCGTTATCGATTTTTGTACCGTCACGGAAAACCCGGGAAATCTTTTTGAATTCTTTCTTCTTCGCTGAGACACGAAGTTTACATGAAACTATAAACCAAGTAATATCAAATGTGTGAGGTTTGTATATAAGTAATGTTTAAATTATATCTCCTATATTGTTACATTCTATTAAGCCCGTTATCAATTTTTGTACCGTCAAGGAAAACCCGGGAAATATTTTTGAATTCTTACCTCTTCGCAGAGACACGAAGTTTACAACAAACTATAGACCAAGTAGTTTCAAGTGTGTGAGGTTTGTATATAAGTAATGTTTAAATTATATCTCCTATATTGTTACTTTCTGTTAAGCCCCTTATCGATTTTTGTACCGTCACGGAAAACCCGGGAAATATTTTTGAATTCTTACTTCTTCGCTGATACACGAAGTTTACAAGAAACTATAGACCAAGTTATTTCAAGTGTGTGAGGTTTGTTTATAAGTAATGCTTAAATTATATCTCCCATATTATTACTTTCTATTAAGCCCGTTATCGATTTTTGTACCGTCACGGAAAACCCGGGAAATATTTTTGAATTCTTATTCTTCGCGGAGACACGAAGTTTACAAGAAACTATAGACAAAGTAATATCAAGTGTGTGAGGTTTTGTATATATTACTGTTTAAATTATATCTCCTATATTGTTACATTCTATTAAGACCGTTATCGATTTTTGTACCGTCACGGAAAACCCGGGAAATATTTTTGAATTCTTACTTCTTCGCTGAGACACTAAGTTTACAACAAACTATAGACCAAGTAATTTCAAGTGTGTGAGGTTTGTATGTAAGTAATGTTTAAATTATATCTCCTATATTGTTACTTTCAATTAAGCCCGTTATCGATTTTTGTACCGTCAAGGAAAACCCGGGAAATATTTTTGAATTCTTACTTCTTCGCTGAGACACGAAGTTTACAACAAACTATAGACCAAGTAATTTCAAGTGTGTGAGGATTGTATATAAGAAAAGTTTAAATTATATCTCCTATATTGTTACTTTCCATTATGCCCGTTATCGATTTTTGTACCGTCACGGAAAACCCGGGAAATATTTTTGAATTCTTACTTCTTCGCTGAGACACGAAGTTTACAAGAAACTATAGACCAAGTAATATCAAGTGTGTGAGGTTTGTATATAAGTAATGTTTCAATTATATCTCCTATATTGTTACCTTCTATTAAGTCCGTTATCGATTTTTGTACTGTCACGGAAAACCCGGGAAATATTTTTGAATTCTTACTACTTCGCTGAGCCAGGAAGTTTAAAAGAAACTATAGACAAAGTAATTTCAAAATTTCAAGTTTGTGAGGTTTGTATATAAGTAATGTTTAAATTATATCTCCTATATTGTTACTTTCTGTTAAGCCCCTTATCGGTTTTTGTACCGTCACGGAAAACCCGGGAAATATTTTTGAATTCTTATTCTTCGCTGAGACACGAAGTTTACAAGAAACTATAGACCAAGTAATTTCAAGTGTGTGAGGTTTGTATATAAGTAATGTTTAAATTATATCTTCTATACTGTTACTGTCTATTAAGCCCGTTATCGATTTTTGTACTGTCACGGAAAACCCGTGAAATATTTTTGAATTCTTACTTCTTCGCTGAGACAGGAAGTTTAAAAGAAACTATAGACAAAGTAATTTCAAGTGTGTGAGGTTTGTATATAAGTAATGTTTAAATTATATCTCCTATATTGTTACTTTCTGTTAAGCCCCTTACCGATTTTTGTACCGTCACCTAAAACCCGGGAAATATTTTTGAATTTTTACTTCTCGCTGATACACGAAGTTTAAAAAAACTATAGACCAAGTAATTTCAAGTGTGTGAGATTTGTATATAAGTAATGTTTAAATTATATCTACCATATTGTTACTTTCTATTAAGCCCGTTATCGATTTTTGTACTGTCACGGAAAACCCGGGAAATATTTTTGAATTCTTACTTCCTCGCTGAGACAGGAAGTTTAAAAGAAACTATAGACCAAGTAATTTCAAGTGTGTGAGGTTTGTATATAAGTAATTTTTAAATTATATCTCCCATATTATTACTTTCTGTTAAGCCCCTTATTTATTTTTGTACCGTCACGGAAAACCCGGGAAATATTTTTGAATTCTTACTTCTTCGCTGATACACGAAGTTTACAAGAAAGTATAGACCAAGTAATTTCAAGTGTGTGAGGTTTGTATATAAGTAATGCTTAAATTATACCTCCCATATTGTTACTTTCTATTAAGCCTGTTATCGATTTTTGTACCATCACGGAAAACCCGGGAAATATTTTTGAATTCTCATTCTTCGCTGAGACGCGAAGTTTACAAGAAACTCTAGACAAATTAATATCAAGTGTGTGAGGTTTGTATATATTACTGTTTAAATTATATCTCCTATATTGTTACATTCTATTAAGCCCGTTATCGATTTTTGTACCGTCACGGAAAACCCGGGAAATATTTTTGAATTCTTACTTCTTCGCTGAGACACGAAGTTTACAACAAACTATAGACCAAGTAATTTCAAGTGTGTAAGGTTTGTATATAAGTAATGTTTAAATTATATCTCCTATATTGTTACTTTCTATTAAGCCCGTTATCGATTTTTGTACCGTCACGGAAAACCCGGGAAATATTTTTGAATTCTTACTTCTTCGCTGAGACACGAAGTTTACAACAAACTATAGACCAAGTAATTTCAAGTGTGTGAGGTTTGTATATAAGTAATGCTTAAATTATATCTCACATATAATTACTTTCTATTAAGCCCGTTATCGATTTTTGTACCGTCACGGAAAACCCGGGAAATATTTTTGAATTCTTATTCTTCGCTGAGACACGAAGTTTACAAGAAACTATAGACAAAGTAATTTCAAGTGTGTGAGATTTGTATATAAGTAATGTTTAAATTATATCTCCTATATTGTTACTTTCTGTTAAGCCCCTTATAGACTTTTCTACCGTCACGGAAAACCCGGGAAATATTTTTGAATTCTTACTTCTTCGCTGATACACGAAGTTTACAAGAAACTATAGACCAAGTAATTTCAAGTGTGTTAGGTTTGTATATAAGTAATGCTTAAATTATATCTCCCATATTATTACTTTCTATTAAGCCCGTTATCGATTTTTGTACCGTCATGGAAAACCCGGGAAATATTTTTGAATTCTTACTCTTCGCTGAGACACGAAGTTTACAAGAAACAATAGACAAAGAAATACAAATGTGTGAGGTTTGTATATAGTAATGTTTAAATTATATCTCCTATATTGTTACATTCTATTAAGCCCGTTATCGATTTTTGTACCGTCACGGAAAACCCGGGAAATATTTTTGAATTCTTACTTTTTCGCTGAGACACGAAGTTTACATGAATCTATAGACCAAGTAATTTCAAGTGTGTGAGGTTTGTATATAAGTAATGCTTAAATTATATCTCCCATATAATTACTTTCTATTAAGCCCGTTATCGATTTTTGTACCGTCACGGAAAACCCGGGAAATATTTTTGAATTCTTATTCTTCGCTGAGACACGAAGTTTACAAGAAACTATAGACAAAGTAATTTCAAGTGTGTGAGATTTGTATATAAGTAATGTTTAAATTATATCTCCTATATTGTTACTTTCTGTTAAGCCCCTTATAGACTTTTGTACCGTCACGGAAAACCCGGGAAATATTTTTGAATTCTTACTTCTTCGCTGATACACGAAGTTTACAAGAAACTATAGAACAAGTAATTTCAAGTGTGTTAGGTTTGTATATAAGTAATGCTTAAATTATATCTCCCATATTATTACTTTCTATTAAGCCCGTTATCGATATTTGTACCGTCATGGAAAACCCGGGAAATATTTTTGAATTCTTACTTCTTTGCTGAGACAGGAAGTTTAAAGGAAACTATAGACAAAGTAATTTCAAGTGTGTGAGGTTTGTATATAAGTATTATTTAAAATATATCTCCTATATGGTTACTTTCTGTTAAGCCCCTTACCGATTTTTGTACCGTCACCTAAAACCCGGGAAATATTCTTGAATTCTTACTTCTTCGCTGAGACAGAAAGTTTAAAAGAAACTTTAGACAAAGTAATTTCAAGTGTGTGAGGTTTGTATATAAGTAATATTTAAATTATATCTCCTATATGGTTACTTTCTGTTAAGCCCCTTACCGATTTTTGTACCGTCACGGAAAACCCGGGAAATATTTTTGAATTCTTACTTCTTCGCTGATACACGAAGTTTACAAGAAACTATAGACCAAGTAATTTCAAGTGTGTGAGGTTTGTATATAAGTAATGCTTAAATTATATCTCCCATATTATTACTTTCTATTAAGCCTGTTATCGATTTTTGTACCGTCATGGAAATCCCGGGAAATATTTTTGAATTCTTACTTCTTCGCTGATACACGAAGTTTACAAGAAACTATAGACCAAGTAATTTCAAGTGTGTGGGGTTTGTATATAAGTAATGCTTAAATTATATCTCCCATATTATTACTTTCTATTAAGCCCGTTATCGATTTTTGTACCGTCACGGAAAACCCGGGAAATAGTTTTGAATTCTTATTCTTCGCTGAGACAAGAAGTTTACAAGAAACTATAGACAAAGTAATTTCATGTGTGTGAGATTTGTATATAAGTAATGTTTAAATTATATCTCCTATATTGTTACTTTCTGTTAAGCCCCTTATAGACTTTTGTACCGTCACGGAAAACCCGGGAAATATTTTTGAATTCTTACTTCTTCGCTGATACACGAAGTTTACAAGAAACTATAGACCAAGTAATTTCAAGTGTGTTAGGTTTGTATATAAGTAATGCTTAAACTATATCCTATATTATTACTTTCTATTAAGCTCGTTATCGATTTTTGTACCGTCATGGAAAACCCGGGAAATATTTTTGAATTCTTACTCTTCGCTGAGACACGAAGTTTACATGAATTTATAGACCAAGTAATATCAAGTGTGTGAGGTTTGTATATAAGTAATGTTTAAATTATATCTCCTATATTGTTACTTTCTATTAAGCCCGTTATCGATTTTTGTACCGTCACGGAAAACCCGGGAAATATTTTTGAATTCTTACTTCTTCGCTGAGACACGAAATTTACAACAAACTATAGACCAAATAATTTCAAGTGTGTGAGGTTTGTATATAAGTAATGTTTAAATTATATCGTCTATATTGTTACTGTCTATTAAGCCCGTTATCGATTTTTGTACCGTCACGGAAAACCCGGGAAATATTTTGGAATTCTTACTTCTTCGCTGAGACACGAAGTTTCCAACAAACTATAGACCAAGTAATTTCAAGTGTGTGAGATTTATATATAAGTAATGTTTAAATTATGTGTCCCATATTGTTACTTTCTATTAAGCCCGTTATCGATTTTTGTACTTTCACGGAAAAACCGGGAAATATTTTTGAATTCTTACTTCTTCGCTGAGACAGGAAGTTTAAAAGAAACTATAGACAAAGTAATTTCAAGTGTGTGAGGTTTGTATATAAGTAATGTTTAAATTATAACTCCTATATTGTTACTTTCTGTTAAGCCCCTTACCGATTTTTGTACCGCCACCTAAAACCCGGAAACATTTTTGAATTCTTACTTCTTAGCTGATACACGAAGTTTACAAGAAACTATAGACCAAGTAATTTCAAGTGTGTGAGGTTTGTATATAAGTAATGCTTAAATTATATCTCCCATATTGTTACTTTCTATTAAGCCCGTTTTCGATTTTTGTACCGTCACGGAAAACCCGGGAAATATTTTTGAATTCTTATTTTTCGCGGAGACACGAAGTTTACAAGAAACTATAGACCAAGTAATATCAAGTGTGTGAGGTTTTGTATATATTACTGTTTAAATTATATCTCCTATATTGTTACATTCTATTAAGACCGTTATCGATTTTTGTACCGTCACGGAAAACCCGGGAAATATTTTTGAATTCTTACTTCTTCGCTGAGACACGAAGTTTACAACAAACTATAGACCAAGTAATATCAAGTGTGTGAGGTTTGTATATAAGTAATGCTTAAATTATATCTCACATATTATTACTTTCTATTTAGCCCGTTATCGATTTTTGAACCGTCACGGAAAACCCGGGAAATATTTTTGAATTCTTATTCTTCGCTGATACACGAAGTTTACAACAAACTATAGACCAAGTAATATCAAGTGTGTGAGGTCTGTATAAAGTAATGTTTAAATTATATCTCCTATATTGTTACATTCTATTAAGCCCGTTATCGATTTTTGTACCGTCACGGAAAACCCGGGAAATCTTTTTGAATTCTTCCTTCTTCGCTGAGACACGATGTTTACATGAAACTATAAACCAAGTAATATCAAATGTGTGAGGTTTGTATATAAGTAATGTTTAAATTATATCTCCTATATTGTTACATTCTATTAAGCCCGTTATCAATTTTTGTACCGTCAAGGAAAACCCGGGAAATATTTTTGAATTCTTACCTCTTCGCAGAGACACGAAGTTTACAACAAACTATAGACCAAGTAATTTCAAGTGTGTGAGGTTTGTATATAAGTAATGTTTAAATTATATCTCCTATATTGTTACTTTCTGTTAAGCCCCTTATCGATTTTTGTACCGTCACGGAAAACCCGGGAAATATTTTTGAATTCTTACTTCTTCGCTGATACACGAAGTTTACAAGAAACTATAGACCAAGTTATTTCAAGTGTGTGAGGTTTGTTTATAAGTAATGCTTAAATTATATCTCCCATATTATTACTTTCTATTAAGCCCGTTATCGATTTTTGTACCGTCACGGAAAACCCGGGAAATATTTTTGAATTCTTACTTCCTCGCTGAGACAGGAAGTTTAAAAGAAACTATAGACCAAGTAATTTCAAGTGTGTGAGGTTTGTATATAAGTAATGCTTAAATTATATCTCCCATATTATTACTTTCTATTAAGCCTGTTATCGATTTTTGTACCGTCACGGAAATCCCGGGAAATATTTTTGAATTCTTACTTCTTCGCTGATACACGAAGTTTACAAGAAACTATAGACCAAGTAATTTCAAGTGTGTGGGGTTTGTATATAAGTAATGCTTAAATTATATCTCCCATATTATTACTTTCTATTAAGCCCGTTATCGATTTTTGTACCGTCACGGAAAACCCGGGAAATAGTTTTGAATTCTTATTCTTCGCTGAGACAAGAAGTTTACAAGAAACTATAGACAAAGTAATTTCATGTGTGTGAGATTTGTATATAAGTAATGTTTAAATTATATCTCCTATATTGTTACTTTCTCTTAAGCCCCTTATAGACTTTTGTACCGTCACGGAAAACCCGGGAAATATTTTTGAATTCTTACTTCTTCGCTGATACACGAAGTTTACAAGAAACTATAGACCAAGTAATTTCAAGTGTGTTAGGTTTGTATATAAGTAATGCTTAAACTATATCTCCTATATTATTACTTTCTATTAAGCCCGTTATCGATTTTTGTACCGTCATGGAAAACCCGGGAAATATTTTTGAATTCTTACTCTTCGCTGAGACACGAAGTTTACAAGAAACAATAGACAAAGTAATACAAATGTGTGAGGTTTGTATATAGTAATGTTTAAATTATATCTCCTATATTGTTACATTCTATTAAGCCCGTTATCGATTTTTGTACCGTCACGGAAAACCCGGGAAATATTTTTGAATTCTTACTTTTTCGCTGAGACACGAAATTTACATGAATTTATAGACCAAGTAATATCAAGTGTGTGAGGTTTGTATATAAGTAATGTTTAAATTATATCTCCTATATTGTTACTTTCTATTAAGCCCGTTATCGATTTTTGTACCGTCACGGAAAACCCGGGATATATTTTTGAATTCTTACTTCTTCGCTGAGACACGAAATTTACAACAAACTATAGACCAAATAATTTCAAGTGTGTGAGGTTTGTATATAAGTAATGTTTAAATTATATCGTCTATATTGTTACTGTCTATTAAGCCCGTTATCGATTTTTGTACCATCACGGAAAACCCGGGAAATATTTTGGAATTCTTACTTCTTCGCTGAGACACGAAGTTTCCAACAAACTATAGACCAAGTAATTTCAAGTGTGTGAGATTTATATATAAGTAATGTTTAAATTATGTGTCCCATATTGTTACTTTCTATTAAGCCCGTTATCGATTTTTGTACTTTCACGGAAAAACCGGGAAATATTTTTGAATTCTTACTTCTTCGCTGAGACAGGAAGTTTAAAAGAAACTATAGACAAAGTAATTTCAAGTGTGTGAGGTTTGTATATAAGTAATGTTTAAATTATAACTCCTATATTGTTACTTTCTGTTAAGCCCCTTACCGATTTTTGTACCGCCACCTAAAACCCGGAAACATTTTTGAATTCTTACTTCTTAGCTGATACACGAAGTTTACAAGAAACTATAGACCAAGTAATTTCAAGTGTGTGAGGTTTGTATATAAGTAATGCTTAAATTATATCTCCCATATTGTTACTTTCTATTAAGCCCGTTTTCGATTTTTGTACCGTCACGGAAAACCCGGGAAATATTTTTGAATTCTTATTCCTCGCGGAGACACGAAGTTTACAAGAAACTATAGACCAAGTAATATCAAGTGTGTGAGGTTTTGTATATATTACTGTTTAAATTATATCTCCTATATTCTTACATTCTATTAAGACCGTTATCGATTTTTGTACCGTCACGGAAAACCCGGGAAATATTTTTGAATTCTTACTTCTTCGCTGAGACACGAAGTTTACAACAAACTATAGACCAAGTAATATCAAGTGTGTGAGGTTTGTATATAAGTAAAGCTTAAATTATATCTCACATATTATTACTTTCTATTAAGCCCGTTATCGATTTTTGTACCGTCACGGAAAACCCGGGAAATATTTTTCAATTCTTATTCTTCGCTGATACACGAAGTTTACAACAAACTATAGACCAAGTAATATCAAGTGTGTGAGGTTTGTATAAAGTAATGTTTAAATTATATCTCCTATATTGTTACATTCTATTAAGCCCGTTATCGATTTTTGTACCGTCACGGAAAACCCGGGAAATCTTTTTGAATTCTTTCTTCTTCGCTGAGACACGAAGTTTACATGAAACTATAAACCAAGTAATATCAAATGTGTGAGGTTTGTATATAAGTAATGTTTAAATTATATCTCCTATATTGTTACATTTTATTAAGCCCGTTATCAATTTTTGTACCGTCAAGGAAAACCCGGGAAATATTTTTGAATTCTTACCTCTTCGCAGAGACACGAAGTTTACAACAAACTATAGACCAAGTAATTTCAAGTGTGTGAGGTTTGTATATAAGTAATGTTTAAATTATATCTCCTATATTGTTACTTTCTGTTAAGCCCCTTATCGATTTTTGTACCGTCACGGAAAACCCGGGAAATATTTTTGAATTCTTACTTCTTCGCTGATACACGAAGTTTACAAGAAACTATAGACCAAGTTATTTCAAGTGTGTGAGGTTTGTTTATAAGTAATGCTTAAATTATATCTCCCATATTATTACTTTCTATTAAGCCCGTTATCGATTTTTGTACCGTCACGGAAAACCCGGGAAATATTTTTGAATTCTTATTCTTCGCGGAGACACGAAGTTTACAAGAAACTATAGACAAAGTAATATCAAGTGTGTGAGGTTTTGTATATATTACTGTTTAAATTATATCTCCTATATTGTTACATTCTATTAAGACCGTTATCGATTTTTGTACCGTCACGGAAAACCCGGGAAATATTTTTGAATTCTTACTTCTTCGCTGAGACACTAAGTTTACAACAAACTATAGACCAAGTAATTTCAAGTGTGTGAGGTTTGTATGTAAGTAATGTTTAAATTATATCTCCTATATTGTTACTTTCAATTAAGCCCGTTATCGATTTTTGTACCGTCAAGGAAAACCCGGGAAATATTTTTGAATTCTTACTTCTTCGCTGAGACACGAAGTTTACAACAAACTATAGACCAAGTAATTTCAAGTGTGTGAGGATTGTATATAAGAAAAGTTTAAATTATATCTCCTATATTGTTACTTTCTATTAAGCCCGTTATCGATTTTTGTACCGTCACGGAAAACCCGGGAAATATTTTTGAATTCTTACTTCTTCGCTGAGACACGAAGTTTACAAGAAACTATAGACCAAGTAATATCAAGTGTGTGAGGTTTGTATATAAGTAATGTTTAAATTATATCTCCTATATTGTTACCTTCTATTAAGTCCGTTATCGATTTTTGTACTGTCACGGAAAACCCGGGAAATATTTTTGAATTCTTACTACTTCGCTGAGCCAGGAAGTTTAAAAGAAACTATAGACAAAGTAATTTCAAAATTTCAAGTTTGTGAGGTTTGTATATAAGTAATGTTTAAATTATATCTCCTATATTGTTACTTTCTGTTAAGCCCCTTATCGGTTTTTGTACCGTCACGGAAAACCCGGGAAATATTTTTGAATTCTTATTCTTCGCTGAGACACGAAGTTTACAAGAAACTATAGACCAAGTAATTTCAAGTGTGTGAGGTTTGTATATAAGTAATGTTTAAATTATATCTTCTATACTGTTACTGTCTATTAAGCCCGTTATCGATTTTTGTACTGTCACGGAAAACCCGGGAAATATTTTTGAATTCTTACTTCTTCGCTGAGACAGGAAGTTTAAAAGAAACTATAGACAAAGTAATTTCAAGTGTGTGAGGTTTGTATATAAGTAATGTTTAAATTATATCTCCTATATTGTTACTTTCTGTTAAGCCCCTTACCGATTTTTGTACCGTCACCTAAAACCCGGGAAATATTTTTGAATTTTTACTTCTCGCTGATACACGAAGTTTACAAAAACTATAGACCAAGTAATTTCAAGTGTGTGAGGTTTGTATATAAATAATGCTTAAATTATATCTCCCATATTGTTACTTTCTATTAAGCACGTTATCGATTTTTGTACCGTCACGGAAAACCCGGGAAATATTTTTGAATTCTTATTCTTCGCTGAGACACGAAGTTTAAAAAAACTATAGACCAAGTAATTTCAAGCGTGTGAGGTTTGTATATAAGTAATGTTTAAATTATATCTACTATATTGTTACTGTCTATTAAGCCCGTTATCGATTTTTGTACCGTCAGGGAAAACCCGGGAAATAATTTTGAATTCTTACTTCTTCGCTGAGACACGAAGTTTACAACAAACTATAGACCAAGTAATTTCAAGTGTGTGAGATTTGTATATAAGTAATGTTTAAATTATATCTACCATATTGTTACTTTCTATTAAGCCCGTTATCGATTTTTGTACTGTCACGGAAAACCCGGGAAATATTTTTGAATTCTTACTTCCTCGCTGAGACAGGAAGTTTAAAAGAAACTATAGACCAAGTAATTTCAAGTGTGTGAGGTTTGTATATAAGTAATTTTTAAATTATATCTCCCATATTATTACTTTCTGTTAAGCCCCTTACCTATTTTTGTACCGTCACGGAAAACCCGGGAAATATTTTTGAATTCTTACTTCTTCGCTGATACACGAAGTTTACAAGAAAGTATAGACCAAGTAATTTCAAGTGTGTGAGGTTTGTATATAAGTAATGCTTAAATTATACCTCCCATATTGTTACTTTCTATTAAGCCTGTTATCGATTTTTGTACCATCACGGAAAACCCGGGAAATATTTTTGAATTCTCATTCTTCGCTGAGACGCGAAGTTTACAAGAAACTCTAGACAAATTAATATCAAGTGTGTGAGGTTTGTATATATTACTGTTTAAATTATATCTCCTATATTGTTACATTCTATTAAGCCCGTTATCGATTTTTGTACCGTCACGGAAAACCCGGGAAATATTTTTGAATTCTTACTTCTTCGCTGAGACACGAAGTTTACAACAAACTATAGACCAAGTAATTTCAAGTGTGTAAGGTTTGTATATAAGTAATGTTTAAATTATATCTCCTATATTGTTACTTTCTATTAAGCCCGTTATCGATTTTTGTACCGTCACGGAAAACCCGGGAAATATTTTTGAATTCTTACTTCTTCGCTGAGACACGAAGTTTACAACAAACTATAGACCAAGTAATATCAAGTGTGTGAGGTTTGTATATAAGTAATGCTTAAATTATATCTCACATATAATTACTTTCTATTAAGCCCGTTATCGATTTTTGTACCGTCACGGAAAACCCGGGAAATATTTTTGAATTCTTATTCTTCGCTGATACACGAAGTTTACAAGAAACTATAGACAAAATAATATCAAGTGTGTGAGGTTTGTATAAAGTAATGTTTAAATTATATCTCCTATATTGTTACATTCTATTAAGACCGTTATCGATTTTTGTACCGTCAAGGAAAACCCGGGAAATATTTTTGAATTCTTACTTCTTCGCTGAGACACGAAGTTTACATGAAACTATAGACCAAGTAATATCAAATGTGTGAGGTTTGTATATAAGTAATGCTTAAATTATATCTCACTTATAATTACTTTCTATTAAGCCCGTTATCGATTTTTGTACCGTCACGGAAAACCCGGGAAATATTTTTGAATTCTTATTCTTCGCTGATACACGAAGTTTACAACAAACTATAGACAAAGTAATATCAAGTGTGTGAGGTTTGTATAAAGTAATGTTTAAATTATATCTCCTATATTGTTACATTCTATTAAGACCGTTATCAATTTTTGTACCGTCAAGGAAAACCCGGGAAATATTTTTGAATTCTTACTTCTTCGCTGAGACACGAAGTTTACATGAAACTATAGACCAAGTAATTTCAAGTGTGTGATGTTTGTATATAAGTAATGTTTAAATTATATCTCCTATATTGTTACTTTCTGTTAAGCCCCTTATCGATTTTTGTACCGTCACGGAAAACCCGGGAAATATTTTTGAATTCTTACTTCTTCGCTGATACACGAAGTTTACAAGAAACTATAGACCAAGTTATTTCAAGTGTGTGAGGTTTGTTTATAAGTAATGCTTAAATTACATCTCCCATATTATTACTTTCAATTAAGCCCGTTATCGATTTTTGTACCGTCACGGAAAACGAGGGAAATATTTTTGAATTCTTACTCTTCGCTGAGACACGAAGTTTACAAAAAACTATAGACCAAGTAATATCAAGTGTGTGAGGTTTGTATATAAGTAATGTTTAAATTATATCTCCTATATTGTTACATTCTATTAAGCCCGTTATCGATTTTTGTACCGTCACGGAAAACCCCGGAAATCTTTTTGAATTCTTTCTTCTTCGCTGAGACACGAAGTTTACATGAAACTATAAACCAAGTAATATCAAATGTGTGAGGTTTGTATATAAGTAATGTTTAAATTATATCTCCTATATTGTTACATTCTATTAAGCCCGTTATCAATTTTTGTACCGTCAAGGAAAACCCGGGAAATATTTTTGAAATCTTACCTCTTCGCAGAGACACGAAGTTTACAACAAACTATAGACCAAGTAATTTCAAGTGTGTGAGGTTTGTATATAAGTAATGTTTAAATTATATCTCCTATATTGTTACTTTCTGTTAAGTCCCTTATCGATTTTTGTACCGTCACGGAAAACCCGGGAAATATTTTTGAATTCTTACTTCTTCGCTGATACACGAAGTTTACAAGAAACTATAGACCAAGTTATTTCAAGTGTGTGAGGTTTGTTTATAAGTAATGCTTAAATTATATCTCCCATATTATTACTTTCTATTAAGCCCGTTATCGATTTTTGTACCGTCACGGAAAACCCGGGAAATATTTTTGAATTCTTACTTCTTCGCTGAGACAGGAAGTTTAAAAGAAACTATAGACAAAGTAATTTCAAGTGTGTGAGGTTTGTATATAAGTAATGTTTAAATTATAACTCCTATATTGTTACTTTCTGTTAAGCCCCTTACCGATTTTTGTACCGCCACCTAAAACCCGGAAACATTTTTGAATTCTTACTTCTTAGCTGATACACGAAGTTTACAAGAAACTATAGACCAAGTAATTTCAAGTGTGTGAGGTTTGTATATAAGTAATGCTTAAATTATATCTCCCATATTGTTACTTTCTATTAAGCCCGTTTTCGATTTTTGTACCGTCACGGAAAACCCTTGAAATATTTTTGAATTCTTATTCCTCGCGGAGACACGAAGTTTACAAGAAACTATAGACCAAGTAATATCAAGTGTGTGAGGTTTTGTATATATTACTGTTTAAATTATATCTCCTATATTGTTACATTCTATTAAGACCGTTATCGATTTTTGTACCGTCACGGAAAACCCGGGAAATATTTTTGAATTCTTACTTCTTCGCTGAGACACGAAGTTTACAACAAACTATAGACCAAGTAATATCAAGTGTGTGAGGTTTGTATATAAGTAATGCTTAAATTATATCTCACATATTATTACTTTCTATTAAGCCCGTTATCGATTTTTGTACCGTCACGGAAAACCCGGGAAATATTTTTGAATTCTTATTCTTCGCTGATACACGAAGTTTACAACAAACTATAGACCAAGTAATATCAAGTGTGTGAGGTTTGTATAAAGTAATGTTTAAATTATATCTCCTATATTGTTACATTCTATTAAGCCCGTTATCAATTTTTGTACCGTCAAGGAAAACCCGGGAAATATTTTTGAATTCTTACCTCTTCGCAGAGACACGAAGTTTACAACAAACTATAGACCAAGTAATTTCAAGTGTGTGAGGTTTGTATATAAGTAATGTTTAAATTATATCTCCTATATTGTTACTTTCTGTTAAGCCCCTTATCGATTTTTGTACCGTCACGGAAAACCCGGGAAATATTTTTGAATTCTTACTTCTTCGCTGATACACGAAGTTTACAAGAAACTATAGACCAAGTTATTTCAAGTGTGTGAGGTTTGTTTATAAGTAATGGTTAAATTATATCTCCCATATTATTACTTTCTATTAAGCCCGTTATCGATTTTTGTACCGTCACGGAAAACCCGGGAAATATTTTTGAATTCTTATTCTTCGCGGAGACACGAAGTTTACAAGAAACTATAGACAAAGTAATATCAAGTGTGTGAGGTTTTGTATATATTACTGTTTAAATTATATCTCCTATATTGTTACATTCTATTAAGACCGTTATCGATTTTTGTACCGTCACGGAAAACCCGGGAAATATTTTTGAATTCTTACTTCTTCGCTGAGACACTAAGTTTACAACAAACTATATACCTAGTAATTTCAAGTGTGTGAGGTTTGTATGTAAGTAATGTTTAAATTATATCTCCTATATTGTTACTTTCAATTAAGCCCGTTATCGATTTTTGTACCGTCAAGGAAAACCCGGGAAATATTTTTGAATTCTTACTTCTTCGCTGAGACACGAAGTTTGCAACAAACTATAGACCAAGTAATTTCAAGTGTGTGAGGATTGTATATAAGAAAAGTTTAAATTATATCTCCTATATTGTTACTTTCTATTAAGCCCGTTATCGATTTTTGTACCGTCACGGAAAACCCGGGAAATATTTTTGAATTCTTACTTCTGCGCTGAGACACGAAGTTTACAAGAAACTATAGACCAAGTAATATCAAGTGTGTGAGGTTTGTATATAAGTAATGTTTAAATTATATCTCCTATATTGTTACCTTCTATTAAGTCCGTTATCGATTTTTGTACTGTCACGGAAAACCCGGGAAATATTTTTGAATTCTTACTACTTCGCTGAGCCAGGAAGTTTAAAAGAAACTATAGACAAAGTAATTTCAAAATTTCAAGTTTGTGAGGTTTGTATATAAGTAATGTTTAAATTATATCTCCTATATAGTTACTTTCTGTTAAGCCCCTTATCGGTTTTTGTACCGTCACGGAAAACCCGGGAAATATTTTTGAATTCTTATTCTTCGCTGAGACACGAAGTTTACAAGAAACTATAGACCAAGTAATTTCAAGTGTGTGAGGTTTGTATATAAGTAATGTTTAAATTATATCTTCTATACTGTTACTGTCTATTAAGCCCGTTATCGATTTTTGTACTGTCACGGAAAACCCGGGAAATATTTTTGAATTCTTACTTCTTCGCTGAGACAGGAAGTTTAAAAGAAACTATAGACAAAGTAATTTCAAGTGTGTGAGGTTTGTATATAAGTAATGTTTAAATTATATCTCCTATATTGTTACTTTCTGTTAAGCCCCTTACCGATTTTTGTACCGTCACCTAAAACCCGGGAAATATTTTTGAATTTTTACTTCTCGCTGATACACGAAGTTTACAAAAACTATAGACCAAGTAATTTCAAGTGTGTGAGGTTTGTATATAAATAATGCTTAAATTATATCTCCCATATTGTTACTTTCTATTAAGCACGTTATCGATTTTTGTACCGTCACGGAAAACCCGGGAAATATTTTTGAATTCTTATTCTTCGCTGAGACACGAAGTTTAAATAAACTATAGACCAAGTAATTTCAAGCGTGTGAGGTTTGTATATAAGTAATGTTTAAATTATATCTACTATATTGTTACTGTCTATTAAGCCCGTTATCGATTTTTGTACCGTCAGGGAAAACCCGGGAAATAATTTTGAATTCTTACTTCTTCGCTGAGACACGAAGTTTACAACAAACTATAGACCAAGTAATTTCAAGTGTGTGAGATTTGTATATAAGTAATGTTTAAATTATATCTACCATATTGTTACTTTCTATTAAGCCCGTTATCGATTTTTGTACTGTCACGGAAAACCCGGGAAATATTTTTGAATTCTTACTTCCTCGCTGAGACAGGAAGTTTAAAAGAAACTATAGACCAAGTAATTTCAAGTGTGTGAGGTTTGTATATAAGTAATTTTTAAATTATATCTCCCATATTATTACTTTCTGTTAAGCCCCTTACCTATTTTTGTACCGTCACGGAAAACCCGGGAAATATTTTTGAATTCTTACTTCTTCGCTGATACACGAAGTTTACAAGAAAGTATAGACCAAGTAATTTCAAGTGTGTGAGGTTTGTATATAAGTAATGCTTAAATTATACCTCCCATATTGTTACTTTCTATTAAGCCTGTTATCGATTTTTGTACCATCACGGAAAACCCGGGAAATATTTTTGAATTCTCATTCTTCGCTGAGACGCGAAGTTTACAAGAAACTCTAGACAAATTAATATCAAGTGTGTGAGGTTTGTATATATTACCGTTTAAATTATATCTCCTATATTGTTACATTCTATTAAGCCCGTTATCGATTTTTGTACCGTCACGGAAAACCCGGGAAATATTTTTGAATTCTTACTTCTTCGCTGAGACACGAAGTTTACAACAAACTATAGACCAAGTAATTTCAAGTGTGTAAGGTTTGTATATAAGTAATGTTTAAATTATATCTCCTATATTGTTACTTTCTATTAAGCCCGTTATCGATTTTTGTACCGTCACGGAAAACCCGGGAAATATTTTTGAATTCTTACTTCTTCGCTGAGACACGAAGTTTACAACAAACTATAGACCAAGTAATATCAAGTGTGTGAGGTTTGTATATAAGTAATGCTTAAATTATATCTCACATATAATTACTTTCTATTAAGCCCGTTATCAATTTTTGTACCGTCACGGAAAACCCGGGAAATATTTTTGAATTCTTATTCTTCGCTGATACACGAAGTTTACAAGAAACTATAGACAAAGTAATATCAAGTGTGTGAGGTTTGTATAAAGTAATGTTTAAATTATATCTCCTATATTGTTACATTCTATTAAGACCGTTATCGATTTTTGTACCGTCAAGGAAAACCCGGGAAATATTTTTGAATTCTTACTTCTTCGCTGAGACACGAAGTTTACATGAAACTATAGACCAAGTAATATCAAATGTGTGAGGTTTGTATATAAGTAATGCTTAAATTATATCTCACTTATAATTACTTTCTATTAAGCCCGTTATCGATTTTTGTACCGTCACTGAAAACCCGGGAAATATTTTTGAATTCTTATTCTTCGCTGATACACGAAGTTTACAACAAACTATAGACAAAGTAATATCAAGTGTGTGAGGTTTGTATAAAGTAATGTTTAAATTATATGTCCTATATTGTTACATTCTATTAAGACCGTTATCGATTTTTGTACCGTCAAGGAAAACCCGGGAAATATTTTTGAATTCTTACTTCTTCGCTGAGACACGAAGTTTACATGAAACTATAGACCAAGTAATTTCAAGTGTGTGATGTTTGTATATAAGTAATGTTTAAATTATATCTCCTATATTGTTACTTTCTGTTAAGCCCCTTATCGATTTTTGTACCGTCACGGAAAACCCGGGAAATATTTTTGAATTCTTACTTCTTCGCTGATACACGAAGTTTACAAGAAACTATAGACCAAGTTATTTCAAGTGTGTGAGGTTTGTTTATAAGTAATGCTTAAATTATATCTCCCATATTATTACTTTCTATTAAGCCCGTTATCGATTTTTGTACCGTCACGGAAAACCCGGGAAATATTTTTGAATTCTTATTCTTCGCGGAGACACGAAGTTTACAAGAAACTATAGACAAAGTAATATCAAGTGTGTGAGGTTTTGTATATATTACTGTTTAAATTATATCTCCTATATTGTTACATTCTATTAAGACCGTTATCGATTTTTGTACCGTCACGGAAAACCCGGGAAATATTTTTGAATTCTTACTTCTTCGCTGAGACACTAAGTTTACAACAAACTATAGACCAAGTAATTTCAAGTGTGTGAGGTTTGTATGTAAGTAATGTTTAAGTTATATCTCCTATATTGTTACTTTCAATTAAGCCCGTTATCGATTTTTGTACCGTCAAGGAAAACCCGGGAAATATTTTTGAATTCTTACTTCTTCGCTGAGACACGAAGTTTACAACAAACTATAGACCAAGTAATTTCAATTGTGTGAGGTTTGTATATAAGAAATGTTTAAATTATATCTCCTATATTGTTACTTTCTATTAAGCCCGTTATCGATTTTTGTACCGTCACGGAAAACCCGGGAAATATTTTTGAATTCTTACTTCTTCGCTGAGACACGAAGTTTACAAGAAACTATAGACCAAGTAATATCAAGTGTGTGAGGTTTGTATAAAGTAATGTTTAAATTATATCTCCTATATTGTTACATTCTATTAAGCCCGTTATCGATTTTTGTACCGTCACGGAAAACCCGGGAAATCTTTTTGAATTCTTTCTTCTTCGCTGAGACACGAAGTTTACAAGAAACTATAGACCAAGTAATTTCAAGTGTGTGAGGTTTGTATATAAGTAATGTTTAAATTATATCTCCTATATTGTTACTTTCTGTTAAGCCCCTTATCGATTTTTGTACCGTCACGGAAAACCCGGGAAATATTTTTGAATTCTTACTTCTTCGCTGATACACGAAGTTTACAAGAAACTATAGACCAAGTTATTTCAAGTGTGTGAGGTTTGTTTATAAGTAATGCTTAAATTATATCTCCCATATTATTACTTTCTATTAAGCCCGTTATCGATTTTTGTACCGTCACGGAAAACCCGGGAAATCTTTTTGAATTCTTTCTTCTTCGCTGAGACACGAAGTTTACAAGAAACTATAGACCAAGTAATTTCAAGTGTGTGAGGTTTGTATATAAGTAATGTTTAAATTATATCTCCTATATTGTTACTTTCTGTTAAGACCCTTATCGATTTTTGTACCGTCACGGAAAACCCGGGAAATATTTTTGAATTCTTATTCTTCGCTGAGACACTAAGTTTACAACAAACTATAGACCAAGTAATTTCAAGTGTGTGAGGTTTGTATATAAGAAATGTTTAAATTATATCTCCTATATTGTTACTTTCTATTAAGCCCGTTATCGATTTTTGTACCGTCACGGAAAACCCGGGAAATATTTTTGAATTCTTACTTCTTCGCTGAGACACGAAGTTTACAAGAAACTATAGACCAAGTAATATCAAGTGTGTGAGGTTTGTATATAAGTAATGTTTAAATTATATCTCCTATATTGTTACCTTCTATTAAGTCCGTTATCGATTTTTGTACTGTCACGGAAAACCCGGGAAATATTTTTGAATTCTTACTACTTCGCTGAGCCAGGAAGTTTAAAAGAAACTCTAGACAAATTAATATCAAGTGTGTGAGGTTTGTATATATTACTGTTTAAATTATATCTCCTATATTGTTACATTCTATTAAGCCCGTTATCGATTTTTGTACCGTCACGGAAAACCCGGGAAATATTTTTGAATTCTTACTTCTTCGCTGAGACACGAAGTTTACAACAAACTATAAACCAAGTAATTTCAAGTGTGTGAGGTTTGTATATAAGTAATGTTTAAATTATATCTCCTATATTGTTACTTTCTATTAAGCCCGTTATCGATTTTTGTACCGTCACGGAAAACCCGGGAAATATTTTTGAATTCTTACTTCTTCGCTGAGACACGAAGTTTACAACAAACTATAGACCAAGTAATATCAAGTGTGTGAGGTTTGTATATAAGTAATGCTTAAATTATATCTCACATATAATTACTTTCTATTAAGCCCGTTATCGATTTTTGTACCGTCACGGAAAACCCGGGAAATATTTTTGAATTCTTATTCTTCGCTGATACACGAAGTTTACAAGAAACTATAGACAAAGTAATATCAAGTGTGTGAGGTTTGTATAAAGTAATGTTTAAATTATATCTCCTATATTGTTACATTCTATTAAGACCGTTATCGATTTTTGTACCGTCAAGGAAAACCCGGGAAATATTTTTGAATTCTTACTTCTTCGCTGAGACACGAAGTTTACATGAAACTATAGACCAAGTAATATCAAATGTGTGAGGTTTGTATATAAGTAATGTTTAAATTATATCTCCTATATTGTTACTTTCTATTAAGCCCATTATCAATTTTTGTACCGTCAAGGAAAACCCGGGAAATATTTTTGAATTCTTACTTCTTCGCAGAGACACGAAGTTTACAACAAACTATAGACCAAGTAATTTCAAGTGTGTGATGTTTGTATATAAGTAATGTTTAAATTATATCTCCTATATTGTTACTTTCTGTTAAGCCCCTTATCGATTTTTGTACCGTCACGGAAAACCCGGGAAATATTTTTGAATTCTTACTTCTTCGCTGATACACGAAGTTTACAAGAAACTATAGACCAAGTTATTTCAAGTGTGTGAGGTTTGTTTATAAGTAATGCTTAAATTATATCTCCCATATTATTACTTTCAATTAAGCCCGTTATCGATTTTTGTACCGTCACGGAAAACGCGGGAAATATTTTTGAATTCTTACTCTTCGCTGAGACACGAAGTTTACAAGAAACTATAGACAAAGTAATATCAAGTGTGTGAGGTTTGTATATAAGTAATGTTTAAATTATATCTCCTATATTGTTACTTTCTATTAAGCCCGTTATCGATTTTTGTACCGTCACGGAAAACCCGGGAAATATTTTTGAATTCTTACTTCTTCGCTGAGACACGAAATTTACAACAAACTATAGACCAAATAATTTCAAGTGTGTGAGGTTTGTATATAAGTAATGTTTAAATTATATCGTCTATATTGTTACTGTCTATTAAGCCCGTTATCGATTTTTGTACCGTCACGGAAAACCCGGGAAATATTTTGGAATTCTTACTTCTTCGCTGAGACACGAAGTTTCCAACAAACTATAGACCAAGTAATTTCAAGTGTGTGAGATTTATATATAAGTAATGTTTAAATTATGTGTCCCATATTGTTACTTTCTATTAAGCCCGTTATCGATTTTTGTACTTTCACGGAAAAACCGGGAAATATTTTTGAATTCTTACTTCTTCGCTGAGACAGGAAGTTTAAAAGAAACTATAGACAAAGTAATTTCAAGTGTGTGAGGTTTGTATATAAGTAATGTTTAAATTATAACTCCTATATTGTTACTTTCTGTTAAGCCCCTTACCGATTTTTGTACCGCCACCTAAAACCCGGAAACATTTTTGAATTCTTACTTCTTAGCTGATACACGAAGTTTACAAGAAACTATAGACCAAGTAATTTCAAGTGTGTGAGGTTTGTATATAAGTAATGCTTAAATTATATCTCCCATATTGTTACTTTCTATTAAGCCCGTTTTCGATTTTTGTACCGTCACGGAAAACCCGGGAAATATTTTTGAATTCTTATTCTTCGCGGAGACACGAAGTTTACAAGAAACTATAGACCAAGTAATATCAAGTGTGTGAGGTTTTGTATATATTACTGTTTAAATTATATCTCCTATATTGTTACATTCTATTAAGACCGTTATCGATTTTTGTACCGTCACGGAAAACCCGGGAAATATTTTTGAATTCTTACTTCTTCGCTGAGACACGAAGTTTAAAACAAACTATAGACCAAGTAATATCAAGTGTGTGAGGTTTGTATATAAGTAATGCTTAAATTATATCTCACATATTATTACTTTCTATTAAGCCCGTTATCGATTTTTGTACCGTCACGGAAAACCCGGGAAATATTTTTGAATTCTTATTCTTCGCTGATACACGAAGTTTACAACAAACTATAGACCAAGTAATATCAAGTGTGTGAGGTTTGTATAAAGTAATGTTTAAATTATATCTCCTATATTGTTACATTCTATTAAGCCCGTTATCGATTTTTGTACCGTCACGGAAAACCCGGGAAATCTTTTTGAATTCTTTCTTCTTCGCTGAGACACGAAGTTTACATGAAACTATAAACCAAGTAATATCAAATGTGTGAGGTTTGTATATAAGTAATGTTTAAATTATATCTCCTATATTGTTACATTCTATTAAGCCCGTTATCAATTTTTGTACCGTCAAGGAAAACCCGGGAAATATTTTTGAATTCTTACCTCTTCGCAGAGACACGAAGTTTACAACAAACTATAGACCAAGTAATTTCAAGTGTGTGAGGTTTGTATATAAGTAATGTTTAAATTATATCTCCTATATTGTTACTTTCTGTTAAGCCCCTTATCGATTTTTCTACCGTCACGGAAAACCCGGGAAATATTTTTGAATTCTTACTTCTTCGCTGATACACGAAGTTTACAAGAAACTATAGACCAAGTTATTTCAAGTGTGTGAGGTTTGTTTATAAGTAATGCTTAAATTATATCTCCCATATTATTACTTTCTATTAAGCCCGTTATCGATTTTTGTACCGTCACGGAAAACCCGGGAAATATTTTTGAATTCTTATTCTTCGCGGAGACACGAAGTTTACAAAAAACTATAGACAAAGTAATATCAAGTGTGTGAGGTTTTGTATATATTACTGTTTAAATTATATCTCCTTTATTGTTACATTCTATTAAGACCGTTATCGATTTTTGTACCGTCACGGAAAACCCGGGAAATATTTTTGAATTCTTACTTCTTCGCTGAGACACTAAGTTTACAACAAACTATAGACCAAGTAATTTCAAGTGTGTGAGGTTTGTATGTAAGTAATGTTTAAATTATATCTCCTATATTGTTACTTTCAATTAAGCCCGTTATCGATTTTTGTACCGTCACGGAAAACCCGGGAAATATTTTTGAATTCTTACTTCTTCGCTGAGACACGAAGTTTACAACAAACTATAGACCAAGTAATTTCAAGTGTGTGAGGATTGTATATAAGAAAAGTTTAAATTATATCTCCTATATTGTTACTTTCTATTAAGCCCGTTATCGATTTTTGTACCGTCACGGAAAACCCGGGAAATATTTTTGAATTCTTACTTCTTCGCTGAGACACGAAGTTTACAAGAAACTATAGACCAAGTAATATCAAGTGTGTGAGGTTTGTATATAAGTAATGTTTAAATTATATCTCCTATATTGTTACCTTCTATTAAGTCCGTTATCGATTTTTGTACTGTCACGGAAAACCCGGGAAATATTTTTGAATTCTTACTACTTCGCTGAGCCAGGAAGTTTAAAAGAAACTATAGACAAAGTAATTTCAAAATTTCAAGTTTGTGAGGTTTGTATATAAGTAATGTTTAAATTATATCTCCTATATTGTTACTTTCTGTTAAGCCCCTTATCGGTTTTTGTACCGTCACGGAAAACCCGGGAAATATTTTTGAATTCTTATTCTTCGCTGAGACACGAAATTTACAAGAAACTATAGACCAAGTAATTTCAAGTGTGTGAGGTTTGTATATAAGTAATGTTTAAATTATATCTTCTATACTGTTACTGTCTATTAAGCCCGTTATCGATTTTTGTACTGTCACGGAAAACCCGGGAAATATTTTTGAATTCTTACTTCTTCGCTGAGACACTAAATTTACAACAAACTATAGACCAAATAATTTCAAGTGTGTGAGGTTTGTATATAAGTAATGTTTAAATTATATCGTCTATATTGTTACTGTCTATTAAGCCCGTTATCGATTTTTGTACCGTCACGGAAAACCCGGGAAATATTTTGGAATTCTTACTTCTTCGCTGAGACACGAAGTTTCCAACAAACTATAGACCAAGTAATTTCAAGTGTGTGAGATTTATATATAAGTAATGTTTAAATTATGTGTCCCATATTGTTACTTTCTATTAAGCCCGTTATCGATTTTTGTACTTTCACGGAAAAACCGGGAAATATTTTTGAATTCTTACTTCTTCGCTGAGACAGGAAGTTTAAAAGAAACTATAGACAAAGTAATTTCAAGTGTGTGAGGTTTGTATATAAGTAATGTTTAAATTATAACTCCTATATTGTTACTTTCTGTTAAGCCCCTTACCGATTTTTGTACCGCCACCTAAAACCCGGAAACATTTTTGAATTCTTACTTCTTAGCTGATACACGAAGTTTACAAGAAACTATAGACCAAGTAATTTCAAGTGTGTGAGGTTTGTATATAAGTAATGCTTAAATTATATCTCCCATATTGTTACTTTCTATTAAGCCCGTTTTCGATTTTTGTACCGTCACGGAAAACCCGGGAAATATTTTTGAATTCTTATTCTTCGCGGAGACACGAAGTTTACAAGAAACTATAGACCAAGTAATATCAAGTGTGTGAGGTTTTGTATATATTACTGTTTAAATTATATCTCCTATATTGTTACATTCTATTAAGACCGTTATCGATTTTTGTACCGTCACGGAAAACCCGGGAAATATTTTTGAATTCTTACTTCTTCGCTGAGACACGAAGTTTACAACAAACTATAGACCAAGTAATATCAAGTGTGTGAGGTTTGTATATAAGTAATGCTTAAATTATATCTCACATATTATTACTTTCTATTAAGCCCGTTATCGATTTTTGTACCGTCACGGAAAACCCGGGAAATATTTTTGAATTCTTATTCTTCGCTGATACACGAAGTTTACAACAAACTATAGACCAAGTAATATCAAGTGTGTGAGGTTTGTATAAAGTAATGTTTAAATTATATCTCCTATATTGTTACATTCTATTAAGCCCGTTATCGATTTTTGTACCGTCACGGAAAACCCGGGAAATCTTTTTGAATTCTTTCTTCTTCGCTGAGACACGAAGTTTACATGAAACTATAAACCAAGTAATATCAAATGTGTGAGGTTTGTATATAAGTAATGTTTAAATTATATCTCCTATATTGTTACATTCTATTAAGCCCGTTATCAATTTTTGTACCGTCAAGGAAAACCCGGGAAATATTTTTGAATTCTTACCTCTTCGCAGAGACACGAAGTTTACAACAAACTATAGACCAAGTAATTTCAAGTGTGTGAGGTTTGTATATAAGTAATGTTTAAATTATATCTCCTATATTGTTACTTTCTGTTAAGCCCCTTATCGATTTTTCTACCGTCACGGAAAACCCGGGAAATATTTTTGAATTCTTACTTCTTCGCTGATACACGAAGTTTACAAGAAACTATAGACCAAATTATTTCAAGTGTGTGAGGTTTGTTTATAAGTAATGCTTAAATTATATCTCCCATATTATTACTTTCTATTAAGCCCGTTATCGATTTTTGTACCGTCACTTAAAACCCGGGAAATATTTTTGAATTCTTATTCTTCGCGGAGACACGAAGTTTACAAGAAACTATAGACAAAGTAATATCAAGTGTGTGAGGTTTTGTATATATTACTGTTTAAATTATATCTCCTATATTGTTACATTCTATTAAGACCGTTATCGATTTTTGTACCGTCACGGAAAACCCGGGAAATATTTTTGAATTCTTACTTCTTCGCTGAGACACTAAGTTTACAACAAACTATAGACCAAGTAATTTCAAGTGTGTGAGGTTTCTATGTAAGTAATGTTTAAATTATATCTCCTATATTGTTACTTTCAATTAAGCCCGTTATCGATTTTTGTACCGTCAAGGAAAACCCGGGAAATATTTTTGAATTCTTACTTCTTCGCTGAGACACGAAGTTTACAACAAACTATAGACCAAGTAATTTCAAGTGTGTGAGGATTGTATATAAGAAAAGTTTAAATTATATCTCCTATATTGTTACTTTCTATTAAGCCCGTTATCGATTTTTGTACCGTCACGGAAAACCCGGGAAATATTTTTGAATTCTTACTTCTTCGCTGAGACACGAAGTTTACAAGAAACTATAGACCAAGTAATATCAAGTGTGTGAGGTTTGTATATAAGTAATGTTTAAATTATATCTCCTATATTGTTACCTTCTATTAAGTCCGTTATCGATTTTTGTACTGTCACGGAAAACCCGGGAAATATTTTTGAATTCTTACTACTTCGCTGAGCCAGGAAGTTTAAAAGAAACTATAGACAAAGTAATTTCAAAATTTCAAGTTTGTGAGGTTTGTATATAAGTAATGTTTAAATTATATCTCCTATATTGTTACTTTCTGTTAAGCCCCTTATCGGTTTTTGTACCGTCACGGAAAACCCGGGAAATATTTTTGAATTCTTATTCTTCGCTGAGACACGAAGTTTACAAGAAACTATAGACCAAGTAATTTCAAGTGTGTGAGGTTTGTATATAAGTAATGTTTAAATTATATCTTCTATACTGTTACTGTCTATTAAGCCCGTTATCGATTTTTGTACTGTCACGGAAAACCCGGGAAATATTTTTGAATTCTTACTTCTTCGCTGAAACAGGAAGTTTAAAAGAAACTATAGACAAAGTAATTTCAAGTGTGTGAGGTTTGTATATAAGTAATGTTTAAATTATATCTCCTATATTGTTACTTTCTGTTAAGCCCCTTACCGATTTTTGTACCGTCACCTAAAACCCGGGAAATATTTTTGAATTTTTACTTCTCGCTGATACACGAAGTTTACAAAACTATAGACCAAGTAATTTCAAGTGTGTGAGGTTTGTATATAAATAATGCTTAAATTATATCTCCCATATTGTTACTTTCTATTAAGCACGTTATCGATTTTTGTACCGTCACGAAAAACCCGGGAAATATTTTTGAATTCTTATTCTTCGCTGAGACACGAAGTTTAAAAAAACTATAGACCAAGTAATTTCAAGCGTGTGAGGTTTGTATATAAGTAATGTTTAAATTATATCTACTATATTGTTACTGTCTATTAAGCCCGTTATCGATTTTTGTACCGTCAGGGAAAACCCGGGAAATAATTTTGAATTCTTACTTCTTCGCTGAGACACGAAGTTTACAACAAACTATAGACCAAGTAATTTCAAGTGTGTGAGATTTGTATATAAGTAATGTTTAAATTATATCTACCATATTGTTACTTTCTATTAAGCCCGTTATCGATTTTTGTACTGTCACGGAAAACCCGGGAAATATTTTTGAATTCTTACTTCCTCGCTGAGACAGGAAGTTTAAAAGAAACTATAGACCAAGTAATTTCAAGTGTGTGAGGTTTGCATATAAGTAATTTTTAAATTATATCTCCCATATTATTACTTTCTGTTAAGCCCCTTACCTATTTTTGTACCGTCACGGAAAACCCGGGAAATATTTTTGAATTCTTACTTCTTCGCTGATACACGAAGTTTACAAGAAAGTATAGACCAAGTAATTTCAAGTGTGTGAGGTTTGTATATAAGTAATGCTTAAATTATACCTCCCATATTGTTACTTTCTATTAAGCCTGTTATCGATTTTTGTACCATCACGGAAAACCCGGGAAATATTTTTGAATTCTCATTCTTCGCTGAGACGCGAAGTTTACAAGAAACTCTAGACAAATTAATATCAAGTGTGTGAGGTTTGTATATATTACTGTTTAAATTATATATCCTATATTGTTACATTCTATTAAGCCCGTTATCGATTTTTGTACCGTCACGGAAAACCCGGGAAATATTTTTGAATTCTTACTTCTTCGCTGAGACACGAAGTTTACAACAAACTATAGACCAAGTAATTTCAAGTGTGTAAGGTTTGTATATAAGTAATGTTTAAATTATATCTCCTATATTGTTACTTTCTATTAAGCCCGTTATCGATTTTTGTACCGTCACGGAAAACCCGGGAAATATTTTTGAATTCTTACTTCTTCGCTGAGACACGAAGTTTACAACAAACTATAGACCAAGTAATATCAAGTGTGTGAGGTTTGTATATAAGTAATGCTTAAATTATATCTCACATATAATTACTTTCTATTAAGCCCGTTATCGATTTTTGTACCGTCACGGAAAACCCGGGAAATATTTTTGAATTCTTATTCTTCGCTGATACACGAAGTTTACAAGAAACTATAGACAAAGTAATATCAAGTGTGTCAGGTTTGTATAAAGTAATGTTTAAATTATATCTCCTATATTGTTACATTCTATTAAGACCGTTATCGATTTTTGTACCGTCAAGGAAAACCCGGGAAATATTTTTGAATTCTTACTTCTTCGCTGAGACACGAAGTTTACATGAAACTATAGACCAAGTAATATCAAATGTGTGAGGTTTGTATATAAGTAATGCTTAAATTATATCTCACTTATAATTACTTTCTATTAAGCCCGTTATCGATTTTTGTACCGTCACGGAAAACCCGGGAAATATTTTTGAATTCTTATTCTTCGCTGATACACGAAGTTTACAACAAACTATAGACAAAGTAATATCAAGTGTGTGAGGTTTGTATAAAGTAATGTTTAAATTATATCTCCTATATTGTTACATTCTATTAAGACCGTTATCGATTTTTGTACCGTCAAGGAAAACCCGGGAAATATTTTTGAATTCTTACTTCTTCGCTGAGACACGAAGTTTACATGAAACTATAGACCAAGTAATTTCAAGTGTGTGATGTTTGTATATAAGTAATGTTTAAATTATATCTCCTATATTGTTACTTTCTGTTAAGCCCCTTATCGATTTTTGTACCGTCACGGAAAACCCGGGAAATATTTTTGAATTCTTACTTCTTCGCTGATACACGAAGTTTACAAGAAACTATAGACCAAGTTATTTCAAGTGTGTGAGGTTTGTTTATAAGTAATGCTTAAATTACATCTCCCATATTATTACTTTCAATTAAGCCCGTTATCGATTTTTGTACCGTCACGGAAAACGCGGGAAATATTTTTGAATTCTTACTCTTCGCTGAGACACGAAGTTTACAAGAAACTATAGACCAAGTAATATCAAGTGTGTGAGGTTTGTATATAAGTAATGTTTAAATTATATCTCCTATATTGTTACATTCTATTAAGCCCGTTATCGATTTTTGTACCGTCACGGAAAACCCCGGAAATCTTTTTGAATTCTTTCTTCTTCGCTGAGACACGAAGTTTACATGAAACTATAAACCAAGTAATATCAAATGTGTGAGGTTTGTATATAAGTAATGTTTAAATTATATCTCCTATATTGTTACATTCTATTAAGCCCGTTATCAATTTTTGTACCGTCAAGGAAAACCCGGGAAATATTTTTGAAATCTTACCTCTTCGCAGAGACACGAAGTTTACAACAAACTATAGACCAAGTAATTTCAAGTGTGTGAGGTTTGTATATAAGTAATGTTTAAATTATATCTCCTATATTGTTACTTTCTGTTAAGCCCCTTATCGATTTTTGTACCGTCACGGAAAACCCGGGAAATATTTTTGAATTCTTACTTCTTCGCTGATACACGAAGTTTACAAGAAACTATAGACCAAGTTATTTCAAGTGTGTGAGGTTTGTTTATAAGTAATGCTTAAATTATATCTCCCATATTATTACTTTCTATTAAGCCCGTTATCGATTTTTGTACCGTCACGGAAAACCCGGGAAATATTTTTGAATTCTTATTCTTCGCGGAGACACGAAGTTTACAAGAAACTATAGACAAAGTAATATCAAGTGTGTGAGGTTTTGTATATATTACTGTTTAAATTATATCTCCTATATTGTTACATTCTATTAAGACCGTTATCGATTTTTGTACCGTCACGGAAAACCCGGGAAATATTTTTGAATTCTTACTTCTTCGCTGAGACACTAAGTTTACAACAAACTATAGACCAAGTAATTTCAAGTGTGTGAGGTTTGTATATAAGAAATGTTTAAATTATATCTCCTATATTGTTACTTTCTATTAAGCCCGTTATCGATTTTTGTACCGTCACGGAAAACCCGGGAAATATTTTTGAATTCTTACTTCTTCGCTGAGACACGAAGTTTACAAGAAACTATAGACCAAGTAATATCAAGTGTGTGAGGTTTGTATATAAGTAATGTTTAAATTATATCTCCTATATTGTTACCTTCTATTAAGTCCGTTATCGATTTTTGTACTGTCACGGAAAACGCGGGAAATATTTTTGAATTCTTACTACTTCGCTGAGCCAGGAAGTTTAAAAGAAACTATAGACAAAGTAATTTCAAAATTTCAAGTTTGTGAGGTTTGTATATAAGTAATGTTTAAATTATATCTCCTATATTGTTACTTTCTGTTAAGCCCCTTATCGATTTTTGTACCGTCACGGAAAACCCGGGAAATATTTTTGAATTCTTATTCTTCGCTGATACACGAAGTTTACAAGAAACTATAGACCAAGTAATTTCAAGTGTGTGAGGTTTGTATATAAGTAATGTTTAAATTATATCTTCTATACTGTTACTGTCTATTAAGCCCGTTATCGATTTTTGTACTGTCACGGAAAACCCGGGAAATATTTTTGAATTCTTACTTCTTCGCTGAGACAGGAAGTTTACAAGAAACTATAGACAAAGTAATTTCAAGTGTGTGAGGTTTGTATATAAGTAACGTTTAAATTATATCTCCTATATTGTTACTTTCTGTTAAGCCCCTTACCGATTTTTGTACCGTCACCTAAAACCCGGGAAATATTTTTGAATTTTTACTTCTCGCTGATACACGAAGTTTACAAAAACTATAGACCAAGTAATTTCAAGTGTGTGAGGTTTGTATATAAATAATGCTTAAATTATATCTCCCATATTGTTACTTTCTATTAAGCACGTTATCGATTTTTGTACCGTCACGGAAAACCCGGGAAATATTTTTGAATTCTTACTTCTTCGCTGAGACACGAAGTTTAAAAGAAACTATAGACCAAGTAATTTCAAGTGTGTGAGGTTTGTATATAAGTAATGTTTAAATTATATCTTCTATATTGTTACTGTCTATTAAGCCCGTTATCGATTTTTGTACCGTCAGGGAAAACCCGGGAAATAATTTTGAATTCTTACTTCTTCGCTGAGACACGAAGTTTACAACAAACTATAGACCAAGTAATTTCAAGTGTGTGAGATTTGTATATAAGTAATGTTTAAATTATATCTACCATATTGTTACTTTCTATTAAGCCCGTTATCGATTATTGTACTGTCACGGAAAACCCGGGAAATATTTTTGAATTCTTACTGCTTCGCTGAGACAGGAAGTTTAAAAGAAACTATAGACCAAGTAATTTCAAGTGTGTGAGGTTTGTATATAAGTAATTTTTAAATTATATCTCCCATATTATTACTTTCTGTTAAGCCCCTTACCTATTTTTGTACCGTCACGGAAAACCCGGGAAATATTTTTGAATTCTTACTTCTTCGCTGATACACGAAGTTTACAAGAAAGTATAGACCAAGTAATTTCAAGTGTGTGAGGTTTGTATATAAGTAATGCTTAAATTATACCTCCCATATTGTTACTTTCTATTAAGCCTGTTATCGATTTTTGTACCATCATGGAAAAGCCGGGAAATATTTTTGAATTCTCATTCTTCGCTGAGACGCGAAGTTTACAAGAAACTATAGACAAATTAATATCAAGTGTGTGAGGTTTGTATATATTACTGTTTAAATTATATCTCCTATATTGTTACATTCTATTAAGCCCGTTATCGATTTTTGTACCGTCACGGAAAACCCGGGAAATATTTTTGAATTCTTACTTCTTCGCTGAGACACGAAGTTTACAACAAACTATAAACCAAGTAATTTCAAGTGTGTGAGGTTTGTATATATGTAATGTTTAAATTATATCTCCTATATTGTTACATTCTATTAAGCCCGTTATCGATTTTTGTACCGTCACGGAAAACCCGGGAAATATTTTTGAATTCTTACTTCTTCGCTGAGACACGAAATTTACAACAAACTATAGACCAAGTAATATCAAGTGTGTGAGGTTTGTATATAAGTAATGCTTAAATTATATCTCACATATAATTACTTTCTATTAAGCCCGTTATCGATTTTTGTACCGTCACGGAAAACCCGGGAAATATTTTTGAATTCTTATTCTTCGCTGATACACGAAGTTTACAAGAAACTATAGACAAAGTAATATCAAGTGTGTGAGGTTTGTATAAAGTAATGTTTAAATTATATCTCCTATATCGTTACATTCTATTAAGACCGTTATCGATTTTTGTACCGTCAAGGAAAACCCGGGAAATATTTTTGAATTCTTACTTCTTCGCTGAGACACGAAGTTTACATGAAACTATAGACCAAGTAATATCAAATGTGTGAGGTTTGTATATAAGTAATGTTTAAATTATATCTCCTATATTGTTACTTTCTATTAAGCCCATTATCAATTTTTGTACCGTCAAGGAAAACCCGGGAAATATTTTTGAATTCTTACTTCTTCGCAGAGACACGAAGTTTACAACAAACTATAGACCAAGTAATTTCAAGTGTGTGATGTTTGTATATAAGTAATGTTTAAATTATATCTCCTATATTGTTACTTTCTGTTAAGCCCTTTATCGATTTTTGTACCGTCACGGAAAACAAGGGAAATATTTTTGAATTCTTACTTCTTCGCTGATACACGAAGTTTACAAGAAACTATAGACCAAGTTATTTCAAGTGTGTGAGGTTTGTTTATAAGTAATGCTTAAATTATATCTCCCATATTATTACTTTCAATTAAGCCCGTTATCGATTTTTGTACCGTCACGGAAAACGCGGGAAATATTTTTGAATTCTTACTCTTCGCTGAGACACGAAGTTTACAAGAAACTATAGACAAAGTAATATCAAGTGTGTGAGGTTTGTATATAGTAATGTTTAAATTATATCTCCGATATTGTTTCATTCTATTAAGCCCGTTATCGATTTTTGTACCGTCACGGAAAACCCGGGAAATATTTTTGAATTCTTACTTTTTCGCTGAGACACGAAGTTTACATGAAACTATAGACCAAGTAATATCAAGTGTGTGAGGTTTGAATATAAGTAATGTTTAAATTATATCTCCTATATTGTTACTTTCTGTTAAACCCGTTATCGATTTTTGTACCGTCACGGAAAACCCGGGAAATATTTTAGAATTCTTAATTCTTCGCTGAGACACGAGGTTTACAACAAACTATAAACCAAGTAATTACAAGTGTGTGAGGTTTGTATATAAGTAATGTTTAAATTATATCTCCTATATTGTTACTTTCTATTAAGCCCGTTATCGATTTTTGTACCGTCACGGAAAACCCGGGAAATATTTTTGAATTCTTACTTCTTCGCTGAAACACGAAGTTTACAACAAACTAAAGACCAAGTAATTTCAAGTGTGTGAGGTTTGTATATAAGTAATGTTTAAATTATATCTCCTATATTGTTACTTTCTATTAAGTCCGTTATCGATTTTTGTACTGTCACGGAAAACCCGGGAAATATTTTTGAATTCTTACTTCTTCGCTGAGACAGGAAGTTTAAAGGAAACTATAGACAAAGCAATTTCAAGTGTGTGAGGTTTGTATATAAGTAATGTTTAAATTATATCTCCTATATTGTTACTTTCTGTTAAGCCCCTTATCGATTTTTGTACCGTCACGGAAAACCCGGGAAATATTTTTGAATTCTTACTTCTTCGCTGAGACACGAAGTTTACAACAAACTATAGACCAAGTAATTTCTCGTGTGTGAGGTTTGTATATAAGTAATGCTTAAATTATATCTCCCATATTCTTACTTTCTATTAAGCCGGTTATCGATTTTTGTATCGTCACGGAAAACCCGGGAAATATTTTTGAATTCTTATTCTTCGCTGAGACACGAAGTTTACAACAAACTATAGACCAAGTAATTTCAAGTGTGTGAGGTTTGTATATAAGTAATGTTTAAATTATATCTCCCATATTGTTACTTTCTATTAAGCCCGTTATCGATTTTTGTACCGTCACGCAAAACCCGGGAAATATTTTTGAATCCTTATTCTTCGCTGAGACACGAAGTTTACAAGAAACTATAGACAAAATAATATCAAGTGTGTGAGGTTTGTATATATTACTTTTTAAAATATATCTCCTATATTGTTACATTCTATTAAGCCCGTTATCGATTTTTGTACCGTCACGGAAAACCCGGGAAATATTTTTGAATTCTTACTTCTTCGCTGAGACACGAAGTTTACAACAAATTATAGACCAAGTAATATCAAGTGTGTGAGGTTTGTATATAAGTAATGTTTAAATTATATCTCCTATATTGTTTGTTACTTTCTATTAAGTCCGTTATCGATTTTTGTACTGTCACGGAAAACCCGGGAAATATTTTTTAATTCTTACTTCTTCGCTGAGACAGGAAGTTTAAAAGAAACTATAGACAAAGCAATTTCAAGTGTGTGATGTTTGTATATATTAATGTTTAAATTATATCTCCTATATTGTTACTTTCTGTTAAGCCCCTTATCGATTTTTGTACCGTCACGGAAAACCCGGGAAATATTTTTGAATTCTTACTTCTTCGCTGATACACGAAGTTTACAAGAAAATATAGACCAAGTAATATCAAGTGTGTGAGGTTTGTATATAAGTAATGCTTAAATTATATCTCACATATAATTACTTTCTATTAAGCCCGTTATCGATTTTTGTACCGTCACGGAAAACCCGGGAAATATTTTTGAATTCTTATTCTTCGCTGATACACGAAGTTTACAAGAAACTATCGACAAAGTAATATCAAGTGTGTGAGGTTTGTATAAAGTAATGTTTAAATTATATCTCCTATATTGTTACATTCTATTAAGACGGTTATCGATTTTTGTACCGTCAAGGAAAACCCGGGAAATATTTTTGAATTCTTACTTCTTCGCTGAGACACGAAGTTTACATGAAACTATAGACCAAGTAATATCAAATGTGTGAGGTTTGTATATAAGTAATGTTTAAATTATATCTCCTATATTGTTACTTTCTATTAAGCCCATTATCAATTTTTGTACCGTCAAGGAAAACCCGGGAAATATTTTTGAATTCTTACTTCTTCGCAGAGACACGAAGTTTACAACAAACTATAGACCAAGTAATTTCAAGTGTGTGATGTTTGTATATAAGTAATGTTTAAATTATATCTCCTATATTGTTACTTTCTGTTAAGCCCCTTATCGATTTTTGTACCGTCACGGAAACCCGGGAAATATTTTTGAATTCTTACTTCTTCGCTGATACACGAAGTTTACAAGAAACTATAGACCAAGTTATTTCAAGTGTGTGAGGTTTGTTTATAAGTAATGCTTAAATTATATCTCCCATATTATTACTTTCAATTAAGCCCGTTATCGATTTTTGTACCGTCACGGAAAACGCGGGAAATATTTTTGAATTCTTACTCTTCGCTGAGACACGAAGTTTACAAGAAACTATAGACAAAGTAATATCAAGTGTGTGAGGTTTGTATATATTAATGTTTAAATTATATCTCCGATATTGTTTCATTCTATTAAGCCCGTTATCGATTTTTGTACCGTCACGGAAAACCCGGGAAATATTTTTGAATTCTTACTTTTTCGCTGAGACACGAAGTTTACATGAAACTATAGACCAAGTAATATCAAGTGTGTGAGGTTTGAATATAAGTAATGTTTAAATTATATCTCCTATATTGTTACTTTCTGTAAAACCCGTTATCGATTTTTGTACCGTCACGGAAAACCCGGGAAATATTTTTGAATTCTTAATTCTTCGCTGAGACACGAGGTTTACAACAAACTATAGACCAAGTAATTACAAGTGTGTGAGGTTTGTATATAAGTAATGTTTAAATTATATCTCCTATATTGTTACTTTCTATTAAGCCCGTTATCGATTTTTGTACCGTCACGGAAAACCCGGGAAATATTTTTGAATTCTTACTTCTTCGCTGAGACACGAAGTTTACAACAAACTAAAGACCAAGTAATTTCAAGTGTGTGAGGTTTGTATATAAGTAATGTTTAAATTATATCTCCTATATTGTTACTTTCTATTAAGTCCGTTATCGATTTTTGTACTGGCACGGAAAACCCGGGAAATATTTTTGAATTCTTACTTCTTCGCTGAGACAGGAAGTTTAAAGGAAACTATAGACAAAGCAATTTCAAGTGTGTGAGGTTTGTATATAAGTAATGTTTAAATTATATCTCCTATATTGTTACTTTCTGTTAAGCCCCTTATCGATTTTTGTACCGTCACGGAAAACCCGGGAAATATTTTTGAATTCTTACTTCTTCGCTGAGACACGAAGTTTACAACAAACTATAGACCAAGTAATTTCTCGTGTGTGAGGTTTGTATATAAGTAATGCTTAAATTATATCTCCCATATTCTTACTTTCTATTAAGCCGGTTATCGATTTTTGTATCGTCACGGAAAACCCGGGAAATATTTTTGAATTCTTATTCTTCGCTGAGACACGAAGTTTACAAGAAACTTTAGACAAAGTAATATCTAATGTGTGTGGTTTGTATATAAGTAATGTTTAAATTATATCTCCTATATTGTTACTTTCTATTATGCCCGTTATTGATTTTTGTACCGTCACGGAAAACCCGGGAAATATTTTTGAATTCTTACTTCTTTGCTGAGACACGAAGTTTACAACAAACTATAGACCAAGTAAATTCAAGTGTGTGAGGTTTGTATATAAGTAATGTTTAAATTATATCTCCCATATTGTTACTTTCTATTAAGCCCGTTATCGATTTTTGTACCGTCACGCAAAACCCGGGAAATATTTTTGAATCCTTATTCTTCGCTGAGACACGAAGTTTACAAGAAACTATAGACAAAATAATATCAAGTGTGTGAGGTTTGTATATATTACTTTTTAAAATATATCTCCTATATTGTTACATTCTATTAAGCCCGTTATCGATTTTTGTTCCGTCACGGAAAACCCGGGAAATATTTTTGAATTCTTACTTCTTCGCTGAGACACGAAGTTTACAACAAATTATAGACCAAGTAATATCAAGTGTGTGAGGTTTGTATATAAGTAATGTTTAAATTATATCTCCTATATTGTTTGTTACTTTCTATTAAGTCCGTTATCGATTTTTGTACTGTCACGGAAAACCCGGGAAATATTTTTTAATTCTTACTTCTTCGCTGAGACAGGAAGTTTAAAAGAAACTATAGACAAAGCAATTTCAAGTGTGTGATGTTTGTATATATTAATGTTTAAATTATATCTCCTATATTGTTACTTTCTGTTAAGCCCCTTATCGATTTTTGTACCGTCACGGAAAACCCGGGAAATATTTTTGAATTCTTACTTCTTCGCTGATACACGAAGTTTACAAGAAACTATAGACCAAGTAATATCAAGTGTGTGAGGTTTGTATATAAGTAATGCTTAAATTATATCTCACATATTGTTACTTTCTATTAAGCCCGTTATCGATTTTTGTACCGTCACGCAAAACCCGGGAAATATTTTTGAATTCTTACTTCTTCGCTGAGACACGAAGTTTACAACAAACTATAGACCAAGTAATTTCAAGTGTGTGAGGTTTGTATATAAGTAATGTTTAAATTATATCTCCCATATTGTTACTTTCTATTAAGCATGTTATCGATTTTTGTACCGTCACGCAAAACCCGGGAAATATTTTTGAATTCTTATTCTTCGCTGAGACACGAAGTTTACAAGAAACTATAGACAAAATAATATCAAGTGTGTGAGGTTTGTATATATTACTTTTTAAAATATATCTCCTATATTGTTACATTCTATTAAGCCCGTTATCGATTTTTGTACCGTCACGGAAAACCCGGGAAATATTTTTGAATTCTTACTTCTTCGCTGAGACACGAAGTTTACAACAAATTATAGACCAAGTAATTTCAAGTGTGTGAGGTTTGTATATAAGTAATGTTTAAATTATATCTCCTATATTGTTTGTTACTTTCTATTAAGTTAGTTATCGATTTTTGTACTGTCACGGAAAACCCGGGAAATATTTTTGAATTCTTACTTCTTCGCTGAGACAGGAAGTTTAAAAGAAACTATAGACAAAGCAATTTCAAGTGTGTGATGTTTGTATATATTAATGTTTAAATTATATCTCCTATATTGTTACTTTCTGTTAAGCCCGTTATCGATTTTTGTACCGTCACGCAAAACCCGGGAAATATATTTGAATTCTTATTCTTCGCTGAGACACGAAGTTTACAAGAAACTATAGACAAAATAATATCAAGTGTGTGAGGTTTGTATATATTACTTTTTAAAATATATCTCCTATATTGTTACATTCTATTAAGCCCGTTATCGATTTTTGTACCGTCACGGAAAACCCGGGAAATATTTTTGAATTCTTACTTCTTCGCTGATACACGAAGTTTACAAGAAACTATAGACCAAGTAATATCAAGTGTGTGAGGTTTGTATATAAGTAATGCTTAAATTATATCTCACATATAATTACTTTCTATTAAGCCCGTTATCGATTTTTGTACCGTCACGGAAAACCCGGGAAATATTTTTGAATTCTTATTCTTCGCTGATACACGAAGTTTACAAGAAACTATAGACAAAGTAATATCAAGTGTGTGAGGTTTGTATAAAGTAATGTTTAAATTATATCTCCTATATTGTTACATTCTATTAAGACCGTTATCGATTTTTGTACCGTCAAGGAAAACCCGGGAAATATTTTTGAATTCTTACTTCTTCGCTGAGACACGAAGTTTACATGAAACTATAGACCAAGTAATATCAAATGTGTGAGGTTTGTATATAAGTACTGTTTAAATTATATCTCCTATATTGTTACTTTCTATTAAGCCCATTATCAATTTTTGTACCGTCAAGGAAAACCCGGGAAATATTTTTGAATTCTTACTTCTTCGCAGAGACACGAAGTTTACAACAAACTATAGACCAAGTAATTTCAAGTGTGTGAGGTTTGTATATAAGTAATGCTTAAATTATACCTCCCATATTGTTACTTTCTATTAAGCCTGTTATCGATTTTTGTACCATCACGGAAAACCCGGGAAATATTTTTGAATTCTCATTCTTCGCTGAGACGCGAAGTTTACAAGAAACTCTAGACAAATTAATATCAAGTGTGTGAGGTTTGTATATATTACTGTTTAAATTATATATCCTATATTGTTACATTCTATTAAGCCCGTTATCGATTTTTGTACCGTCACGGAAAACCCGGGAAATATTTTTGAATTCTTACTTCTTCGCTGAGACACGAAGTTTACAACAAACTATAGACCAAGTAATTTCAAGTGTGTAAGGTTTGTATATAAGTAATGTTTAAATTATATCTCCTATATTGTTACTTTCTATTAAGCCCGTTATCGATTTTTGTACCGTCACGGAAAACCCGGGAAATATTTTTGAATTCTTACTTCTTCGCTGAGACACGAAGTTTACAACAAACTATAGACCAAGTAATATCAAGTGTGTGAGGTTTGTATATAAGTAATGCTTAAATTATATCTCACATATAATTACTTTCTATTAAGCCCGTTATCGATTTTTGTACCGTCACGGAAAACCCGGGAAATATTTTTGAATTCTTATTCTTCGCTGATACACGAAGTTTACAAGAAACTATAGACAAAGTAATATCAAGTGTGTCAGGTTTGTATAAAGTAATGTTTAAATTATATCTCCTATATTGTTACATTCTATTAAGACCGTTATCGATTTTTGTACCGTCAAGGAAAACCCGGGAAATATTTTTGAATTCTTACTTCTTCGCTGAGACACGAAGTTTACATGAAACTATAGACCAAGTAATATCAAATGTGTGAGGTTTGTATATAAGTAATGCTTAAATTATATCTCACTTATAATTACTTTCTATTAAGCCCGTTATCGATTTTTGTACCGTCACGGAAAACCCGGGAAATATTTTTGAATTCTTATTCTTCGCTGATACACGAAGTTTACAACAAACTATAGACAAAGTAATATCAAGTGTGTGAGGTTTGTATAAAGTAATGTTTAAATTATATCTCCTATATTGTTACATTCTATTAAGACCGTTATCGATTTTTGTACCGTCAAGGAAAACCCGGGAAATATTTTTGAATTCTTACTTCTTCGCTGAGACACGAAGTTTACATGAAACTATAGACCAAGTAATTTCAAGTGTGTGATGTTTGTATATAAGTAATGTTTAAATTATATCTCCTATATTGTTACTTTCTGTTAAGCCCCTTATCGATTTTTGTACCGTCACGGAAAACCCGGGAAATATTTTTGAATTCTTACTTCTTCGCTGATACACGAAGTTTACAAGAAACTATAGACCAAGTTATTTCAAGTGTGTGAGGTTTGTTTATAAGTAATGCTTAAATTACATCTCCCATATTATTACTTTCAATTAAGCCCGTTATCGATTTTTGTACCGTCACGGAAAACGCGGGAAATATTTTTGAATTCTTACTCTTCGCTGAGACACGAAGTTTACAAGAAACTATAGACCAAGTAATATCAAGTGTGTGAGGTTTGTATATAAGTAATGTTTAAATTATATCTCCTATATTGTTACATTCTATTAAGCCCGTTATCGATTTTTGTACCGTCACGGAAAACCCCGGAAATCTTTTTGAATTCTTTCTTCTTCGCTGAGACACGAAGTTTACATGAAACTATAAACCAAGTAATATCAAATGTGTGAGGTTTGTATATAAGTAATGTTTAAATTATATCTCCTATATTGTTACATTCTATTAAGCCCGTTATCAATTTTTGTACCGTCAAGGAAAACCCGGGAAATATTTTTGAAATCTTACCTCTTCGCAGAGACACGAAGTTTACAACAAACTATAGACCAAGTAATTTCAAGTGTGTGAGGTTTGTATATAAGTAATGTTTAAATTATATCTCCTATATTGTTACTTTCTGTTAAGCCCCTTATCGATTTTTGTACCGTCACGGAAAACCCGGGAAATATTTTTGAATTCTTACTTCTTCGCTGATACACGAAGTTTACAAGAAACTATAGACCAAGTTATTTCAAGTGTGTGAGGTTTGTTTATAAGTAATGCTTAAATTATATCTCCCATATTATTACTTTCTATTAAGCCCGTTATCGATTTTTGTACCGTCACGGAAAACCCGGGAAATATTTTTGAATTCTTATTCTTCGCGGAGACACGAAGTTTACAAGAAACTATAGACAAAGTAATATCAAGTGTGTGAGGTTTTGTATATATTACTGTTTAAATTATATCTCCTATATTGTTACATTCTATTAAGACCGTTATCGATTTTTGTACCGTCACGGAAAACCCGGGAAATATTTTTGAATTCTTACTTCTTCGCTGAGACACTAAGTTTACAACAAACTATAGACCAAGTAATTTCAAGTGTGTGAGGTTTGTATATAAGAAATGTTTAAATTATATTTCCTATATTGTTACTTTCTATTAAGCCCGTTATCGATTTTTGTACCGTCACGGAAAACCCGGGAAATATTTTTGAATTCTTACTTCTTCGCTGAGACACGAAGTTTACAAGAAACTATAGACCAAGTAATATCAAGTGTGTGAGGTTTGTATATAAGTAATGTTTAAGTTATATCTCCTATATTGTTACCTTCTATTAAGTCCGTTATCGATTTTTGTACTGTCACGGAAAACGCGGGAAATATTTTTGAATTCTTACTACTTCGCTGAGCCAGGAAGTTTAAAAGAAACTATAGACAAAGTAATTTCAAAATTTCAAGTTTGTGAGGTTTGTATATAAGTAATGTTTAAATTATATCTCCTATATTGTTACTTTCTGTTAAGCCCCTTATCGATTTTTGTACCGTCACGGAAAACCCGGGAAATATTTTTGAATTCTTATTCTTCGCTGATACACGAAGTTTACAAGAAACTATAGACCAAGTAATTTCAAGTGTGTGAGGTTTGTATATAAGTAATGTTTAAATTATATCTTCTATACTGTTACTGTCTATTAAGCCCGTTATCGATTTTTGTACTGTCACGGAAAACCCGGGAAATATTTTTGAATTCTTACTTCTTCGCTGAGACAGGAAGTTTACAAGAAACTATAGACAAAGTAATTTCAAGTGTGTGAGGTTTGTATATAAGTAACGTTTAAATTATATCTCCTATATTGTTACTTTCTGTTAAGCCCCTTACCGATTTTTGTACCGTCACCTAAAACCCGGGAAATATTTTTGAATTCTTACTTCTTCGCTGATACACGAAGTTTACAAAAACTATAGACCAAGTAATTTCAAGTGTGTGAGGTTTGTATATAAATAATGCTTAAATTATATCTCCCATATTGTTACTTTCTATTAAGCACGTTATCGATTTTTGTACCGTCACGGAAAACCCGGGAAATATTTTTGAATTCTTACTTCTTCGCTGAGACACGAAGTTTAAAAGAAACTATAGACCAAGTAATTTCAAGTGTGTGAGGTTTGTATATAAGTAATGTTTAAATTATATCTTCTATATTGTTACTGTCTATTAAGCCCGTTATCGATTTTTGTACCGTCAGGGAAAACCCGGGAAATAATTTTGAATTCTTACTTCTTCGCTGAGACACGAAGTTTACAACAAACTATAGACCAAGTAATTTCAAGTGTGTGAGATTTGTATATAAGTAATGTTTAAATTATATCTACCATATTGTTACTTTCTATTAAGCCCGTTATCGATTATTGTACTGTCACGGAAAACCCGGGAAATATTTTTGAATTCTTACTGCTTCGCTGAGACAGGAAGTTTAAAAGAAACTATAGACCAAGTAATTTCAAGTGTGTGAGGTTTGTATATAAGTAATTTTTAAATTATATCTCCCATATTATTACTTTCTGTTAAGCCCCTTACCTATTTTTGTACCGTCACGGAAAACCCGGGAAATATTTTTGAATTCTTACTTCTTCGCTGATACACGAAGTTTACAAGAAAGTATAGACCAAGTAATTTCAAGTGTGTGAGGTTTGTATATAAGTAATGCTTAAATTATACCTCCCATATTGTTACTTTCTATTAAGCCTGTTATCGATTTTTGTACCATCATGGAAAAGCCGGGAAATATTTTTGAATTCTCATTCTTCGCTGAGACGCGAAGTTTACAAGAAACTATAGACAAATTAATATCAAGTGTGTGAGGTTTGTATATATTACTGTTTAAATTATATCTCCTATATTGTTACATTCTATTAAGCCCGTTATCGATTTTTGTACCGTCACGGAAAACCCGGGAAATATTTTTGAATTCTTACTTCTTCGCTGAGACACGAAGTTTACAACAAACTATAAACCAAGTAATTTCAAGTGTGTGAGGTTTGTATATAAGTAATGTTTAAATTATATTTCCTATATTGTTACTTTCTATTAAGCCCGTTATCGATTTTTGTACCGTCACGGAAAACCCGGGAAATATTTTTGAATTCTTACTTCTTCGCTGAGACACGAAATTTACAACAAACTATAGACCAAGTAATATCAAGTGTGTGAGGTTTGTATATAAGTAATGCTTAAATTATATCTCACATATAATTACTTTCTATTAAGCCCGTTATCGATTTTTGTACCGTCACGGAAAACCCGGGAAATATTTTTGAATTCTTATTCTTCGCTGATACACGAAGTTTACAAGAAACTATAGACAAAGTAATATCAAGTGTGTGAGGTTTGTATAAAGTAATGTTTAAATTATATCTCCTATATCGTTACATTCTATTAAGACCGTTATCGATTTTTGTACCGTCAAGGAAAACCCGGGAAATATTTTTGAATTCTTACTTCTTCGCTGAGACACGAAGTTTACATGAAACTATAGACCAAGTAATATCAAATGTGTGAGGTTTGTATATAAGTAATGTTTAAATTATATCTCCTATATTGTTACTTTCTATTAAGCCCATTATCAATTTTTGTACCGTCAAGGAAAACCCGGGAAATATTTTTGAATTCTTACTTCTTCGCAGAGACACGAAGTTTACAACAAACTATAGACCAAGTAATTTCAAGTGTGTGATGTTTGTATATAAGTAATGTTTAAATTATATCTCCTATATTGTTACTTTCTGTTAAGCCCTTTATCGATTTTTGTACCGTCACGGAAAACAAGGGAAATATTTTTGAATTCTTACTTCTTCGCTGATACACGAAGTTTACAAGAAACTATAGACCAAGTTATTTCAAGTGTGTGAGGTTTGTTTATAAGTAATGCTTAAATTATATCTCCCATATTATTACTTTCAATTAAGCCCGTTATCGATTTTTGTACCGTCACGGAAAACGCGGGAAATATTTTTGAATTCTTACTCTTCGCTGAGACACGAAGTTTACAAGAAACTATAGACAAAGTAATATCAAGTGTGTGAGGTTTGTATATAGTAATGTTTAAATTATATCTCCGATATTGTTTCATTCTATTAAGCCCGTTATCGATTTTTGTACCGTCACGGAAAACCCGGGAAATATTTTTGAATTCTTACTTCTTTGCTGAGACACGAAGTTTACAACAAACTATAGACCAAGTAAATTCAAGTGTGTGAGGTTTGTATATAAGTAATGTTTAAATTATATCTCCCATATTGTTACTTTCTATTAAGCCCGTTATCGATTTTTGTACCGTCACGCAAAACCCGGGAAATATTTTTGAATCCTTATTCTTCGCTGAGACACGAAGTTTACAAGAAACTATAGACAAAATAATATCAAGTGTGTGAGGTTTGTATATATTACTTTTTAAAATATATCTCCTATATTGTTACATTCTATTAAGCCCGTTATCGATTTTTGTTCCGTCACGGAAAACCCGGGAAATATTTTTGAATTCTTACTTCTTCGCTGAGACACGAAGTTTACAACAAATTATAGACCAAGTAATATCAAGTGTGTGAGGTTTGTATATAAGTAATGTTTAAATTATATCTCCTATATTGTTTGTTACTTTCTATTAAGTCCGTTATCGATTTTTGTACTGTCACGGAAAACCCGGGAAATATTTTTTAATTCTTACTTCTTCGCTGAGACAGGAAGTTTAAAAGAAACTATAGACAAAGCAATTTCAAGTGTGTGATGTTTGTATATATTAATGTTTAAATTATATCTCCTATATTGTTACTTTCTGTTAAGCCCCTTATCGATTTTTGTACCGTCACGGAAAACCCGGGAAATATTTTTGAATTCTTACTTCTTCGCTGATACACGAAGTTTACAAGAAACTATAGACCAAGTAATATCAAGTGTGTGAGGTTTGTATATAAGTAATGCTTAAATTATATCTCACATATTGTTACTTTCTATTAAGCCCGTTATCGATTTTTGTACCGTCACGCAAAACCCGGGAAATATTTTTGAATTCTTACTTCTTCGCTGAGACACGAAGTTTACAACAAACTATAGACCAAGTAATTTCAAGTGTGTGAGGTTTGTATATAAGTAATGTTTAAATTATATCTCCCATATTGTTACTTTCTATTAAGCATGTTATCGATTTTTGTACCGTCACGCAAAACCCGGGAAATATTTTTGAATTCTTATTCTTCGCTGAGACACGAAGTTTACAAGAAACTATAGACAAAATAATATCAAGTGTGTGAGGTTTGTATATATTACTTTTTAAAATATATCTCCTATATTGTTACATTCTATTAAGCCCGTTATCGATTTTTGTACCGTCACGGAAAACCCGGGAAATATTTTTGAATTCTTACTTCTTCGCTGAGACACGAAGTTTACAACAAATTATAGACCAAGTAATTTCAAGTGTGTGAGGTTTGTATATAAGTAATGTTTAAATTATATCTCCTATATTGTTTGTTACTTTCTATTAAGTCCGTTATCGATTTTTGTACTGTCACGGAAAACCCGGGAAATATTTTTGAATTCTTACTTCTTCGCTGAGACAGGAAGTTTAAAAGAAACTATAGACAAAGCAATTTCAAGTGTGTGATGTTTGTATATATTAATGTTTAAATTATATCTCCTATATTGTTACTTTCTGTTAAGCCCGTTATCGATTTTTGTACCGTCACGCAAAACCCGGGAAATATATTTGAATTCTTATTCTTCGCTGAGACACGAAGTTTACAAGAAACTATAGACAAAATAATATCAAGTGTGTGAGGTTTGTATATATTACTTTTTAAAATATATCTCCTATATTGTTACATTCTATTAAGCCCGTTATCGATTTTTGTACCGTCACGGAAAACCCGGGAAATATTTTTGAATTCTTACTTCTTCGCTGATACACGAAGTTTACAAGAAACTATAGACCAAGTAATATCAAGTGTGTGAGGTTTGTATATAAGTAATGCTTAAATTATATCTCACATATAATTACTTTCTATTAAGCCCGTTATCGATTTTTGTACCGTCACGGAAAACCCGGGAAATATTTTTGAATTCTTATTCTTCGCTGATACACGAAGTTTACAAGAAACTATAGACAAAGTAATATCAAGTGTGTGAGGTTTGTATAAAGTAATGTTTAAATTATATCTCCTATATTGTTACATTCTATTAAGACCGTTATCGATTTTTGTACCGTCAAGGAAAACCCGGGAAATATTTTTGAATTCTTACTTCTTCGCTGAGACACGAAGTTTACATGAAACTATAGACCAAGTAATATCAAATGTGTGAGGTTTGTATATAAGTACTGTTTAAATTATATCTCCTATATTGTTACTTTCTATTAAGCCCATTATCAATTTTTGTACCGTCAAGGAAAACCCGGGAAATATTTTTGAATTCTTACTTCTTCGCAGAGACACGAAGTTTACAACAAACTATAGACCAAGTAATTTCAAGTGTGTGAGGTTTGTATATAAGTAATGCTTAAATTATACCTCCCATATTGTTACTTTCTATTAAGCCTGTTATCGATTTTTGTACCATCACGGAAAACCCGGGAAATATTTTTGAATTCTCATTCTTCGCTGAGACGCGAAGTTTACAAGAAACTCTAGACAAATTAATATCAAGTGTGTGAGGTTTGTATATATTACTGTTTAAATTATATATCCTATATTGTTACATTCTATTAAGCCCGTTATCGATTTTTGTACCGTCACGGAAAACCCGGGAAATATTTTTGAATTCTTACTTCTTCGCTGAGACACGAAGTTTACAACAAACTATAGACCAAGTAATTTCAAGTGTGTAAGGTTTGTATATAAGTAATGTTTAAATTATATCTCCTATATTGTTACTTTCTATTAAGCCCGTTATCGATTTTTGTACCGTCACGGAAAACCCGGGAAATATTTTTGAATTCTTACTTCTTCGCTGAGACACGAAGTTTACAACAAACTATAGACCAAGTAATATCAAGTGTGTGAGGTTTGTATATAAGTAATGCTTAAATTATATCTCACATATAATTACTTTCTATTAAGCCCGTTATCGATTTTTGTACCGTCACGGAAAACCCGGGAAATATTTTTGAATTCTTATTCTTCGCTGATACACGAAGTTTACAAGAAACTATAGACAAAGTAATATCAAGTGTGTCAGGTTTGTATAAAGTAATGTTTAAATTATATCTCCTATATTGTTACATTCTATTAAGACCGTTATCGATTTTTGTACCGTCAAGGAAAACCCGGGAAATATTTTTGAATTCTTACTTCTTCGCTGAGACACGAAGTTTACATGAAACTATAGACCAAGTAATATCAAATGTGTGAGGTTTGTATATAAGTAATGCTTAAATTATATCTCACTTATAATTACTTTCTATTAAGCCCGTTATCGATTTTTGTACCGTCACGGAAAACCCGGGAAATATTTTTGAATTCTTATTCTTCGCTGATACACGAAGTTTACAACAAACTATAGACAAAGTAATATCAAGTGTGTGAGGTTTGTATAAAGTAATGTTTAAATTATATCTCCTATATTGTTACATTCTATTAAGACCGTTATCGATTTTTGTACCGTCAAGGAAAACCCGGGAAATATTTTTGAATTCTTACTTCTTCGCTGAGACACGAAGTTTACATGAAACTATAGACCAAGTAATTTCAAGTGTGTGATGTTTGTATATAAGTAATGTTTAAATTATATCTCCTATATTGTTACTTTCTGTTAAGCCCCTTATCGATTTTTGTACCGTCACGGAAAACCCGGGAAATATTTTTGAATTCTTACTTCTTCGCTGATACACGAAGTTTACAAGAAACTATAGACCAAGTTATTTCAAGTGTGTGAGGTTTGTTTATAAGTAATGCTTAAATTACATCTCCCATATTATTACTTTCAATTAAGCCCGTTATCGATTTTTGTACCGTCACGGAAAAAGCGGGAAATATTTTTGAATTCTTACTCTTCGCTGAGACACGAAGTTTACAAGAAACTATAGACCAAGTAATATCAAGTGTGTGAGGTTTGTATATAAGTAATGTTTAAATTATATCTCCTATATTGTTACATTCTATTAAGCCCGTTATCGATTTTTGTACCGTCACGGAAAACCCCGGAAATCTTTTTGAATTCTTTCTTCTTCGCTGAGACACGAAGTTTACATGAAACTATAAACCAAGTAATATCAAATGTGTGAGGTTTGTATATAAGTAATGTTTAAATTATATCTCCTATATTGTTACATTCTATTAAGCCCGTTATCAATTTTTGTACCGTCAAGGAAAACCCGGGAAATATTTTTGAAATCTTACCTCTTCGCAGAGACACGAAGTTTACAACAAACTATAGACCAAGTAATTTCAAGTGTGTGAGGTTTGTATATAAGTAATGTTTAAATTATATCTCCTATATTGTTACTTTCTGTTAAGCCCCTTATCGATTTTTGTACCGTCACGGAAAACCCGGGAAATATTTTTGAATTCTTACTTCTTCGCTGATACACGAAGTTTACAAGAAACTATAGACCAAGTTATTTCAAGTGTGTGAGGTTTGTTTATAAGTAATGCTTAAATTATATCTCCCATATTATTACTTTCTATTAAGCCCGTTATCGATTTTTGTACCGTCACGGAAAACCCGGGAAATATTTTTGAATTCTTATTCTTCGCGGAGACACGAAGTTTACAAGAAACTATAGACAAAGTAATATCAAGTGTGTGAGGTTTTGTATATATTACTGTTTAAATTATATCTCCTATATTGTTACATTCTATTAAGACCGTTATCGATTTTTGTACCGTCACGGAAAACCCGGGAAATATTTTTGAATTCTTACTTCTTCGATGAGACACTAAGTTTACAACAAACTATAGACCAAGTAATTTCAAGTGTGTGAGGTTTGTATATAAGAAATGTTTAAATTATATCTCCTATATTGTTACTTTCTATTAAGCCCGTTATCGATTTTTGTACCGTCACGGAAAACCCGGGAAATATTTTTGAATTCTTACTTCTTCGCTGAGACACGAAGTTTACAAGAAACTATAGACCAAGTAATATCAAGTGTGTGAGGTTTGTATATAAGTAATGTTTAAATTATATCTCCTATATTGTTACCTTCTATTAAGTCCGTTATCGATTTTTGTACTGTCACGGAAAACGCGGGAAATATTTTTGAATTCTTACTACTTCGCTGAGCCAGGAAGTTTAAAAGAAACTATAGACAAAGTAATTTCAAAATTTCAAGTTTGTGAGGTTTGTATATAAGTAATGTTTAAATTATATCTCCTATATTGTTACTTTCTGTTAAGCCCCTTATAGATTTTTGTACCGTCACGGAAAACCCGGGAAATATTTTTGAATTCTTATTCTTCGCTGATACACGAAGTTTACAAGAAACTATAGACCAAGTAATTTCAAGTGTGTGAGGTTTGTATATAAGTAATGTTTAAATTATATCTTCTATACTGTTACTGTCTATTAAGCCCGTTATCGATTTTTGTACTGTCACGGAAAACCCGGGAAATATTTTTGAATTCTTACTTCTTCGCTGAGACAGGAAGTTTACAAGAAACTATAGACAAAGTAATTTCAAGTGTGTGAGGTTTGTATATAAGTAACGTTTAAATTATATCTCCTATATTGTTACTTTCTGTTAAGCCCCTTACCGATTTTTGTACCGTCACCTAAAACCCGGGAAATATTTTTGAATTTTTACTTCTCGCTGATACACGAAGTTTACAAAAACTATAGACCAAGTAATTTCAAGTGTGTGAGGTTTGTATATAAATAATGCTTAAATTATATCTCCCATATTGTTACTTTCTATTAAGCACGTTATCGATTTTTGTACCGTCACGGAAAACCCGGGAAATATTTTTGAATTCTTACTTCTTCGCTGAGACACGAAGTTTAAAAGAAACTATAGACCAAGTAATTTCAAGTGTGTGAGGTTTGTATATAAGTAATGTTTAAATTATATCTTCTATATTGTTACTGTCTATTAAGCCCGTTATCGATTTTTGTACCGTCAGGGAAAACCCGGGAAATAATTTTGAATTCTTACTTCTTCGCTGAGACACGAAGTTTACAACAAACTATAGACCAAGTAATTTCAAGTGTGTGAGATTTGTATATAAGTAATGTTTAAATTATATCTACCATATTGTTACTTTCTATTAAGCCCGTTATCGATTATTGTACTGTCACGGAAAACCCGGGAAATATTTTTGAATTCTTACTGCTTCGCTGAGACAGGAAGTTTAAAAGAAACTATAGACCAAGTAATTTCAAGTGTGTGAGGTTTGTATATAAGTAATTTTTAAATTATATCTCCCATATTATTACTTTCTGTTAAGCCCCTTACCTATTTTTGTACCGTCACGGAAAACCCGGGAAATATTTTTGAATTCTTACTTCTTCGCTGATACACGAAGTTTACAAGAAAGTATAGACCAAGTAATTTCAAGTGTGTGAGGTTTGTATATAAGTAATGCTTAAATTATACCTCCCATATTGTTACTTTCTATTAAGCCTGTTATCGATTTTTGTACCATCATGGAAAAGCCGGGAAATATTTTTGAATTCTCATTCTTCGCTGAGACTCGAAGTTTACAAGAAACTATAGACAAATTAATATCAAGTGTGTGAGGTTTGTATATATTACTGTTTAAATTATATCTCCTATATTGTTACATTCTATTAAGCCCGTTATCGATTTTTGTACCGTCACGGAAAACCCGGGAAATATTTTTGAATTCTTACTTCTTCGCTGAGACACGAAGTTTACAACAAACTATAAACCAAGTAATTTCAAGTGTGTGAGGTTTGTATATAAGTAATGTTTAAATTATATCTCCTATATTGTTACTTTCTATTAAGCCCGTTATCGATTTTTGTACCGTCACGGAAAACCCGGGAAATATTTTTGAATTCTTACTTCTTCGCTGAGACACGAAATTTACAACAAACTATAGACCAAGTAATATCAAGTGTGTGAGGTTTGTATATAAGTAATGCTTAAATTATATCTCACATATAATTACTTTCTATTAAGCCCGTTATCGATTTTTGTACCGTCACGGAAAACCCGGGAAATATTTTTGAATTCTTATTCTTCGCTGATACACGAAGTTTACAAGAAACTATAGACAAAGTAATATCAAGTGTGTGAGGTTTGTATAAAGTAATGTTTAAATTATATCTCCTATATCGTTACATTCTATTAAGACCGTTATCGATTTTTGTACCGTCAAGGAAAACCCGGGAAATATTTTTGAATTCTTACTTCTTCGCTGAGACACGAAGTTTACATGAAACTATAGACCAAGTAATATCAAATGTGTGAGGTTTGTATATAAGTAATGTTTAAATTATATCTCCTATATTGTTACTTTCTATTAAGCCCATTATCAATTTTTGTACCGTCAAGGAAAACCCGGGAAATATTTTTGAATTCTTACTTCTTCGCAGAGACACGAAGTTTACAACAAACTATAGACCAAGTAATTTCAAGTGTGTGATGTTTGTATATAAGTAATGTTTAAATTATATCTCCTATATTGTTACTTTCTGTTAAGCCCTTTATCGATTTTTGTACCGTCACGGAAAACAAGGGAAATATTTTTGAATTCTTACTTCTTCGCTGATACACGAAGTTTACAAGAAACTATAGACCAAGTTATTTCAAGTGTGTGAGGTTTGTTTATAAGTAATGCTTAAATTATATCTCCCATATTATTACTTTCAATTAAGCCCGTTATCGATTTTTGTACCGTCACGGAAAACGCGGGAAATATTTTTGAATTCTTACTCTTCGCTGAGACACGAAGTTTACAAGAAACTATAGACAAAGTAATATCAAGTGTGTGAGGTTTGTATATAGTAATGTTTAAATTATATCTCCGATATTGTTTCATTCTATTAAGCCCGTTATCGATTTTTGTACCGTCACGGAAAACCCGGGAAATATTTTTGAATTCTTACTTTTTCGCTGAGACACGAAGTTTACATGAAACTATAGACCAAGTAATATCAAGTGTGTGAGGTTTGAATATAAGTAATGTTTAAATTATATCTCCTATATTGTTACTTTCTGTTAAACCCGTTATCGATTTTTGTACCGTCACGGAAAACCCGGGAAATATTTTTGAATTCTTAATTCTTCGCTGAGACACGAGGTTTACAACAAACTATAAACCAAGTAATTACAAGTGTGTGAGGTTTGTATATAAGTAATGTTTAAATTATATCTCCTATATTGTTACTTTCTATTAAGCCCGTTATCGATTTTTGTACCGTCACGGAAAACCCGGGAAATATTTTTGAATTCTTACTTCTTCGCTGAGACACGAAGTTTACAACAAACTAAAGACCAAGTAATTTCAAGTGTGTGAGGTTTGTATATAAGTAATGTTTAAATTATATCTCCTATATTGTTACTTTCTATTAAGTCCGTTATCGATTTTTGTACTGTCACGGAAAACCCGGGAAATATTTTTGAATTCTTACTTCTTCGCTGAGACAGGAAGTTTAAAGGAAACTATAGACAAAGCAATTTCAAGTGTGTGAGGTTTGTATATAAGTAATGTTTAAATTATATCTCCTATATTGTTACTTTCTGTTAAGCCCCTTATCGATTTTTGTACCGTCACGGAAAACCCGGGAAATATTTTTGAATTCTTACTTCTTCGCTGAGACACGAAGTTTACAACAAACTATAGACCAAGTAATTTCTCGTGTGTGAGGTTTGTATATAAGTAATGCTTAAATTATATCTCCCATATTCTTACTTTCTATTAAGCCGGTTATCGATTTTTGTATCGTCACGGAAAACCCGGGAAATATTTTTGAATTCTTATTCTTCGCTGAGACACGAAGTTTACAACAAACTATAGACCAAGTAATTTCAAGTGTGTGAGGTTTGTATATAAGTAATGTTTAAATTATATCTCCCATATTGTTACTTTCTATTAAGCCCGTTATCGATTTTTGTACCGTCACGCAAAACCCGGGAAATATTTTTGAATCCTTATTCTTCGCTGAGACACGAAGTTTACAAGAAACTATAGACAAAATAATATCAAGTGTGTGAGGTTTGTATATATTACTTTTTAAAATATATCTCCTATATTGTTACATTCTATTAAGCCCGTTATCGATTTTTGTACCGTCACGGAAAACCCGGGAAATATTTTTGAATTCTTACTTCTTCGCTGAGACACGAAGTTTACAACAAATTATAGACCAAGTAATATCAAGTGTGTGAGGTTTGTATATAAGTAATGTTTAAATTATATCTCCTATATTGTTTGTTACTTTCTATTAAGTCCGTTATCGATTTTTGTACTGTCACGGAAAACCCGGGAAATATTTTTTTAATTCTTACTTCTTCGCTGAGACAGGAAGTTTAAAAGAAACTATAGACAAAGCAATTTCAAGTGTGTGATGTTTGTATATATTAATGTTTAAATTATATCTCCTATATTGTTACTTTCTGTTAAGCCCCTTATCGATTTTTGTACCGTCACGGAAAACCCGGGAAATATTTTTGAATTCTTATTCTTCGCTGATACACGAAGTTTACAAGAAACTATCGACAAAGTAATATCAAGTGTGTGAGGTTTGTATAAAGTAATGTTTAAATTATATCTCCTATATTGTTACATTCTATTAAGACGGTTATCGATTTTTGTACCGTCAAGGAAAACCCGGGAAATATTTTTGAATTCTTACTTCTTCGCTGAGACACGAAGTTTACATGAAACTATAGACCAAGTAATATCAAATGTGTGAGGTTTGTATATAAGTAATGTTTAAATTATATCTCCTATATTGTTACTTTCTATTAAGCCCATTATCAATTTTTGTACCGTCAAGGAAAACCCGGGAAATATTTTTGAATTCTTACTTCTTCGCAGAGACACGAAGTTTACAACAAACTATAGACCAAGTAATTTCAAGTGTGTGATGTTTGTATATAAGTAATGTTTAAATTATATCTCCTATATTGTTACTTTCTGTTAAGCCCCTTATCGATTTTTGTACCGTCACGGAAAACCCGGGAAATATTTTTGAATTCTTACTTCTTCGCTGATACACGAAGTTTACAAGAAACTATAGACCAAGTTATTTCAAGTGTGTGAGGTTTGTTTATAAGTAATGCTTAAATTATATCTCCCATATTATTACTTTCAATTAAGCCCGTTATCGATTTTTGTACCGTCACGGAAAACGCGGGAAATATTTTTGAATTCTTACTCTTCGCTGAGACACGAAGTTTACAAGAAACTATAGACAAAGTAATATCAAGTGTGTGAGGTTTGTATATATTAATGTTTAAATTATATCTCCGATATTGTTTCATTCTATTAAGCCCGTTATCGATTTTTGTACCGTCACGGAAAACCCGGGAAATATTTTTGAATTCTTACTTTTTCGCTGAGACACGAAGTTTACATGAAACTATAGACCAAGTAATATCAAGTGTGTGAGGTTTGAATATAAGTAATGTTTAAATTATATCTCCTATATTGTTACTTTCTGTAAAACCCGTTATCGATTTTTGTACCGTCACGGAAAACCCGGGAAATATTTTTGAATTCTTAATTCTTCGCTGAGACACGAGGTTTACAACAAACTATAGACCAAGTAATTACAAGTGTGTGAGGTTTGTATATAAGTAATGTTTAAATTATATCTCCTATATTGTTACTTTCTATTAAGCCCGTTATCGATTTTTGTACCGTCACGGAAAACCCGGGAAATATTTTTGAATTCTTACTTCTTCGCTGAGACACGAAGTTTACAACAAACTAAAGACCAAGTAATTTCAAGTGTGTGAGGTTTGTATATAAGTAATATTTAAATTATATCTCCTATATTGTTACTTTCTATTAAGTCCGTTATCGATTTTTGTACTGGCACGGAAAACCCGGGAAATATTTTTGAATTCTTACTTCTTCGCTGAGACAGGAAGTTTAAAGGAAACTATAGACAAAGCAATTTCAAGTGTGTGAGGTTTGTATATAAGTAATGTTTAAATTATATCTCCTATATTGTTACTTTCTGTTAAGCCCCTTATCGATTTTTGTACCGTCACGGAAAACCCGGGAAATATTTTTGAATTCTTACTTCTTCGCTGAGACACGAAGTTTACAACAAACTATAGACCAAGTAATTTCTCGTGTGTGAGGTTTGTATATAAGTAATGCTTAAATTATATCTCCCATATTCTTACTTTCTATTAAGCCGGTTATCGATTTTTGTATCGTCACGGAAAACCCGGGAAATATTTTTGAATTCTTATTCTTCGCTGAGACACGAAGTTTACAAGAAACTTTAGACAAAGTAATATCTAATGTGTGTGGTTTGTATATAAGTAATGTTTAAATTATATCTCCTATATTGTTACTTTCTATTATGCCCGTTATTGATTTTTGTACCGTCACGGAAAACCCGGGAAATATTTTTGAATTCTTACTTCTTTGCTGAGACACGAAGTTTACAACAAACTATAGACCAAGTAAATTCAAGTGTGTGAGGTTTGTATATAAGTAATGTTTAAATTATATCTCCCATATTGTTACTTTCTATTAAGCCCGTTATCGATTTTTGTACCGTCACGCAAAACCCGGGAAATATTTTTGAATCCTTATTCTTCGCTGAGACACGAAGTTTACAAGAAACTATAGACAAAATAATATCAAGTGTGTGAGGTTTGTATATATTACTTTTTAAAATATATCTCCTATATTGTTACATTCTATTAAGCCCGTTATCGATTTTTGTTCCGTCACGGAAAACCCGGGAAATATTTTTGAATTCTTACTTCTTCGCTGAGACACGAAGTTTACAACAAATTATAGACCAAGTAATATCAAGTGTGTGAGGTTTGTATATAAGTAATGTTTAAATTATATCTCCTATATTGTTTGTTACTTTCTATTAAGTCCGTTATCGATTTTTGTACTGTCACGGAAAACCCGGGAAATATTTTTTAATTCTTACTTCTTCGCTGAGACAGGAAGTTTAAAAGAAACTATAGACAAAGCAATTTCAAGTGTGTGATGTTTGTATATATTAATGTTTAAATTATATCTCCTATATTGTTACTTTCTGTTAAGCCCCTTATCGATTTTTGTACCGTCACGGAAAACCCGGGAAATATTTTTGAATTCTTACTTCTTCGCTGATACACGAAGTTTACAAGAAACTATAGACCAAGTAATATCAAGTGTGTGAGGTTTGTATATAAGTAATGCTTAAATTATATCTCACATATTGTTACTTTCTATTAAGCCCGTTATCGATTTTTGTACCGTCACGCAAAACCCGGGAAATATTTTTGAATTCTTACTTCTTCGCTGAGACACGAAGTTTACAACAAACTATAGACCAAGTAATTTCAAGTGTGTGAGGTTTGTATATAAGTAATGTTTAAATTATATCTCCCATATTGTTACTTTCTATTAAGCATGTTATCGATTTTTGTACCGTCACGCAAAACCCGGGAAATATTTTTGAATTCTTATTCTTCGCTGAGACACGAAGTTTACAAGAAACTATAGACAAAATAATATCAAGTGTGTGAGGTTTGTATATATTACTTTTTAAAATATATCTCCTATATTGTTACATTCTATTAAGCCCGTTATCGATTTTTGTACCGTCACGGAAAACCCGGGAAATATTTTTGAATTCTTACTTCTTCGCTGAGACACGAAGTTTACAACAAATTATAGACCAAGTAATTTCAAGTGTGTGAGGTTTGTATATAAGTAATGTTTAAATTATATCTCCTATATTGTTTGTTACTTTCTATTAAGTCCGTTATCGATTTTTGTACTGTCACGGAAAACCCGGGAAATATTTTTGAATTCTTACTTCTTCGCTGAGACAGGAAGTTTAAAAGAAACTATAGACAAAGCAATTTCAAGTGTGTGATGTTTGTATATATTAATGTTTAAATTATATCTCCTATATTGTTACTTTCTGTTAAGCCCGTTATCGATTTTTGTACCGTCACGCAAAACCCGGGAAATATATTTGAATTCTTATTCTTCGCTGAGACACGAAGTTTACAAGAAACTATAGACAAAATAATATCAAGTGTGTGAGGTTTGTATATATTACTTTTTAAAATATATCTCCTATATTGTTACATTCTATTAAGCCCGTTATCGATTTTTGTACCGTCACGGAAAACCCGGGAAATATTTTTGAATTCTTACTTCTTCGCTGATACACGAAGTTTACAAGAAACTATAGACCAAGTAATATCAAGTGTGTGAGGTTTGTATATAAGTAATGCTTAAATTATATCTCACATATAATTACTTTCTATTAAGCCCGTTATCGATTTTTGTACCGTCACGGAAAACCCGGGAAATATTTTTGAATTCTTATTCTTCGCTGATACACGAAGTTTACAAGAAACTATAGACAAAGTAATATCAAGTGTGTGAGGTTTGTATAAAGTAATGTTTAAATTATATCTCCTATATTGTTACATTCTATTAAGACCGTTATCGATTTTTGTACCGTCAAGGAAAACCCGGGAAATATTTTTGAATTCTTACTTCTTCGCTGAGACACGAAGTTTACATGAAACTATAGACCAAGTAATATCAAATGTGTGAGGTTTGTATATAAGTACTGTTTAAATTATATCTCCTATATTGTTACTTTCTATTAAGCCCATTATCAATTTTTGTACCGTCAAGGAAAACCCGGGAAATATTTTTGAATTCTTACTTCTTCGCAGAGACACGAAGTTTACAACAAACTATAGACCAAGTAATTTCAAGTGTGTGATGTTTGTATATAAGTAATGTTTAAATTATATCTCCTATATTGTTACTTTCTGTTAAGCCCCTTATCGATTTTTGTACCGTCACGGAAAACCCGGGAAATATTTTTGAATTCTTACTTCTTCGCTGATACACGAAGTTTACAAGAAACTATAGACCAAGTTATTTCAAGTGTGTGAGGTTTGTTTATAAGTAATGCTTAAATTATATCTCCCATATTATTACTTTCAATTAAGCCCGTTATCGATTTTTGTACCGTCACGGAAAACCCGGGAAATATTTTTGAATTCTTAATTCTTCGCTGAGACACGAGGTTTACAACAAACTATAGACCAAGTAATTACAAGTGTGTGAGGTTTTTATATAAGTAATGTTTAAATTATATCTCCTATATTGTTACTTTCTATTAAGCCCGTTATCGATTTTTGTACCGTCACGGAAAACCCGGGAAAGATTTTTGAATTCTTACTTCTTCGCTGAGACACGAAGTTTACAACAAACTAAAGACCAAGTAATTTCAAGTGTGTGAGGTTTGTATATAAGTAATGTTTAAATTATATCTCCTATATTGTTACTTTCTATTAAGTCCGTTATCGATTTTTGTACTGTCACGGAAAACCCGGGAAATATTTTTGAATTCTTACTTCTTCGCTGAGACAGGAAGTTTAAAGGAAACTATAGACAAAGCAATTTCAAGTGTGTGAGGTTTGTATATAAGTAATGTTTAAATTATATCTCCTATATTGCTACTTTCTGTTAAGCCCCTTATCGATTTTTGTACCGTCACGGAAAACCCGGGAAATATTTTTGAATTCTTACTTCTTCGCTGAGACACGAAGTTTACAACAAACTATAGACCAAGTAATTTCTCGTGTGTGAGGTTTGTATATAAGTAATGCTTAAATTATATCTCCCATATTCTTACTTTCTATTAAGCCGGTTATCGATTTTTGTATCGTCACGGAAAACCCGGGAAATATTTTTGAATTCTTATTCTTCGCTGAGACACGAAGTTTACAAGAAACTTTAGACAAAGTAATATCAAGTGTGTGTGGTTTGTATATAAGTAATGTTTAAATTATATCTCCTATATTGTTACTTTCTATTATGCCCGTTATTGATTTTTGTACCGTCACGGAAAACCCGGGAAATATTTTTGAATTCTTACTTCTTCGCTGAGACACGAAGTTTACAACAAACTATAGACCAAGTAATTTCAAGTGTGTGAGGTTTGTATATAAGTAATGTTTAAATTATATCTCCCATATTGTTACTTTCTATTAAGCCCGTTATCGATTTTTGTACCGTCACGCAAAACCCGGGAAATATTTTTGAATTCTTATTCTTCGCTGAGACACGAAGTTTACAAGAAACTATAGACAAAATAATATCAAGTGTGTGAGGTTTGTATATATTACTTTTTAAAATATATCTCCTATATTGTTACATTCTATTAAGCCCGTTATCGATTTTTGTACCGTCACGGAAAACCCGGGAAATATTTTTGAATTCTTACTTCTTCGCTGAGACACGAAGTTTACAACAAATTATAGACCAAGTAATTTCAAGTGTGTGAGGTTTGTATATAAGTAATGTTTAAATTATATCTCCTATATTGTTTGTTACTTTCTATTAAGTCCGTTATCGATTTTTGTACTGTCACGGAAAACCCGGGAAATATTTTTGAATTCTTACTTCTTCGCTGAGACACGAAGTTTAAAAGAAACTATAGACAAAGCAATTTCAAGTGTGTGATGTTTGTATATATTAATGTTTAAATTATATCTCCTATATTGTTACTTTCTGTTAAGCCCCTTATCGATTTTTGTACCGTCACGGAAAACCCGGGAAATATTTTTGAATTCTTACTTCTTCGCTGATACACGAAGTTTACAAGAAACTATAGACCAAGTAATTTCAAGTGTGTGAGGTTTGTATATAAGTAATGCTTAAATTATATCTCCCATATTATTACTTTCAATTAAGCCCGTTATCGATTTTTGTACCGTCACGGAAAACCCTTGAAATATTTTTGAATTCTTACTCTTCGCTGAGACACGAAGTTTACAAGAAATTATAGACAAAGTAATATCAAGTGTGTGAGGTTTGTATATAGTAATGTTTTAATTATATCTGCTATATTGTTACGTTCTATTAAGCCCGTTATCGATTTTTGTACCGTCACGGAAAACCCGGGAAATATTTTTGAATTCTTACTTCTTCGCTGAGACACGAAGTTTACATGAAACTATAGACCAAGTAATATCAAGTTTGTGAGGTTTGTATATAAGTAATGTTTAAATTATATCTCCTATATTGTTACTTTCTATTAAGCCCGTTATCGATTTTTGTACCGTCACGGAAAACCCGGGAAATATTTTTGAATTCTTACTTCTTCGCTGAGACACGAAGTTTACAACAAACTATAGACCAAGTAATTTCAAGTGTGTGAGATTTGTATATAACTAATGTTTAAATTATATCTCCTATATTGTTACTTTCTATTAAGTTCGTTATCGATTTTTGTACTGTCACTGAAAACCCGGGAAATATTTTTGAATTCTTACTTCTTCGCTGAGACACGAAGTTTACAAGAAACTATAGAACAAGTAATATGAAGTGTGTGAGGTTTGTATATAAGTAATGTTTAAATTATATCTCCTATATTGTTACTTTCTATTACGCCCGCTATCGACTCTTTTAACGTCATGAAAATCCCGGGAAAAAGTTTTGATTTCTTACTTCCTCGCTGAGACACGAAGTTTACAACAAACTATAGACCAACTAATATCAAATGTGTGAGGTTTGTATATAGTAATGTTTAACTTATATCTCCTATATTGTTACTTTCTATTAAGCACGTTATCGATTTTTGTACCGGCACGGAAAACCCGGCAAATATTTTTGAATTCTTACCTCTTCGCTAGACACGAAGTTTACAAGAAACTATAGACAAAGTAATATCAAGTGTGTGAGGTTTGTATATAAGTAATGTTTAAATTATATCTCCTACATAGTAGTAGAATGACAGCACTTCATTCCTACGCGTCAGCAAAAATTTGATACGGCTGGTTTTATGTTACATCCGGACGTAGCGGGCCACGAGCGGTTTTATTGTTGAGTCAGCAGAAGGTGTCTGATCACCTTGAAGACATCGGAAGCGGTGGGGGGAGGGGGTCAATGGATTTGTCACGTTGTTTCTTGATGTATGCTAACCTAACACGTGCATATGTTTGTGTGTGTGTGTGTGTTTGTGGAGGAAATGCGCGCGCAACCATTGCGTATGATGGAAAGACATGAAGAAATGATTTAAAGATGGCGTCGAAGGTGCTGTACCCCCGAAAGTTTAGCGGCTAAGGTTATTGCCCTGTAAAGCAAGAGGCGTCGTTGGGGGATCGATTCCTGGTAGAGTCAATATTGATTGATTGATAGATTGAGTTAGTTTTTTTTTAAGTCCGTTTTATGCAAGGTAAAATTAATCAGGATTGGACCTACAGTTGAAAAGTGGTGATTCGGACCACTATGTGCCTCCACCGAGTATCGAACCTGGGACCCTTTGATTACAAGGCGACGATGTCAATATTGAATGGTCTCGATTAGCCTGTGTGTAAATAAAGGCAACAAAATGGTTGAGTTCGAAAATCGAGTTGGTTTAGTGGTTAATGTTGTCACCTGGCAATGAAGAGGTCGCGGGTTCGATTCTCTAGGTAGTTAAATTAGGCCAATTGTTTAGTCCCGCCATTATAGGTCCCCGATTAGTCCATCTGTGCATAAATAGTGTTTGAATAAAATCAATATGGCGGCCTTGGGGTAGTGGTTATTGTTGTCGCCTGGTAATGAAGAGGTCGCGGGTTCAATTTTCTAGGTAGTTAAATGAGGCCAATTGTTTTGTCCCACCATTATAGGTCCCGATTAGTCCATCTGTGCATAAATAGTATTTGAATAAAATCAAAATGGCGGCCGCGTTTTGTGTTTAGCGGCGTCGGCGGCGGCGACCGTGGCGCGGGGCGGGGCGGCGCAGGGCGGGGGGTGTTTTTTATTCCGCGAGATGTTTTAACCAAATGGTTGAGGGTTCGATTCCCAATGTTGGTGAAAATTGGATATTCATTTGTATTTGTTCAAAAGTTCCGATTAGCTTTTTTGTGCACAAAGAGAAAATGAACTAATTGGAAATAGGATGTTTATGCTGTAATGAAAAGGTCCCGGGTTCGATTCACAATGTCAAATTGGCTGATAATGATGTTGTTTTTAAAATAAAAAAAAAGAAGTGTGAATAAATTAGAATCTGTTGTTTTGCCGTGTGGGGCCCCCAGTAACGATTAGCTTAAATGCATAAAGAGTAGGTAAAATAAGCAAGATGGCCGTCACTATTGTTTTGTGATCAAAGAGTAGTCACAGGTTCGATTCAATCAAAGGAGGCAACATTCTATGTTTCAATTCCATGTAAAAGTCTAAAGTTATGTTTCGATTAACCTCAATGCATAAAGAGGAATTAAACAAAAACAAACAAAATGGCGACAGATGTGATAAAAGAAAAATTGAATTAGTTTTTTTATAGTGACAAGAAAAAATAGCGAATCACTGTCAGAAATAGAATGAAAATAAAGATACTTGCCTTTGCGTGTCCAGCGCTGTGCAGAGAAGCTCTCATGCTTTATCTCCGACAAATCCACAATACACATTTTTTTATTGTATAGTTAATTATTAATGTTGTTATTAACACAGATTCTTACCAGTGTGAAGAAAAGCTCTCATGCTTTATCTCCGACAAGTCCACAATACACACTTTTTCATTATATAGTTAATTATTAATGTTGTTATTAACACCGATTTTTACCAGTGTGAAGAAAAGCTCTTATGCTTTATCTTCGACAAGTCCACAATACACATTTTTTCATTATATAGTTAATTATTAATGTTGTTATTAACGATTGTTACCAGTAAAAATATAAACCATGAGGATTTTTAAAGGGGTGATAAGTGAAAAAAAAGCCAAGACATATATTTTATCCCTGTTTATTACCAATATTTACAAAATTCAAAAGAGCCGCACACACACACATACATACGTAAAATGTTTATATTGTGTCACCAGTTTATCAGCATGTTATTTAACAAGTTTTTATTCTTCAAGTTTGTTCACTCACCCACATAAGGAATTGTGTCACTATCATATCCATTTTCTGCTGCAACCACTGAATTAAAATGTTTCACTATTTTTTCCACAAGCATGTTCTCGCAAAAAAGAAACACTTCTTTGGAAAGTCTTTTTCCGTCGATGTTTTGTATAGACAAAGGCTCAGGTTTTGTACATCCGTGTAGATGGGAAAGCACAAACTTCTCCTTATTACATGCATGGACAGGGGAAATATCTGTGCAACCGAAACATTGTTCGCGAAGGTCGAGAATGCAAGATTCCACACAGTTTCCAAAATATGATTTCAGATACGGCGACACTGTTTCACACATAACTTTCGCATGCTCGATGCACACAAATATCTTCATAAAGTTCCGCCACGAACTTTCTGCGATGAACTCTATCTCCAGGGAACCGTAAGCTGTTTTTTTCCTTATAATGATCTGACGACGATTGTACAGCGTGGTTATCAGCAATTCATGTTGCTCACTTAGTGGGTAGGAAACACGAGGCTGCTCACCTGGAATAGCGATGTAATTGTCGATTACTGGAAACAATTCCTGAAGAGCGTGCCACTCCTTCAACTGTAGTTCAACACCGGCCGCCCCGCTTCTGTGTAGCCTGACCACAGGTTGGAAATCCAGATGAGAGGAAAGTCCGATTGAGATAACCTTTGTTTTCGAAGCATTCAAATAGTAGACGTGATCAAATAATATCGACTGGCGTATAAGACTAGTTACTTGTTTTTGTTCTTCAGGTAAATGCTGATCGCTCTCTTTCTGAAGAACCCCCTTGAAATTAGTGTACGGTTGAAATCTTTTTTTCAGCGGCATCGAAATAGAGGATTCCATGACTAAGAACTGCGAGATACTGCATGTCGCAGCGTGCAGATATACATTTGAAGAAATGCGTGGGTGTGTTTCTGAGACGCATGCGCGCGTAGCAAACCAAGCATGTGCTGGACAAAAAAGGTGGAGGGGGGCGGGGCGTTACAAAGATCAATGGTGAGAGAAAAATCAGCAGAATATAATAAACGTCATATTGAGGAAATATTGGATAACAAATATTAATTAATTTAATTAAAGCATCAACCGCATTGTCGATCTGAAATTAGGTTTATAGACAGGGGGCAAAATGGAAAATATCGACGATGTTCTAGTATTGGATTGTTTCTGTATTTCCATCGGTATAATCCTCCACCACATTTGAAGCATACTGTTTTATCCTCTTTTTGAATGTAAAATAATCCTGCTTCGGACAGAGCTTCTACAAACGGGAATTCTTTTGATTGCCAGTTTCTGAAAGAGGACAATCTAGCATTGAAAGATCCCATCTCTGGATATTGCGTCATTGTTCTGTAAAGACACAAAACAAGATAAATATTATAAGTAAGCTGTTGTAAACTGTAACGCTACAAAATTATTAATATACTATTAGGACTATATGTAACTTGTATAAAATTTCAAACAGTATTTACTGTCAATATTTTCTAGTATACGTACCGAGTATTATAAATTTAATTTACGAGCCGGCAAATAAGTTGTTATAATATTGTCGTTTTTTATCGGTACTGGGAATAAAATTTGAAATTTATGCATGGGTTTACCAGAGGCTCTATGGAATAAATACAGAAAACAGTAATGCCCACAGTACACAGACCCGTAACTTTGTATCTGATGAGTGTTGTACGTATAGAATTTAGAGTTACTTTCCAAAAATCGCAAATGGTTATGCACATGTGGAGGTTTTCCGTAACTATCAAAAAATTCCCCCCGGGAGTTACTGTCTATTTAAATTGCTACCCAGTGCTTCCCGGGGCTATCTTTGGGGTCTGTATTTACAATCAACGCTGCTGGTAGTTCCACATGTACAGGTAATTCATTAGCTGCGAAAACCCCAACATGATGATTGTCAAAGGCTCTATTTGATATTAACCCGTGAAGCAAATTTAAAGTCGACAGCATTGCTGGACACTAAATAGTAATATTGTGCAACTCACCTTTTTATACTTCAAAGTAGACGGTACACGTCACAGTAGATTCCAGAACCAATTTGATCTGGACCACCAAGCTGTTTATCGTTGTTGAAACAATGGAGAGCTATCTAACACAACGCTGATGCTCGGAATATGTAGGCGGGGGGTTTACAAACGCGCATGCGTACAGTGGTAATGCTACCTGGCATTTTGTTGTGCTGTTGTAAAGTGAATTTTGTACTATAAGAAACTTGTTTGTATGTGTGTGTGTGTGTGTGTGTGTGTGTGTGTGTATACAGACACACACACACACATATTTATTTATTGATGAAGTATATATATATATATATATAATACAATACAATATAATATATATATGTAATTTGAAGATACAACATATCAGTAAAATCTAACAACTAGAAAAATATTCATAACATTCGACTTTTATATTATATGTAATTTAAAACATTCTTCACAGTTTGAGAAATGGACTGCTTGTGGAAACATCCGTTCTCTGCAATATTGGCTGGTCCATCAGGATGCGGAAAGACATATTTTGTGAAGCATTTTCTCCAGTGTTTACCCCAAATGGTAAATGTAAAATTCAACAATATTTTGGTGATATTCCTACAAAAAAAGCAAGCATAATCACTAGTCGTTTATTCTGTCATCATGGCTCCAAGAGTGAAACACGCTAAAGTGCTCCAAGTTTTGTCGGATGCTAAACCAGCTCTTCGCACAGCGATATTACAAGCTGCTGATTCTTCCTTAGTTAATTCAATCTGTGAGTGTTGTTACAATGTTCTAAAAGGGAATGTTTCTCTTTCAACACCTCAGAAAACAAGATTGAGCCGGTACAAGAAGGTGATACGTAATCTCTCTGCCAAAGGACACTCTACAAAGCAGAAGAAACAGATACTAGTGCAACACGGAGGATTTCTACCTGCGTTATTAGCCCCTTTAATAGGAGGTGTGTTATCAAGTTTATTTAAGTGAAAAAAAATCTGAACATGGAGCATGCCAAAAAAATGGTTATAATACCTCAAGAATTTATGGATAACATAAGACATCCTGTTATGTCTGCACCGCCTATATCCTTATCGCAATTGGATCAGGATATGCAAGTAATTTTGAATCTCAAAGGTCTTTCGGATGATGAAAAATGGAATCGTTACAGCATTGTGCTCCAAAAATTTCTGTCTATTACTCGAAAACAAAGAGAACCTGTGTCGCTACCGATTACAGAATCTACTGAGAAGTTGACTGATATGAAAGAAGAAATTCTAGCTGCTACACCTAGCATGTATCGTAGAAAAGCTGAACTGTTGTATGAACGTCTTTTACATAATAGTAATATTGATTGGGATAAATATGGGGCAGTTTGTATTAACAATAATAAAATTGAAGGCTCAAATATTGTCGATCTAGTATCGGATATAATTCGACCACGAGAAACAAGCAATCCTGTTGGGTGGCAACTGTTCAATAGAGCTCTGGCGTTATCTAATATTCCTCAAGAATATATTGGAAACCCCCGGAGACAGGAGTTTATTCAACAGATTGTTTTTGGCAACCCCGGACGCAATATTCCGCTGTCCGGAGCTAACCAAGAAGAGGCACAAGAATTAACAGAAGCAGACGTAGAAGAAGAAGAAAAAGAACCAATTTCTTTTGTATCATCATTTCCAGGGAACAAACGTAAACGTACTGTTCCAGTTTGGTCAAGATACAAACCATGAGCGAAAAAAATATTAGAGAATATCTGGTACAATCCATCTCATCCAGCATCCTATTCTACAGCTTCAACACTATGGAAAGCTGTAAAAAAGTCCATACCATTGTCAACAATCAAACATTGGTTGACAAAGCAAACTGCATACACTTTGCATAGACCTGTAAAGCGTCGATTTCCGAGAAACTTTTATTTTGTGCATAATATCGATGACCAATGGCAGGCTGACTTGAATGACACGCAGAGTTTGCGGAATCACAACAAAGGGTACAGATATATACTCACAGTTATCGATATTTTTAGTAGGCATGCTTGGGCAGTCCCTGTAAAAAATAAAACTGGTGTATGTATAAAAAAGGCTTTCCAGCAAATTTTCAAACAAAGCTAAAGAAAACCTTTGAAATTACAAACTGACAAAGGGCGTGAGTTTACCAACAGTATTGTGCAGGAATATCTCAAAAAACAAAATGTAATTTATTTTACAACAAAGAATCCTGATGTTAAAGCTAGTATTGTTGAAAGATTCAACAGAACTTTAAAGGAACGCATGTGGAAGTATTTTACTAAGCAAAGAACCAGCTGCTATGTTAATGTACTCCCAAAGCTTTTGAAAGCTTATAATCATAAAATTCACTCGAGTATTAAAATGGCACCAGCAGATGTTACTCCTGAGAAGGTTTTGAAAGTATGGCACAATATGTATGACAAAAAACTCAAATCTGATTCATCTCCACTATTGTCATTGAAGATGCCATTCAAAATAGGAGATACAGTGAGAATAACAAAAACCAAAAAACGCTTTGACAAAGGTTACATGGAAAATTGGACAAGAGAAATATTTGTGGTGGAACGTTTTTTGAAAAGAAATCCTCAAGTGTATGAATTAAAAGATCTACAAGGACATAAAATCGATGGAACATTTTATACGGAAGAGTTGCAACTGGTCCGCTTACCGGATATGCATGAAATTGATAAAATCCTTGCGACCAAAGGTAAAGGAGCCAGTAAAAAGTTGTTAGTTCATTCGAAAGGTTACTCCAGATTATTTGACAGTTGGATTAGCGCATCGTCCTTGGAGTCAAACAGAGAGAGAGAGAGAGGCACGGATATTAGGTTTTAAACCGACCGATGATCTATCAGAAGTAAAAATTGGACGCTCGCCTCCAAATGTTGTGAGAGAAATTCCTTCCCAGATGTATATTTACACAGATATTGCGGAATCACATATGGTGGGAGATGCTGTCGCCCCTCTATTACGTATTATAAACATTAATCCTATGGAACATACTTTTGGAAGTGATGGTGTGCAAATTTTCGATTCACCACATTACATCCCAATGCAGAAACATAATTTCGAACAAATTGAAATTGACTTAAGGGATAGCACTGGTGCACACATCCCATTCTCCTTCGGACTAGTGTGTTTGAAACTTCATTTTAGACGTTGTGGTGAAAAGCTCTGATTATGAATGACCCATATTTTCAACAAGCTGGATCTGGTGTGGGTAACATATATTACGGTGCTGCCTATCAAAAAGGACATGGCATTGGAAGTTTTCTTGGAGGACTTTTTCGGTCAGCATTGCCTCTTATCAAAAAAGGAGCGAAAGCTGTAGGGAAAAAAATGTTAAAAACAGGGGTAAATGTGTTAGGTGATGTTGTAGACAAAACACCCCTAAAACAGTCACTACAATCCAGAATTTCGGATGCCAGATCAAATCTTAAAAGAAAAGCTGAAACAAAGCTAAAGGAAATGATTGGTTCAGGTTATCAGGGGCATAAACATTTCAAAAGGAATCACTCTGCTTCGGGACAGCGAACTGGAAGGACCGCTCAGAGAAAGAAGAGATCCAGTGCCAATACAAACACCAAGAAAACAACCAAACGCAACCGTAAAAAAATTCAAATAACATCAGATATTTTTGATTAGATATGGCGCTAATTAGGGAGAAATCATGTGAGTGTTTTGAAAGTGAATTGGATATTTTCTCGGTAAAACCTACTCAGACAAGCATCTTAGAACACCACACCATCGGATACAAACCTGTTAATTCTCTGGCAGATAATGCCCCCACCGAGTTTGTAATACCTGGACATGGTGATGATTATATGGATTTAGCACACACAATGTTGAATATAGATGCCAGAATTGTAAAAGCGAATGGTCAGTTATTGCTACCCACAGATAAAACAATTGGGCCTGTCAATGATTTTCTCAATGCAATGTTCAGCGAAGTACAAATCTACTTAAATAACAAACTCATCTCGTTTCCATCTCACATGCACCCATACAGGTCTTACTTTGAAAAAGCACTGAACTATGACATATCTGCAAAATCATCTCATCTCCAAAGTGCATTGTGGTACAAGGATACAGCAGGCGCTTTTGATAATGTTTCGGAAGACAACAAAGGCTTTACAAAACGTAACCAACTAACAAAACAGAGTAAAACATTTGATATGTTTGGTTACTTGCATTCTGATATTTTCAATCAAGAGAAATTTTTGATCAATGGAGTGGAAATGCGAATAAAACTAATTCCTTCGAAAAACACTTTCTGCTTGATGGGAGTAGATGACAGTGAAGGCAAAGTGGAAATTCTGGATGCTACACTATATGTGAGAAAAGTATCGGTCAGTTCATCCATCAAACTTAATCACAATCGCATACTGCAAAAACATACAGCAAAATACCCTCTAACAAGAGTACAACTTAAAGCTGTAACTATTCCAAAAGATATTGTTTCAAAAACAATTGACAATGTGATACTTGGACGTCTTCCGAAACGATTAGTTGTGGGGTTTGTTACCAACGATGCATTCAACGGCACTCTGTCTACAAACCCATTCAATTTTCAACATTTGAATTACAACTTCTTTACTTTATATGTTGATGGAGTCCAAATTCCAGGCAAACCACTTCAACCAGACTTTGAAAACAACAAGTACATAACAGCATATCACACATTATTCTCTGGAACAGGGATACACTATATGGATGAAGGAAACAATATATCGCGTGAGGAATACCCCCAGGGATATGCATTACTTGTTTTCGATATAACACCAGACGCAGCTGCAAGTGCCATATCCCACTGCAGTCTTCAACGGCAAGAAGCTGTTACCTTGGAAGTCCACTTCAAATCGGCTTTGGAATCTACTGTGACTTGTGTTATCTACTCTGAATTTGACGCTCTCATGGAAATTAATAATCAAAGAGATGTTCATCTGGATTAATTGTATAACAAGGTGAGTTGCACAATATTACTATTTAGTGTCCAGCAATGCTGTCGACTTTAAATTTGCTTCACGGGTTAATATCAAATTCGTAAATTAAATTTATAATACTCGGTACGTATACTAGAAAATATTGACAGTAAATACTGTTTGAAATTTTATACAAGTTACATATAGTCCTAATAGTATATTAATAATTTTGTAGCGTTACAGTTTACAACAGCTTACTTATAATATTTATCTTGTTTTGTGTCTTTACAGAACAAAGACGCAATATCCAGAGATGGGATCTTTCAATGCTAGATTGTCCTCTTTCAGAAACTGGCAATCAAAAGGATTCCCGTTTGTAGAAGCTCTGTCCGAAGCAGGATTATTTTACATTCAAAAAGAGGATAAAACAGTATGCTTCAAATGTGGTGGAGGATTATACCGATGGAAATACAGAAACAATCCAATACTAGAACATCGTCGATATTTTCCATTTTGCCCCCTGTCTATAAACCTAATTTCAGATCGACAATGCGGTTGATGCTTTAATTAAATTAATTAATATTTGTTATCCAATATTTCCTCAATATGACGTTTATTATATTCTGCTGATTTTTCTCTCACCATTGATCTTTGTAACGCCCCGCCCCCCTCCACCTTTTTTGTCCAGCACATGCTTGGTTTGCTACGCGCGCATGCGTCTCAGAAACACACCCACGCATTTCTTCAAATGTATATCTGCACGCTGCGACATGCAGTATCTCGCAGTTCTTAGTCATGGAATCCTCTATTTCGATGCCGCTGAAAAAAAGATTTCAACCGTACACTAATTTCAAGGGGGTTCTTCAGAAAGAGAGCGATCAGCATTTACCTGAAGAACAAAAACAAGTAACTAGTCTTATACGCCAGTCGATATTATTTGATCACGTCTACTATTTGAATGCTTCGAAAACAAAGGTTATCTCAATCGGACTTTCCTCTCATCTGGATTTCCAACCTGTGGTCAGGCTACACAGAAGCGGGGCGGCCGGTGTTGAACTACAGTTGAAGGAGTGGCACGCTCTTCAGGAATTGTTTCCAGTAATCGACAATTACATCGCTATTCCAGGTGAGCAGCCTCGTGTTTCCTACCCACTAAGTGAGCAACATGAATTGCTGATAACCACGCTGTACAATCGTCGTCAGATCATTATAAGGAAAAAAACAGCTTACGGTTCCCTGGAGATAGAGTTCATCGCAGAAAGTTCGTGGCGGAACTTTATGAAGATATTTGTGTGCATCGAGCATGCGAAAGTTATGTGTGAAACAGTGTCGCCGTATCTGAAATCATATTTTGGAAACTGTGTGGAATCTTGCATTCTCGACCTTCGCGAACAATGTTTCGGTTGCACAGATATTTCCCCTGTCCATGCATGTAATAAGGAGAAGTTTGTGCTTTCCCATCTACACGGATGTACAAAACCTGAGCCTTTGTCTATACAAAACATCGACGGAAAAAGACTTTCCAAAGAAGTGTTTCTTTTTTGCGAGAACATGCTTGTGGAAAAAATAGTGAAACATTTTAATTCAGTGGTTGCAGCAGAAAATGGATATGATAGTGACACAATTCCTTATGTGGGTGAGTGAACAAACTTGAAGAATAAAAACTTGTTAAATAACATGCTGATAAACTGGTGACACAATATAAACATTTTACGTATGTATGTGTGTGTGTGCGGCTCTTTTGAATTTTGTAAATATTGGTAATAAACAGGGATAAAATATATGTCTTGGCTTTTTTTTCACTTATCACCCCTTTAAAAATCCTCATGGGTTATATTTTTACTGGTAACAATCGTTAATAACAACATTAATAATTAACTATATAATGAAAAAATGTGTATTGTGGACTTGTCGAAGATAAAGCATAAGAGCTTTTCTTCACACTGGTAAAAATCGGTGTTAATAACAACATTAATAATTAACTATACAATAAAAAAATGTGTATTGTGGATTTGTCGGAGATAAAGCATGATAGCTTTTCTGCACAGCGCTGGACACGCAAAGGCAAGTATCTTTATTTTCATTCTATTTCTGACAGTGATTCGCTATTTTTTCTTGTCACTATAAAAAAACTAATTCAATTTTTCTTTTATCACATCTGTCGCCATCTTGTTTGTTTTTGTTTAATTCCTCTTTATGCATTGAGGTTAATCGAAACATAACTTTAGACTTTTACATGGAATTGAAACATAGAATGTTGCCTCCTTTGATTGAATCGAACCTGTGACTCCTCTTTGATCACAAAACAATAGTGACGGCCATCTTGCTTATTTTACCTACTCTTTATGCATTTAAGCTAATCGTTACTGGGGGCCCCACACGGTAAAACAACAGATTCTAATTTATTCACACTTCTTTTTTTTATTTTAAAAACAACATCATTATCAGCCAATTTGACATTGTGAATCGAACCCGGGACCTTTTCATTACAGCATAAACGTCCTATTTCCAATTAGTTCATTTTCTCTTTGTGCACAAAAAAGCTAATCGGAACTTTTAAACAAATACAATTGAATATCCAATTTTCACCAACATTGGGAATCGAACCCTCAACCATTTGGTTAAAACATCTCGCGGAATAAAAAACACCCCCCGCCCTGCGCCGCCCCGCCCCGCGCCACGGTCGCCGCCGCCGACGCCGCTAAACACAAAACGCGGCCGCCATTTTGATTTTATTCAAATACTATTTATGCACAGATGGACTAATCGGGGCCTATAATGGCGGGACAAAACAATTGGCCTCATTTAACTACCTAGAAAATTGAACCCGCGACCTCTTCATTACCAGGCGACAACAATAACCACTACTCCAAGGCCGCCATATTGATTTTATTCAAACACTATTTATGCACAGATGGACTAATCGGGGACCTATAATGGCGGGACTAAACAATTGGCCTAATTTAACTACCTAGAGAATCGAACCCGCGACCTCTTCATTGCCAGGTGACAACATTAACCACTAACCCTACCCGATTTTCGAACTCAGCCATTTTGTTGCCTTTATTTACACACAGGCTAATCGAGACCATTCAATATTGACATCTTGCCGTGCATAAAGTGGACTTAAAAAAAGTAACTCAATCTATCAATCAATCAATATTGACTCTACCAGGAATCGATCCCCCAACGACGCCTCTTGCTTTACAGGGCAATAACCTTAGCCGCTAAACTTTCGGGGGTACAGCACCTTCGGCGCCATCTTTAAATCATTTCTTCATGTCTTTCCATCATACGCAATGGTTGCGCGCGCATTTCCTCCACACACACACACACACACAAACATATGCACGTGTTAGGTTAGCATACATCAAGAAACAACGTGACAAATCCATTGACCCCCTCCCCCCACCGCTTCCGATGTCTTCAAGGTGATCAGACACGTTCTGCTGACTCAAAAATAAAACCGCTCGTGGCCCGCTACGACCGGATGTAACATAACACCAGCCGCATCAAATTTTTGCTGACGCGTAGGAATGAAGTGCTGTCATTCTACTACTATGAAGGAGATATAATTTAAACATTACATATATACAAACCTCACACACTTGATATTACTTTGTCTATAGTTTCTTGTAAACTTCGTGCCTAGCGAAGAGGTAAGAATTCAAAAATATTTCCCGGGTTTTCCTTGACGGTACAAAAATCGGTAACGGGCTTAATAGAAAGTAACAATATAGGAGATATCATTTAAACATTACTTATATACAAACCTCACACACTTGATATTACTTGGTCTATAGTTTCATGTAAACTTCGTGTCTCAGCGAAGAAGTAAGAATTCAAAAATATTTCCCGGGTTTTCCGTGACGGTACAAAAATCAATAACGGGCTTAATAGAATGTAACAATATAGGAGATATAATTTAAACATTACTATATACAAACCTCACACACTTGATATTAATTTGTCTATAGTTTCTTGTAAACTTCGTGTCTCAGCGAAGAATAAGAATTCAAAAATATTTCCCGGGTTTTCCGTGACGGTACAAAAATCGATAACGGGCTTAATAGAAAGTAATAATATGGGAGATATAATTTAAGCATTACTTATATACAAACCTCACACACTTGATATTACTTGGTCTATAGTTTCATGTAAACTTCGTGTCTCAGAGAAGAAGTAAGAATTCAAAATTATTTCCCGGGTTTCCCGTGACGGTACAAAATTCGATAACGGGTTTAATAGAAAGTAACAATATAGGAGATATAATTTAAACATTACTTATATACAGACCTCACACACTTGATATTACTTGGTCTATAGTTTCTTGTAAACTTCGTGTATCAGCGAAGAAGTAAGAATTCAAAAATATTTCCCGGGTTGTCCGTGACGGTACAAAAATCGATAAGGGGCTTAATAGAAAGTAATAATATGGGAGATATAATTTAAGCATTAACAATATTGGAGATATAATTTGAGCATTACTTATATCGTGTCGAACCTTAAAGTTCGTGGGATCTGAACCAGTTAATTGATGGGGTGATGTAAACTACTCATCATTCATCCTCTCGATGAGACCACTCGTCATTGACATGACGAGTTATTGCTTGGCATGCGAAAGGTACAAATTACACAAAGGAATTAAACTACTGAAAAGACAATGGCAACTCGTTGGATTTTGTGAACCGTTGAACCTGTATCATGGCTGGGTGTAGGATAATTACCTGTCTAACTGAAGTCTCTTAGCTGAATGAAAATAGCGAAGTCCTCTGTGAGCTTCTCTCCTATTTGTTGACCAGAGCGTGCTTCCACTATCGAACTCCTGCCTTGCTGACCTCCACTCTCTACCAACTCAATTCCCAAAGTCCAGTCCCTTCCCAGCTTGTCTCACCTCTATATTCCCTGGCCATCGAGCTCTTCCTCGATGCCGAATCGCCGAATCGTGTTTATTATCATAATTGCTACCATGCAAACCGCTGACACCAAACCCAGAAGTGTTACCTATTTCCTGAAAGCTCAGGAGGTTTGCATGGCACAACACAATGCATTGTAAACATGCCTAAGAGGCTTGAGACAGCTGAGAGAAAAACAAGTGAATGCCCTGGTCAACTTGAAGCGTTCAGAGAGACTTAATAAAATAAACATACAATCCTATGGATTGATACGTTCGCGCCTCCTAAGAAAAATTTTCTCCTTTGAAAATTTAAAAGTCAAATCGCAAAGCTTGACATGACTCAGGTTCGCCAATTCCATATATTTTCTTAAAAAACCAAATATACAAAATAAATCCACCAAAACATAACTTGTCAGTTGTTTGCCGTAGCCTGAATGAAAAAAAAATTTTTATTCCCTAAACTCTAAAATGAATAATACCCTTAATACTAACAAATTCGTATGTTTATACGATGTAAAAAACAATAATATATACTATTATAGGACTAGAAATCACAAACGTTCGTGTCGTTAAGCGAAAAAACTCTTAATGTATCACATGTGCGTGTACGTAATGTTTTCATGTAGAATTGCTCATTAATTTGCTCCTAATCAAGAGTCTGTGATCCCTCGCCACGCGATAACGACTCTGTGTCTTCCGCAAGGCCAACGGCTGGCTGGAGCGTCTTGCAAGATGGAACGGAATTCACAATGTTTATGACTAGTTCCACTTAATATAGACTCTTCAAAAAATAGAAAAACCTTAAAAAGGTGCACAAGTAAGTACACGTAAGTAAGCATGTAAAACATTGTCACATCTCACTATTTTGTCCGTGTGAAAACCTGATCATATCAAAGTGCGTATGTTTTACGAACTAGGTAGCACTGCACTCCTAACATCGCCAAATATATAAACTTGCATGGCTGTGTTGCACATTCCAATGTATTATTATACAATATTCAAAGCATATAGTGAGTTACACTGAAAACTGTCGCTGGTAAAACTTAATTATAGCGTTCAATTTTTTTTTCTACATTAAACTGTACACTATATACATATATCTGGCTTGGTGAATACCTTTGTATGACTGCACACAAAATTATTAATCTTGCAAGTGACAAAACTATGTGCTTGAGTTTAAATATCAAATAAATGTTCTGCGAACAAATGTGTCGCTTTCAATATTCCATGTTGGTGAGAAAGGAGAAAAAAAAAATATATCACACTTATATTTGCATGCAATACACATATGCATAAAATATTGTCACTAAAGCATGCTTTCTAAAATGTTCGAAAGTGCTGTAATTATGTTTTTTATTGCTTGCATGTCCGTTTATTATTCAAAGTGCAAAATTTCATCGTAAAAAAAAATTATGCACTAATTGATGCACTGGTCAATTGACTGATGCTTGTCGCTTCCTTGCAGTATAATGTAAACTTAAATGCATATAAAACTAATTCTTATGCATGACACAAAACTGAAAATGTATATAAGGACTATGGAAAAGTATTGTTTCCCATAATGCATGTTAAATGACCAAATAGATACACATGATAGGAGCTCACATGTGTATGTGTAGAAACACTGTAGCACAATTCTGTAATTATTGTTTGTAACCAGAACTGCTGGTTATAGAATGTATGTTTTCTCTGCTTCCTCTCCTTTCTGGATTGCTTGTCGTCTTGACTGCATTGGGGCAATGTAAAAATGTAATAAATTACCCGTAAATCTTGGGAGATGGGGAAAAGTTGTTGTTTTAACTGCAAACAGTGTGGAGGGGAATTTTATTTAGCTCCATCACTAGGTGTTGTTGATAATGTGTAGTCCGCTATGCTGGGAAATGTATGGTTGTACATCCTTCCTGTAAAAGGTAGTCTCCGTGCAGTAATAAGTAAAAATGTCTGCATGTCTCCCTCAAATTGGTGGTGACGAGTCTCTTCTTGAAATAGTACTTAAAATATCTGCATGTCTCCCTCGTAGAATGATACTCAGTCTTTCTGCCTGGTAATAGTAGACTGCCTGCGGATGTCCGTCATAAAAAATGCCCATGGATGGTGTAGGCATTGCTTGTCCATGGCGTTCCGTATAGACAGGTTAGGTGAAAAGGGAAAAATTATGACAAAGAAAGGAAATTGCAATAGGATGGGTATATATAATTCAAGTACGCATGTACACAAAACCAACTAATTTCCACTGCCTTTTCTTTTAAAATTAAATTAAATTGTCTCATCAAAAAATAAAATATGATTAAAATAAATTGATAAAATAATTGCCATAACTCTTTGAAAATAAATAAGGAAAATTTAAGTAAAATATCCAACCGTAATTAAAATATTAATGTCCATGATTAATGTGTTGCCTTAACCTATTAATTATTACTGCGCTGCTCTGAATGAATCTGTTTAAAAAGCTGATAATGTTTATACAAATAATATCCTAGGGTTGCGGTTAATAACACATTCCAAATAACAAAAACTAATATCGACATGGGCAACGGGTTTAGGACTAATTCTTGAAATGAAATGTTCTTACTAATTGATTGATTAAGTTGTTTTAAAGCAAGTTCAAGCGGAGTCCATTGGGGAATAGTGAAATCAGATAAATTCTTGGGAATATTAGGTAGTAACTCAATTTCCTTCATTTTTACTTGTTCGAAAGCTAACATTCTTGTGTGTAAAATTTGTTGATCCACAATAATCTGCGAAAAATCCTGATAATTAAAAAATAAAGATTGGCCTTCGTTAAGCTGAACTGATCTGTGCGTGTTCAAATTATTATTCAAATTCTGAATCACAATAAATTGACCTGAGCCTGATATTAAAATACCATTGCGTGTTCTGATAAACTGAAATAATTTATTGTCAGTAATAGACTTCACTTCAAAATTACAAAATGTAGAATTAATAAACAAAATAAGTGTTGCAAGCATGTTCTAAATGCTACAGGTGGTAACAAATATAGCATCAGGGAATTAAAAAAGTGAAATTCAAATTTTAAAACACAATAAAAATAATGAAAAACTTTCTCAATTTCAAATTTCCTTTAAACAAAAGAAATTTATCCACTCAAAACTTCTTGAGTCCGCCGTATACCTCAAATCACTTGGTCGTGTAAACAGACCCGCCGCGGAAAGGTATACTTGACCCATATAAGAATAGTGTGTCAATTCCTTAGGTATGTTTAAACAAAATAAATATAGAATAGTTATGCAATATATTAGAATATAAATACAAATTACTAATATTACCTACTGTACTAACATTAACATGAAGTTAATCAGTAAGAAGTAATGAATTTATTGCTGCATTGTCGAATAAGGTGCAAATTGGGTAAATAAGCTAAATTTCCTAATAATAAATATTAATAATAATAATAAATTCCCAAATTATAACATATGTGGTAAACCACACTGTTTAAATTTGGAAAGGCTAACGATGCCGTGGCGACTTTTGCTGCACATGCCTGTGCCAATCACCGAGGCTTAGCCTGGGCATGTTGCTGATAATCTTGATTACTCTAAGTGCATAAAGTGCTAAAATTGCCCTTTTGTAGAAATTTCCCTGATTTTATCAAAATTTCGTTTATCTTTATCCTGATTTTAATGAAAAAAAATGCGTCAATTTCCCAAAAATTTTACTTACTATAAATATCTCTATAAAAAACGGGAAAAATTTTGCGAGAAAAACGCAAAAAAAATTCGTCTTGTTGTTCCTTTGTAAAATTATTGGTCGTGATTAACCTGAAGTGCATAAATGCAACGTTTTACGGAAAAATTTATCTATATAGAACAAAATATCCCTAACCTTGTTGACATGAACTTCTTTCGTGAAAATCAAATTCTGATGGCTATATGCGTAACTAAACTGATCCCATAAAATTTTAATGGACGACCGCCCCTGGCTGATGTAATCTCAATGCTAAGTGTTTTTTAAGCTTCCAACGTGCTCAAAGTACTCGGGAAAGCGCTTGAGTGCAGAAAAGGAATTCGCTGATACCAGACATTCTAAATTGTGCAAGGTTGCATTTGTGGTCGTTGGACGTAACTGAAAATTTCTCTACAGCGAGGAAAATCGTAGGCTCGCTTGTCGTGTTCGGTCGACATCTTCGGGTATGTTCGGGTTCCGTTCGGGATAGCGAACGAAAAAAATCGTTGCTTTGGGCAACAAGCAAAGGTGCGGAAGAAGAAAATGCAAGGCGATGGTTCGCTGACGCCCCGAATGACGCGTACATGTGTACAAAACTTTAAATTACTACGAACAAAGTGTAGTAACAGCTGCGGGAGTTCGAAATAAAGTCAAGGACTTTGAAATGACGTAATAAATTGGATGAAAAAAAAAAAAACTTCGTTGCGCTTACGACAGCGTGTTACTTGAACACTTCCGTGCTCGTAAAATAACAACAGTTGGGAAGCTGTTAGCAAACTAAATGACTAATAAACCTTGCATAAAGTACAATGAAACATAAAAAATGAATAAATTATACTTAAAATTGGAAACGTAATTAATATAAAATTCTAGGTGAACATAAAGTCGTAAAAAATATGGTCTGTAAACGATACAACAGGTTCGGGAACCTGAAAATTTGGCTTACTTTCTGCTTTTAAAGTAACACTTGAAACTTTCTCGACTTTTACTGGTGACTGATTCGCAAATGACTCTTTAATATTTACAACTGGCTGAACACAGGATGAAATAGGCAATTCACTTTCCAATTTACAACTGTTTTGAACAAAATTAGGATCCTTGCTTACGGCAAATTTCTGAACTCTATCTTTAACGGATAAAATATTCTTCGGCAAATCTATACTGTCGTCTTTAGTGACTAAACTATTTCTGGATGCATCCTGAACTTCTTCTTGTACCCTAGGTTGAATAATAATGGACTGAAGCAGTGGAGGCGGCAGTGGCGGATTTATTGTTTTCAATGGTACCACTTCAACAATTGGTGTAACATCGTCGTAAATCTGATCAATGGGCGGTGAATCATTCAGTTTGCTTAACGGTAATTCGTTGGTACACTCATGGTCATAAGTAATAGATTTCTTGCGGTGACATTGAAAATAACAGATTATGAAAATTATAAAAATACTAATAATAAATGTTGTTAATAATAAAATTGTAATTATATTATAAGGATAGTCAAAGGACTTGTTCAACAGATAAATAAACTTAGAAGCTTTTACGTGTGGAAGTAATCCGTTTAAAATAACTAAAATCGCAATGATTTTCATGTTGCTTAGGCAATCAAAACAAACAGTTCTTCAAAGCTAACACGTACTTTAAGCCTGCCTAGTTTAATTAGTAGATAGTTTAACTCAACTTTTAATTATTTCTGACTCTAGGCTCAAATTATCTGCGTAATTTATTTATTTAATATAATTTATTTATTCTCTAAATTTATTAGCACTGTTTAACTTATGTTATTTTAAATTTTACTGCAAACTTCTCTTATTTAAGTTCAGGTGGTATCTTTACTTTTAAGTACTTAAATCAATCGAACTGTACTGAGGTACAAGGTAAGGAAAAAAAATTGAGACTGATTTACTCCTGACTACCTGAAATAAAATAATAACTATTATTTATGCGATCTTTAAATGCATTAAAATACTAACATCACTAAAACTTGAAGAATCTTTAATTCTCTCTACTCATTCTAAAATATGCTTAGCATATTATTGTGGCAAAGCTTTAAACTAAAACCGTTGTGGTTTACTCATAATCATTCTGCGATGGCAGAATGGATTTCCAGGATTATCGGTCTAGATCCAATATCCGAAGGAAAATACTTGTAACTGGAGCGCAAAAAAATCTTGACGTCGACGTCTACATATTCATATAATATAAATATTCTCATAACTGGCGCTTAAAATTAAACTTTGCTAATATAATCATATACCTTCTTCTGAAGAGTAACTATAAAATTCTAGTGATGTATTCGCTGAGCTAGTATTATTACATACTGCAAAAACTTTTGTGCCTAAAGCACATTATTAAATAATAAGTCTGCTTGAAATCTTTAATATTATTAGTGCTATTTTATTATAAATTATTATGATGTCACGCGAGTGAAACAAAAATGTTAAATCTGTTACTTATATAGATTTTCCATTTTAGTGACCATTATCCGTGCGTGAGTCCGCGTTGTCTTCTTGACGATCTTCATCTTCACCTGCCAAATTTTCCTCGCCTTCACCGTCATCTGGCGCATAATATTTTTTGAGTCTCTGGACGGCAATAGAGTCCACTACTGTCTTTCCGCGCTTGTTTTGGAATTCCACCAGGTATGTATTGGGATTCTCTTCTCGAATAACTGTAGCTGGGCCTTTATAAATACCTGAAAAGCACCGTGCGGTTCCAATTTTCTGGGTGCTGTCAAAAATTAATACTTGATCGCCTGGTTGAAACTTGATCTGTTTCCTCTTCTGATCATAATATTTCTTCACTTCAACATGTCGTTTTGCTAAATTATCCGTAGCATTGGTTCTTGCTTTCTCCAATACTCGGAACCGTACATCATTCTCCACATTTTCACAGCTTGGTGTGTGCAATGCAAGCTCCCAGGGCAAAGTAGGTTGGAATCCATATACTAAAAAGAATGGGCTATACCGCAAATTCTGATTCCTGGTAGTATTGTAACTAAATACACTTGGCTGTAAATATTGGACCCAATCTGTGTGTTTTGAGTTGACATAACACTTCATTATACTCTGTAAGATCCCGTGGTTACGTTCCGAAAGACCTATAGAGTTATGAAGACCGACTGGTGAGAACTTGATGGTGATTCCCAATTTATTGCCAAGTTCCTGGAAAAGCTTAGATTTAAATGCTGATCCGCGATCCGTGTAGATATCCTGTGGGACTCCGTAGCGTAACACTATCTCTTCGTACACAAATTCTGCTGCTGTACTGGCCGTGCAATCTGCAACTGGTTTGGCTATTAAATAGCGCGTCCCAAAATCTGTGGCAGCGATTATGTATCGATGACGAAGATTGGATGAAGGAGGATATGGGCCTGAAAAGTCTAGACAAATCCTCTGGAATGGCTTCTGTGCGGGAAAGGTGCACAGTTCCCCTGCTGGTAGACCTGGACGGCGTTTATTCTGCTGGCATGTTATACATTCCCTAATTTTCCTCTGTATAAATAACTTCATATTTGGAAAATAGATTCTTGGTAAGGCCACATTGTAACACTTGGTAAATCCAAGATGAGAACCTCCTATGGGTGAAGCATGGAGTGTCTCAATCACAGAATCACGTAACGTCATGGGAATGCATAATAATTTCTTGGTAGTAGCTCCTAATTTCTGCTGTCTATACAATAATCCATCTTCCAACACATGATGATAGACCTGCCTCTGGATGTGTAAAGGTAATGTTCCATCGTCCCTGTCTGGGTCCTCCAAAACTTTAATAATTGGGCCAAAAAATGAATCCTGTCTCTGATGTTCTGCGACATCTGTGCTTGCATCAAATAAAGTAAGTGTCCTGGGTTCGGGAATGTCCTCTTCAGTGTTGCCATCCTCTACGCTTTCTCCACATTCTCTGCTGAGGGGATCGGCGATATTCTCCGTAGTTTTAACATGGATCGGTGTAAATGAAAAATCCTCCAAAAGGTTGCTCCATCGAAGAAGCTTTGAGCTCAAATTACGGGATGTCCTAATGTACGTAATTGCTTTGTTGTCTGTGTATAAATCAAAATGGCGGCCAACAAGATAAAATCTAAATGATTTGAAAGCATATAAAATTGCTGTTAATTCCTGCTCAATAACACTCAATCTTTTTTCAGTGTCGGTCAACGTTCTACTGCAGTACGCACATGGCAAGTACTCTCCTTCTGCATTGGGCTGCATTAATACGCCACTGACCGCATGAGATGAAGCATCGGTGAAAACTTTGGTGTTCTTCGCTGGATCGTACGGTAACAAAACAGGTGCAGTAATTAAAGCTTCCTTTAATTTCTCAAATGCCGATTGTTGTTCAGGACCCCATGTAAATTTCTTGCCCTTACGAATTAATCCCTGTAATGGTGATGCAATATCAGAAAAATTCTTGACATATTTTCTCACGTAGCTGCAAAGACCTAAAAACATTTTAACCTTCTTCGTGGTGGTGGGAACTTTATAATTCTTAATGGATGACAGTATTCTATCACTTATACGATAGCCATATTTGCCCACATTGTGGCCCAAGGCAATTGTCTCATAGTATCCAAATGAACATTTAGGTACAGCCAATTTCAATCCGGCAGATCGTAAACATTGAAACATTTTCTCTAAATTGACCAACATATCCTTAAATGTATTGGCAAAAACAAACATGTCATCGATATAAAAAGCGAAATTATTGTCGTTCATACCCGCTGTAGCGAGCTGAACACATCGGGTCATTGCCGCAGGAGAAGTCACATGTCCCATAGGTGTAAAGTTCATCGCAAATTGTCCCCTGGCTGGTATAGTAAAGGCAGTGTACTTTTTTGATTGTTCTTCTAATGGTATTTGAAAAAATCCTTGTTTCAAGTCAGCACTACAGTAGTAGCTCTTACCGGCCATATTGTGCAATATCTCTGAGATGTTTCCTATAGAAACTGCGTCGAAAACGGACCTGGCATTCAATAATCGAAAATCTTGCACCATGCGATAAGCTCCTGATTTCTTCTTGACAAGAAAAACTGGTGAATTGTACGGTGATGTCGTAGGACTGATGACCCCTGCTTCTAGCAAGTTGTCAATTTGCTGGTTAATTTCCTTACGCAGGTGAACTGGTATAGGGTAGGCTGGGACGTGAAATTCCGAATCGTCCTTTAACTTTATACGATGCGTATAATTGGTGGCACAACCAATGTCTTGCTCAGACCAAGAAAATACATCTACATACTTCTCTAATAATTGTCTAAGTTGCAATTTCTGATCGGGTTCTAATGCTGGATTTATGTCAAATTTAGTAATGTCGTGCACTGGTTTTGTCACGGTGCCAGTCTCCTTGGTCACCATAACGTTAGGTCCTTCGTCGTCTGCACTATGACGCGAAGCTGGTACTGGATTTTGCCATGCCTCTGCGGTACCTAAGCGTGCCCCTTTCCTAATTTTAACTTTGTAAGAATTTGGATTAGTAATCCAAATTAAAAATGACTCCGGATTTACAATGGCTCGAGGCACCATTAAGCCTGTGTCCATTTGAAACTGTAAATCTGGCTCCAAATAAGTTAAATTTTGATTACTAGAATTTGTCAATTTGACAGGAATACACAAATAAGATCTAGGTTTGATTCTAATTTGTCTGGAAGTTACAAATTCCGGCACATATAAATCCCTGATCAGACTAGCAACTTTTATGGAAACGTCAAAGGTCTTTCGGTGTTCCGTCCTTAACTGGTTTCGCGGAGGAGTACCAAATCTCCTCAGTGTGAGTCGATTTTGATCAAAATCCAAATTTGCCTTATGCGCTCTTAAAAAATCGTTTCCCAGGATTGTCCCATGTTCAAAATTTGGAATCATCCGAAAAGGATGGGTAAAATTGCGGCCGTTTATTGCAAAAGTTAATAGGACAATCTCTTTAATTTCAATCTGTTCTTTGGCTACTCCCCTTATGGCCGTATGAATTTTGAAACGTTTGGCGGTTGTAGGAATGCCTCGATCACTGGTGACGGATACTTGGCTTCCGGAATCCACGAGAAACCTCTGACGTTGTCCCCCTAATACTGCGTTAATATAAATTAATTCCTCATAGGGGAAAGTAGAGACTGATATCTGTTTGCCAACGAAATCTGCGCATACGTCTCTTCTATGGGCAGTCATTGTTCGTTTAAAGCCTCCGTGTTCTGAAAACAAGTGGCTGCTGTGTGATTAGGGTAATTACAAATTGAGCAGCGTGGTCTCCCCCGTTGCTCTTCCCTGTTTTCCTGGTCTCGCCCTGCTGAAGACGAGGAACCCCGCGAGTTCTGTCCGCGGAAGTTTCCACGTCCTCGCCATTGTTGGGTATTGCTGTATCGCCTATTGCGATCTGTGTTGTTACCATTATTATTCCGTCCATTCCTGTACCCCCTATTGAATTGTCGTCTATTATTATTACCCCGATAAGAGCCTCTATAATAATTACTTGACTGATAATTATCCTTATAGCAGGGTTCTCTAAATTGTTTTGGAGTAGATGAGTCGGTGCCAGGGTTCTGTTTCTGATCCTCCATGCTATTCAATCTCAAAGTGAGACTGGCTAATCTCGCTTCCAGACCAGTTTCCTGAGCCTGGACTTGAGCTTTGGTATTGTGAGGATTGTTAAATAACTTAAGTTGCTCAACCTCCTTTTGCAATGCTTTAAATTTTGCCTCAATGTCTGAAGTGGGTCGCGCTTGCGCTGACTCAGCAGTAGCCAGATTGTTACTCTGCAGTAAAATCTGCTGCTGTTGCGAAAGTGCTGGTGTATTATGCAAAGGAGAGAATAAACTCTCTCTTTGCTCTTCGTACCTCAATTCCTTCAGCTTGCGCTGTCTCATCAAAAATTGGAGTTTCTCAAAGGATTTCAAATCTTTAAGCAACCCATGCACGGACTCATACTCTTTATGGTGGATATCTTTCATGTAATCCACCTGTAAGCCTAATATGATCTGCTTGATCTGTTGTTGAATACTCATTTTGGGGTCTGCCTTGAGTAGAAGTAATTGTTTGTCCCGAACATAATTCGTAACTGGCTCAGTTTCTTTGTGTAACCTATATCGAATTTGCTCCTCGATCTGGAGTTGATCCAAGGACCCTGTAAATTCGTCTTTAAATTTTTTCTGTATCTCCTCGTAAGTAACTTCCTGATTGTCTGTACCATCTTTCCAGGATTGGTACCACCGTAATGCTGGCCCGGCCAGAAGGGCTGGAAATAATTCTAGTTTACGGGCATTATTCCATCCATTTAATATGGCAAGGCTATCCACTTTATCTAAAAATTTTGAAACGTCCTCCCCGGCTATCCCCTGAAATGGGATACCCTCTAAAATAGTTGGGGGAACAAACTGCGACTGAGCCATTGTTGCGAATTGTGTTTGGTCTAAATCTCTAAAATCCTGATCCTGTTGCTCTAATGGTGGTTCACATCTCTGTTTTTCCAATAATTCTCGCTGAAGGCGTCTAGTTAAGATTGGGCTACGTTTAAACTTGGGGGTGGAACTTGCAGCTGGGCCGCTGACATCTAAATTAAAACTTGTAGTTCCTCGTGCTATATCTAACAATTTATCTAATGTTTCGTCGAGTTCATCAGCAAGGTGAAAGCTCGACATCTATCATGGCACCAATAACTTCTTCTCCCCCCATAAATGCAAAAGCTTTAAGCCCTATGTATTTTCAAAATAAAATATGGCAAGGACAAACTAACAAAACTAAAGAAATGAGCAAAATTGTGGGGTGGGTAATGAACTAGCACTCCATTACGTGTCAAAATTTAGCTAGGGGGTTAAATTTAAACTGGTTAACATTAACTGAAATTCTTTTCATTTCCGAAAAAAATGAAAAGGCCTCAAGCACTCCACCACGTGTCGAACCTTAAAGTTCGTGGGATCTGAACCAGTTAATTGATGGGGTGATGTAAACTACTCATCATTCATCCTCTCGATGAGACCACTCGTCATTGACATGACGAGTTATTGCTTGGCATGCGAAAGGTACAAATTACACAAAGGAATTAAACTACTGAAAAGACAATGGCAACTCGTTGGATTTTGTGAACCGTTGAACCTGTATCATGGCTGGGTGTAGGATAATTACCTGTCTAACTGAAGTCTCTTAGCTGAATGAAAATAGCGAAGTCCTCTGTGAGCTTCTCTCCTATTTGTTGACCAGAGCGTGCTTCCACTATCGAACTCCTGCCTTGCTGACCTCCACTCTCTACCAACTCAATTCCCAAAGTCCAGTCCCTTCCCAGCTTGTCTCACCTCTATATTCCCTGGCCATCGAGCTCTTCCTCGATGCCGAATCGCCGAATCGTGTTTATTATCATAATTGCTACCATGCAAACCGCTGACACCAAACCCAGAAGTGTTACCTATTTCCTGAAAGCTCAGGAGGTTTGCATGGCACAACACAATGCATTGTAAACATGCCTAAGAGGCTTGAGACAGCTGAGAGAAAAACAAGTGAATGCCCTGGTCAACTTGAAGCGTTCAGAGAGACTTAATAAAATAAACATACAATCCTATGGATTGATACGATATACAAACCTCACACACTTGAAATTACTTGGTCTATAGTTTCTTGTAAACTTCGTGTATCAGCGAAGAAGAAAGAATTCAAAAATATTTCCCGGGTTTTAGGTGACGGTACAAAAATCGATAAGGGGCTTAACAGAAAGTAACAGTATAGGAGATATAATTTAAACGTTACTTATATACAAACCTCACACACTTGAAATTACTTTGTCTATAGTTTCTTGTAAACTTCGTGTCTCAGCGAAGATGTAAGAATTCAAAAATATTTCCCGGGTTTTCCGTGACGGTACAAAAATCGATAACGGGCTTAATAGAAAGTAATAATATGGGAGATATAATTTAAGCATTACTTATATACAAACCTCACACACTTGAAATTACTTGGTCTATAGTTTCTTGTAAACTTCGTGTATCAGCTAAGAAGTAAGAATTCAAAAATATTTCCCGGGTTTTCCGTGATGGTACAAAAATCGATAAGGGGCTTAATAGAAAGTAATAATACAGGAGATATAATTTAAAAATTACTTATATACAAACCTCACACACTTGATATTACTTGGTCTATAGTTTCATGTAAACTTCGTGTCTCAGCGAAGAAGTAAGAATTCAAAAATATTTCCCGGGTTTTCCGTGACGGTGCAAAAATCGATAACGGGCTTAATAGAAAGTAACAATATGGGAGATATAATTTAAGCATTACTTATATACAAACCTCACTCTCTTGAAATTACTTGGTCTATATTTTCTTGTAAACTTCATGTCTCAGCGAAGAAGTAAGAATTCAAAAATATTTCCCGGGTTCTCCGTGACGGTACAAAAATCGATAACGGGCTTAATAGAAAGTAATAATATGGGAGATATAATTTAAGCATTACTTATATACAAACCTCACACACTTGAAATTACTTGGTCTATAGTTTCTTGTAAACTTCGTGTATCAGCTAAGAAGTAAGAATTCAAAAATATTTCCCGGGTTTTCCGTGACGGTACAAAAATCGATAAGGGGCTTAATAGAAAGTAATAATACAGGAGATATAATTTAAACATTACTTATATACAAACCTCACACACTTGATATTACTTGGTCTATAGTTTCATATAAACTTCGTGTCTCAGCGAAGAAGTAAGAATTCAAAAATATTTCCCGGGTTTTCCGTGACGGTGCAAAAATCGATAACAGGCTTAATAGAAAGTAACAATATGGGAGATATAATTTAAGCATTACTTATATACAAACCTCACACTCTTGAAATTACTTGGTCTATAGTTTCTTGTAAACTTCATGTCTCATCGAAGAAGTAAGAATTCAAAAATATTTCCCGGGTTTTCCGTGACGGTACAAAAATCGATAACGGGCTTAATAGAAAGTAACAATAAAGGAGATATAATTTAAACATTACTTATATACAAACCTCACACACTTGCAATTACTAGGTCTATAGTTTGTTGTAAACTTCGTGTCTCAGCGAAGAATAAGAATTCAAAAATATTTCCCGGGTTGTCCGTGACGGTACAAAAATCGATAACAGGCTTAATAGAAAGTAACGATATTGGAGATATAATTTAAGCATAACTTATATACAAACCTCACACACTTGAAATTACTTGGTCTATAGTTTCTTGTAAACTTCGAGTATCAGCGAAGCAGTAAGAATTCAAAAATATTTCCCGGGTTTTAGGTGACGGTACAAAAATCGATAAGGGGCTTAACAGAAAGTAACAGTATAGGAAATATAATAAAAACGTTATTTATATACAAACCTCACACACTTGAAATTACTTTGTCTATAGTTTCTTTTAAACTTCCTGTCTCAGCGAAGATGTAAGAATTCAAAAATATTTCCCGGGTTTTCCGTGACGGTGCAAAAATCGATAACGGGCTTAATAGAAAGTAACAATATGGGAGATATAATTTAAGCATTACTTATATACAAACCTCACACTCTTGAAATTACTTGGTCTATAGTTTCTTGTAAACTTCATGTCTCAGCGAAGAAGTAAGAATTCAAAAATATTTCCCGGGTTTTCCGTGACGGTACAAAAATCGATAACGGGCTTAATAGAAAGTAACAATATGGGAGATGTAATTTAAGCATTACTTATATACAAACATCACACACTTGAAATTACTTGGTCTATAGTTTGTTGTAAACCTCGTGTCTCAGCGAAGAGGTAAGAATTCAAAAATCTTCCCGGGTTTTCCTTGACGATACAAAAATCGGTAACGGGCTTAATAGAAGGTAACAATATAGGAGATATAATTTAAACATTACTTATATACAAACCTCACACACTTGATATTACTTGGTCTATAGTTTCATGTAAACTTCGTGTCTCAGCGAAGAAGTAAGAATTCAAAAATATTTCCCGGGTTTTCCGTGACGGCACAAAAATCGATAACGGGCTTAATAGAATGTAACAATATAGGAGATATAATTTAAACATTACTATATACAAACCTCACACACTTGATATTACTTTGTCTATAGTTTCTTGTAAACTTCGTGTCTCAGCGAAGAATAAGAATTCAAAAATATTTCCCGGGTTTTCCGTGACGGTACAAAAATCGATAACGGGCTTAATAGAAAGTAATAATATGGGAGATATAATTTAAGCATTACTTATATACAAACCTCACACACTTGATATTACTTGGTCTATAGTTTCATGTAAACTTCCTGTCTCAGCGAAGAAGTAAGAATTCAAAAATATTTCCCGGGTTTTCCGTGACAGTACAAAAATCGATAACGGACTTAATAGAAAGTAACAATATAGGAGATATAATTTAAACATTACTTATATACAAACCTCACACACTTGATATTACTTGGTCTATAATTTCTTGTAAACTTCGTGTATTAGCGAAGTAGTAATAATTCAAAAATATTCCCCGGGTTTTCCGTGACGGTACGAAAATCGATAAGGGGCTTAATAGAAAGTAAGTATACAGGAGATATAATTTAAACATTACTTATATACAAACCTCACACACTTGATATTGCTTGGTCTATAGTTTCATGTAAACTTCGTGTCTCAGCGAAGAAGTAAGAATTCAAAAATATTTCCCGGGTTTTCCGTGACGGTGCAAAAATCGATAACGGGCTTAATAGAAAGTAACAATATGGGAGATATAATTTAAGCATTACTTATATACAAACCTCACACTCTTGAAATTACTAGGTCTATAGTTTCTTGTAAACTTCATGACTCAGCGAAGAAGTAAGAATTCAAAAATATTTCCCGGGTTTTCCGTGACGGTACAAAAATCGATAACGGGCTTAATAGAAAGTAACAATATGGGAGATATAATTTAAGCATTACTTATATACAAACCTCACACACTTGATATTACTTGGTCTATAGTTTCATGTAAACTTCGTGTCTCAGCGAAGAAGTAAGAATTCAAAAATATTTCCCGGGTTTTCCGTGACGGTACAAAAATCATTAACGGGCTTAATAGAAAGTAACAATATAGGAGATATAATTTAAATATTACTTATATACAAACCTCACACACTTGAAATTACTTGGTCTATAGTTTGTTGTAAACTTCGTGTCTCAGCGAAGAAGTAAGAATTCAAAAATATTTCCCGGGTTTTCCGTGACGGTACAAAAATCGATAACGGGCTTAATAGAATGTAACAATATAGGAGATATATTTTAAACAGTAATATATACAAACCTCACACACTTGATATTACTTGGTCTATAGTTTCTTGTAAACTTCGTGTCTCAGCGAAGAAGTAAGAATTCAAAAATATTTCCCGGGTATTCCGTGACGGTACAAAAGTCGAAAACGGGCTTAATAGACAGTAACAATATAGAAGATATAATTTAAACATTACTTATATACAAACATCTCACACTTGAAATTACTTGGTCTATAGTTTCTTGTAAACTTCGTGTCTCAGCGAAGAATAAGAATTCAAAAATATTTCCCGGGTTTTCCGTGACGGTACAAAAATCGATAACGGGCTTAATAGAAAGTAATAATATGGGAGATATAATTTAAGCATTACTTATATACAAACCTCACACACTTGATATTACTTGGTCTATAGTTTCATGTAAACTTCGTGTCTCAGAGAAGAAGTAAGAATTCAAAATTATTTCCCGGGTTTCCCGTGACGGTACAAAATTCGATAACGGGTTTAATAGAAAGTAACAATATAGGAGATATAATTTAAACATTACTTATATACAGACCTCACACACTTGATATTACTTGGTCTATAGTTTCTTGTAAACTTCGTGTATCAGCGAAGAAGTAAGAATTCAAAAATATTTCCCGGGTTGTCCGTGACGGTACAAAAATCGATAAGGGGCTTAATAGAAAGTAATAATATGGGAGATATAATTTAAGCATTAACAATATTGGAGATATAATTTGAGCATTACTTATATACAAACCTCACACACTTGAAATTACTTGGTCTATAGTTTCTTGTAAACTTCGTGTATCAGCGAAGAAGAAAGAATTCAAAAATATTTCCCGGGTTTTAGGTGACGGTACAAAAATCGATAAGGGGCTTAACAGAAAGTAACAGTATAGGAGATATAATTTAAACGTTACTTATATACAAACCTCACACACTTGAAATTACTTTGTCTATAGTTTCTTGTAAACTTCGTGTCTCAGCGAAGATGTAAGAATTCAAAAATATTTCCCGGGTTTTCCGTGACGGTACAAAAATCGATAACGGGCTTAATAGAAAGTAATAATATGGGAGATATAATTTAAGCATTACTTATATACAAACCTCACACACTTGAAATTACTTGGTCTATAGTTTCTTGTAAACTTCGTGTATCAGCTAAGAAGTAAGAATTCAAAAATATTTCCCGGGTTTTCCGTGATGGTACAAAAATCGATAAGGGGCTTAATAGAAAGTAATAATACAGGAGATATAATTTAAAAATTACTTATATACAAACCTCACACACTTGATATTACTTGGTCTATAGTTTCATGTAAACTTCGTGTCTCAGCGAAGAAGTAAGAATTCAAAAATATTTCCCGGGTTTTCCGTGACGGTGCAAAAATCGATAACGGGCTTAATAGAAAGTAACAATATGGGAGATATAATTTAAGCATTACTTATATACAAACCTCACTCTCTTGAAATTACTTGGTCTATATTTTCTTGTAAACTTCATGTCTCAGCGAAGAAGTAAGAATTCAAAAATATTTCCCGGGTTCTCCGTGACGGTACAAAAATCGATAACGGGCTTAATAGAAAGTAATAATATGGGAGATATAATTTAAGCATTACTTATATACAAACCTCACACACTTGAAATTACTTGGTCTATAGTTTCTTGTAAACTTCGTGTATCAGCTAAGAAGTAAGAATTCAAAAATATTTCCCGGGTTTTCCGTGACGGTACAAAAATCGATAAGGGGCTTAATAGAAAGTAATAATACAGGAGATATAATTTAAACATTACTTATATACAAACCTCACACACTTGATATTACTTGGTCTATAGTTTCATATAAACTTCGTGTCTCAGCGAAGAAGTAAGAATTCAAAAACATTTCCCGGGTTTTCCGTGACGGTGCAAAAATCGATAACCGGCTTAATAGAAAGTAACAATATGGGAGATATAATTTAAGCATTACTTATATACAAACCTCACACTCTTGAAATTACTTGGTCTATAGTTTCTTGTAAACTTCATGTCTCATCGAAGAAGTAAGAATTCAAAAATATTTCCCGGGTTTTCCGTGACGGTACAAAAATCGATAACGGGCTTAATAGAAAGTAACAATAAAGGAGATATAATTTAAACATTACTTATATACAAACCTCACACACTTGCAATTACTAGGTCTATAGTTTGTTGTAAACTTCGTGTCTCAGCGAAGAATAAGAATTCAAAAATATTTCCCGGGTTGTCCGTGACGGTACAAAAATCGATAACAGGCTTAATAGAAAGTAACGATATTGGAGATATAATTTAAGCATAACTTATATACAAACCTCACACACTTGAAATTACTTGGTCTATAGTTTCTTGTAAACTTCGAGTATCAGCGAAGCAGTAAGAATTCAAAAATATTTCCCGGGTTTTAGGTGACGGTACAAAAATCGATAAGGGGCTTAACAGAAAGTAACAGTATAGGAAATATAATAAAAACGTTACTTATATACAAACCTCACACACTTGAAATTACTTTGTCTATAGTTTCTTTTAAACTTCCTGTCTCAGCGAAGATGTAAGAATTCAAAAATATTTCCCGGGTTTTCCGTGACGGTGCAAAAATCGATAACGGGCTTAATAGAAAGTAACAATATGGGAGATATAATTTAAGCATTACTTATATACAAACCTCACACTCTTGAAATTACTTGGTCTATAGTTTCTTGTAAACTTCATGTCTCAGCGAAGAAGTAAGAATTCAAAAATATTTCCCGGGTTTTCCGTGACGGTACAAAAATCGATAACGGGCTTAATAGAAAGTAACAATATGGGAGATGTAATTTAAGCATTACTTATATACAAACATCACACACTTGAAATTACTTGGTCTATAGTTTGTTGTAAACCTCGTGTCTCAGCGAAGAGGTAAGAATTCAAAAATCTTCCCGGGTTTTCCTTGACGATACAAAAATCGGTAACGGGCTTAATAGAAGGTAACAATATAGGAGATATAATTTAAACATTACTTATATACAAACCTCACACACTTGATATTACTTGGTCTATAGTTTCATGTAAACTTCGTGTCTCAGCGAAGAAGTAAGAATTCAAAAATATTTCCCGGGTTTTCCGTGACGGCACAAAAATCGATAACGGGCTTAATAGAATGTAACAATATAGGAGATATAATTTAAACATTACTATATACAAGCCTAACACACTTGATATTACTTTGTCTATAGTTTCTTGTAAACTTCGTGTCTCAGCGAAGAATAAGAATTCAAAAATATTTCCCGGGTTTTCCGTGACGGTACAAAAATCGATAACGGGCTTAATAGAAAGTAATAATATGGGAGATATAATTTAAGCATTACTTATATACAAACCTCACACACTTGATATTACTTGGTCTATAGTTTCATGTAAACTTCGTGTCTCAGCGAAGAAGTAAGAATTCAAAAATATTTCCCGGGTTTTCCGTGACGGTACAAAAATCGATAACGGGCTTAATAGAATGAAGCAATATAGCAGATATAATTTAAACATTACTATATACAAACCTCACACACTTAAAATTACTTGGTCTAGAGTTTCTTTTAAACTTTCTGTCTCAGCGAAGAAGTAAGAATTCAAAAATATTTCCCGGGTTTTCCGTGACAGTACAAAAATCGATAACGGACTTAATAGAAAGTAACAATATAGGAGATATAATTTAAACATTACTTATATACAAACCTCACACACTTGATATTACTTGGTCTATAATTTCTTGTAAACTTCGTGTATTAGCGAAGTAGTAATAATTCAAAAATATTCCCCGGGTTTTCCGTGACGGTACGAAAATCGATAAGGGGCTTAATAGAAAGTAAGTATACAGGAGATATAATTTAAACATTACTTATATACAAACCTCACACACTTGATATTGCTTGGTCTATAGTTTCATGTAAACTTCGTGTCTCAGCGAAGAAGTAAGAATTCAAAAATATTTCCCGGGTTTTCCGTGACGGTGCAAAAATCGATAACGGGCTTAATAGAAAGTAACAATATGGGAGATATAATTTAAGCATTACTTATATACAAACCTCACACTCTTGAAATTACTAGGTCTATAGTTTCTTGTAAACCTCATGTCTCAGCGAAGAAGTAAGAATTCAAAAATATTTCCCGGGTTTTCCGTGACGGTACAAAAATCGATAACGGGCTTAATAGAAAGTAACAATATGGGAGATATAATTTAAGCATTACTTATATACAAACCTCACACACTTGATATTACTTGGTCTATAGTTTCATGTAAACTTCGTGTCTCAGCGAAGAAGTAAGAATTCAAAAATATTTCCCGGGTTTTCCGTGACGGTACAAAAATCATTAACGGGCTTAATAGAAAGTAACAATATAGGAGATATAATTTAAATATTACTTATATACAAACCTCACACACTTGAAATTACTTGGTCTATAGTTTGTTGTAAACTTCGTGTCTCAGCGAAGAAGTAAGAATTCAAAAATATTTACCGGGTTTTCCGTGACGGTACAAAAATCGATAACGGGCTTAATAGAATGTAACAATATAGGAGATATATTTTAAACAGTAATATATACAAACCTCACACACTTGATATTACTTGGTCTATAGTTTCTTGTAAACTTCGTGTCTCAGCGAAGAAGTAAGAATTCAAAAATATTTCCCGGGTATTCCGTGACGGTACAAAAGTCGAAAACGGGCTTAATAGACAGTAACAATATAGAAGATATAATTTAAACATTACTTATATACAAACATCTCACACTTGAAATTACTTGGTCTATAGTTTGTTGTAAACTTCGTGCCTCGGCGAAGAAGTAAGAATTCAAAAATATTTCCCGGGTTTTCCGTGACGGTACAAAAATCGATAACGGGCTTAATAGAAAGTAACAATATTGGAGATATAATTTAAACATTACTTATATACAAACCTCACACACTTGATATTACTTGGTCTATAGTTTCATGTAAGCTTCGTGTCTCAGCGAAGAAGTAAGAATTCAAAAATATTTCCCGGGTTTTCCGTGACGGTACAAAAATCGATAACGGGCTTAATAGAAAGTAATAATATGGGAGATATAATTTAAGCATTACTTATATACAAACCTCACACACTTGATATTACTTGGTCTATAGTTTCATGTAAACTTCGTGTCTCAGAGAAGAAGTAAGAATTCAAAATTATTTCCCGGGTTTTCCGTGACGGTACAAAAATCGATAACGGGTTTAATAGAAAGTAACAATATAGGAGATATAATTTAAACATTACTTATATACAAACCTCACACACTTGATATTACTTGGTCTATAGTTTCATGTAAACTTCCTGTCTCAGCGAAGAAGTAAGAATTCAAAAATATTTCCCGGGTTTTCCGTGACAGTACAAAAATCGATAACGAACTTAATAGAAAGTAACTATATAGGAGATATAATTTAAACATTACTTATATACAGACCTCACACACGTGATATTACTTGGTCTATAGTTTCTTGTAAACTTCGTGTATCATCGAAGAAGTAAGAATTCAAAAATATTTCCCGGGTTGTCCGTGACGGTTCAAAAATCGATAACGGGCTTAATAGAAAGTAACAATATTGGAGATATAATTTGAGCATAACTTATATACAAACCTCACACACTTGAAATTACTTGGTCTATAGTTTCTTGTAAACTTCGTGTATCAGCGAAGAAGTAAGAATTCAAAAATATTTCCCGGGTTTTAGGTGACGGTACAAAAATCGATGAGGGGCTTAACAGAAAGTAACAGTATAGGAGATATAATTTAAACGTTACTTATATACAAACCTCACACACTTGAAATTACTTTGTCTATAGTTTCTTGTAAACTTCGTGTCTCAGCGAAGATGTAAGAATTCAAAAATATTTCCCGGGTTTTCCGTGACGGTACAAAAATCGATAAGGGGCTTAATAGAAAGTAATAATACAGGAGATATAATTTAAAAATTACTTATATACAAACCTCACACACTTGATATTACTTGGTCTATAGTTTCATGTAAACTTCGTGTCTCAACGAAGAAGTAAGAATTCAAAAATATTTCCCGGGTTTTCCGTGACGGTGCAAAAATCGATAACGGGCTTAATAGAAAGTAACAATATGGGAGATATAATTTAAGCATTACTTATATACAAACCTCACTCTCTTGAAATTACTTGGTCTATATTTTCTTGTAAACTTCATGTCTCAGCGAAGAAGTAAGAATTCAAAAATATTTCCCGGGTTCTCCGTGACGGTACAAAAATCGATAACGGGCTTAATAGAAAGTAATAATATGGGAGATATAATTTAAGCATTACTTATATACAAACCTCACACACTTGAAATTACTTGGTCTATAGTTTCTTGTAAACTTCGTGTATCAGCTAAGAAGTAAGAATTCAAAAATATTTCCCGGGTTTTCCGTGACGGTACAAAAATCGATAAGGGGCTTAATAGAAAGTAATAATACAGTAGATATAATTTAAACATTACTTATATACAAACCTCACACACTTGATATTACTTGGTCTATAGTTTCTTTTAAACTTTCTGTCTCAGCGAAGAAGTAAGAATTCAAAAATATTTCCCGGGTTTTCCGTGACAGTACAAAAATCGATAACGGACTTAATAGAAAGTAACAATATAGGAGATATAATTTAAACATTACTTATATACAAACCTCACACACTTGATATTACTTGGTCTATAATTTCTTGTAAACTTCGTGTATTAGCGAAGTAGTAATAATTCAAAAATATTTCCCGGGTTTTCCGTGACGGTACGAAAATCGATAAGGGGCTTAATAGAAAGTAAGGATACAGGAGATATAATTTAAACATTACTTATATACAAACCTCACACACTTGATATTACTTGGTCTATAGTTTCATGTAAACTTCGTGTCTCAGCGAAGAAGTAAGAATTCAAAAATATTTCCCGGGTTTTCCGTGACGGTGCAAAAATCGATAACGGGCTTAATAGAAAGTAACAATATGGGAGATATAATTTAAGCATTACTTATATACAAACCTCACACTCTTGAAATTACTAGGTCTATAGTTTCTTGTAAACTTCATGTCTCAGCGAAGAAGTAAGAATTCAAAAATATTTCCCGGGTTTTCCGTGACGGTACAAAAATCGATAACGGGCTTAATAGAAAGTAACAATATGGGAGATATAATTTAAGCATTACTTATATACAAACCTCACACACTTGATATTACTTGGTCTATAGTTTCATGTAAATTTCGTGTCTCAGCGAAGAAGTAAGAATTCTAAAATATTTCCCGGGTTTTCCGTGACGGTACAAAAATCATTAAAGGGCTTAATAGAAAGTAACAATATAGGAGATATAATTTAAATATTACTTATATACAAACCTCACTCACTTGAAATTACTTGGTCTATAGTTTGTTGTAAACTTCGTGTCTCAGCGAAGAAGTAAGAATTCAAAAATATTTACCGGGTTTTCCGTGACGGTACAAAAATCGATAACGGGCTTAATAGAATGTAACAATATAGGAGATATATTTTTAACAGTAATATATACAAACCTCACACACTTGATATTACTTGGTCTATAGTTTCTTGTAAACTTCGTGTCTCAGCGAAGAAGTAAGTATTCAAAAATATTTCCCGGGTATTCCGTGACGGTACAAAAGTCGATAACGGGCTTAATAGACAGTAACAATATAGAAGATATAATTTAAACATTACTTATATACAAACATCTCACACTTGAAATTACTTGGTCTATAGTTTGTTGTAAACTTCGTGCCTCGGCGAAGAAGTAAGAATTCAAAAATATTTCCCGGGTTTTCCGTGACGGTACAAAAATCGATAACGGGCTTAATAGAAAGTAACAATATTGGAGATATAATTTAAACATTACTTATATACAAACCTCACACACTTGATATTACTTGGTCTATAGTTTCATGTAAACTTCGTGTCTCAGCGAAGAAGTAAGAATTCAAAAATATTTCCCGGGTTTTCCGTGACGGTACAAAAATCGATAACGGGCTTAATAGAATGTAACAATATAGGAGATATAATTTAAACATTACTATATACAAACCTCACAAACTTGATATTAATTTGTCTATATTTTCTTGTAAACTTCGTGTCTCAGCGAAGAATAAGAATTCAAAAATATTTCCCGGGTTTTCCGTGACGGTACAAAAATCGATAACGGGCTTAATAGAAAGTAATAATATGGGAGATATAATTTAAGCATTACTTATATACAAACCTAACACACTTGATATTACTTGGTCTATATTTTCATGTAAACTTCGTGTCTCAGAGAAGAAGTAAGAATTCAAAATTATTTCCCGGGTTTTCCGTGACGGTACAAAAATCGATAACGGGTTTAATAGAAAGTAACAATATAGGAGATATAATTTAAACATTACTTATATACAAACCTCACACACTTGATATTACTTGGTCTATAGTTTCATGTAAACTTCCTGTCTCAGCGAAGAAGTAAGAATTCAAAAATATTTCCCGGGTTTTCCGTGACAGTACAAAAATCGATAACGAACTTAATAGAAAGTAACTATATAGGAGATATAATTTAAACATTACTTATATACAGACCTCACACACGTGATATTACTTGGTCTATAGTTTCTTGTAAACTTCGTGTATCAGCGAAGAAGTAAGAATTCAAAAATATTTCCCGGGTTGTCCGTGACGGTACAAAAATCGATAACGGGCTTAATAGAAAGTAACAATATTGTAGATATAATTTCAGCATTACTTATATACAAACCTCAAACACTTGAAATTACTTGGTCTATAGTTTCTTGTGAACTTCGTGTATCAGCGAAGAAGTAAGAATTCAAAAATATTTCCCGGGTTTTAGGTGACGGTACAAAAATCGATAAGGGGCTTAACAGAAAGTAACAGTATAGGAGATATAATTTAAACGTTACTTATATACAAACCTCACACACTTGAAATTACTTTGTCTATAGTTTCTTGTAAACTTCGTGTCTCAGCGAAGATGTAAGAATTCAAAAATATTTCCCGGGTTTTCCGTGACGGTACAAAAATCGATAACGGGCTTAATAGAAAGTAATAATATGGGAGATATAATTTAAACATTACTTATATACAAACCTCACACACTTGAAATTACTTTGTCTATAGTTTCTTGTAAACTTCGTGTATCAGCTAAGAAGTAAGAATTCAAAAATATTTCCCGGGTTTTCCGTGATGGTACAAAAATCGATAAGGGGCTTAATAGAAAGTAATAATACAGGAGATATAATTTAAAAATTACTTATATACAAACCTCACACACTTGATATTACTTGGTCTATAGTTTCATATAAACTTCGTGTCTCAGCGAAGAAGTAAGAATTCAAAAATATTTCCCGGGTTTTCCGTGACGGTGCAAAAATCGATAACGGGCTTAATAGAAAGTAACAATATGGGAGATATAATTTAAGCATTACTTATATACAAACCTCACACTCTTGAAATTACTTGGTCTATAGTTTCTTGTAAACTTCATGTCTCAGTGAAAAAGTAAGAATTCAAAAATATTTCCCGGGTTTTCCGTGACGGTACAAAAATCGATAACGGGCTTAATAGAAAGTAACAATATGGGAGATGTAATTTAAGCATTACTTATATACAAACATCACACACTTGAAATTACTTGGTCTATAGTTTGTTGTAAACCTCGTGTCTCAGCGAAGAGGTAAGAATTCAAAAATATTTCCCGGGTTTTCCTTGACGGTACAAAAATCGGTAACGGGCTTAATAGAAGGTAACAATATAGGAGATATAATTTAAACATTACTTATATACAAACCTCACACACTTGATATTACTTGGTCTATAGTTTCATGTAAACTTCGAGTCTCAGCGAAGAAGTAAGAATTCAAAAATATTTCCCGGGTTTTCCGTGACGGCACAAAAATCGATAACGGGCTTAATAGAATGTAACAATATAGGAGATATAATTTAAACATTACTATATACAAACCTCACACACTTGATATTACTTTGTCTATAGTTTCTTGTAAACTTCGTGTATCAGCGAAGAATAAGAATTCAAAAATATTTCCCGGGTTTTCCGTGACGGTACAAAAATCGATAACGGACTTAATAGAAAGTAATAATATGGGAGATATAATTTAAGCATTACTTATATACAAACCGCACACACTTGATATTACTTGGTCTATAGTTTCATGTAAACTTCGTGTCTCAGCGAAGAAGTAAGAATTCAAAAATATTTCCCGGGTTTTCCGTGACGGTACAAAAATCAATAACGGGCTTAATAGAAAGTAACAATATAGGAGATATAATTTAAACATTACTTATATACAAACCTCACACACTTGATATTACTTGGTCTATAGTTTCATGTAAACTTCGTGTCTCAGCGAAGAAGTAAGAATTCAAAAATATTTCCCGGGTTTTCCGTGACGGTACAAAAATCGATAACGGGCTTAATAGAATGTAGCAATATAGCAGATATAATTTAAACATTACTATATACAAACCTCACACACTTGAAATTACTTGGTCTATAGTTTCTTTTAAACTTTCTGTCTCAGCGAAGAATTAAGAATTCAAAAATATTTCCCGGGTTTTCCGTGACGGTACAAAAATCAATAACGGGCTTAATAGAAAGTAACAATATAGGAGATATAATTTAAACATTACTTATATACAAACCTCACACACTTGATATTACTTGGTCTATAGTTTCATGTAAACTTCGTGTCTCAGCGAAGAAGTAAGAATTCAAAAATATTTCCCGGGTTTTCCGTGACGGTACAAAAATCAATAACGGGCTTAATAGAAAGTAACAATATAGGAGATATAATTTAAACATTACTTATATACAAACCTCACACACTTGATATTACTTGGTCTATAGTTTCATGTAAACTTCGTGTCTCAGCGAAGAAGTAAGAATTCAAAAATATTTCCCGGGTTTTCCGTGACGGTACAAAAATCGATAACGGGCTTAATAGAATGTAGCAATATAGCAGATATAATTTAAACATTACTATATACAAACCTCACACACTTGAAATTACTTGGTCTATAGTTTCTTTTAAACTTTCTGTCTCAGCGAAGAAGTAAGAATTCAAAAATATTTCCCGGGTTTTCCGTGACAGTACAAAAATCGATAACGGACTTAATAGAAAGTAACAATATAGGAGATATAATTTAAACATTACTTATATACAAACCTCACACACTTGATATTACTTGGTCTATAATTTCTTGTAAACTTCGTGTATTAGCGAAGTAGTAATAATTCAAAAATATTTCCCGGGTTTTCCGTGACGGTACGAAAATCGATAATGGGCTTAATAGAAAGTAAGGATACAGGAGATATAATTTAAACATTACTTATATACAAACATCACACACTTGATATTACTTGGTCTATAGTTTCATGTAAACTTCGTGTCTCAGCGAAGAAGTAAGAATTCAAAAATATTTCCCGGGTTTTCCGTGACGGTGCAAAAATCGATAACGGGCTTAATAGAAAGTAACAATATGGGAGATATAATTTAAGCATTACTTATATACAAACCTCACACTCTTGAAATTACTAGGTCTATAGTTTCATGTAAACTTCGTGTCTCAGCGAAGAAGTAAGAATTCAAAAATATTTCCCGGGTTTTCCGTGACGGTACAAAAATCATTAACGGGCTTAATAGAAAGTAACAATATAGGAGATATAATTTAAATATTACTTATATACAAACCTCACACACTTGAAATTACTTGGTCTATAGTTTGTTGTAAACTTCGTGTCTCAGCGAAGAAGTAAGAATTCAAAAATATTTACCGGGTTTTCCGTGACGGTACAAAAATCGATAACGGGCTTAATAGAATGTAACAATATAGGAGATATATTTTAAACAGTAATATATACAAACCTCACACACTTGATATTACTTGGTCTATAGTTTCTTGTAAACTTCGTGTCTCAGCGAAGAAGTAAGAATTCAAAAATATTTACCGGGTTTTCCGTGACGGTACAAAAGTCGATAACGGGCTTAATAGACAGTAACAATATAGAAGATATAATTTAAACATTACTTATATACAAACATCTCACACTTGAAATTACTTGGTCTATAGTTTGTTGTAAACTTCGTGCCTCGGCGAAGAAGTAAGAATTCAAAAATATTTCCCGGGTTTTCCGTGACGGTACAAAAATCGATAACGGGCTTAATAGAAAGTAACAATATTGGAGATATAATTTAAACATTACTTATATACAAACCTCACACACTTGATATTACTTGGTCTATAGTTTCATGTAAACTTCGTGTCTCAGCGAAGAAGTAAGAATTCAAAAATATTTCCCGGGTTTTCCGTGACGGTACAAAAATCGATAACGGGCTTAATAGAATGTAACAATATAGGAGATATAATTTAAACATTACTATATACAAACCTCACAAACTTGATATTAATTTGTCTATAGTTTCTTGTAAACTTCGTGTCTCAGCGAAGAATAAGAATTCAAAAATATTTCCCGGGTTTTCCGTGACGGTACAAAAATCGATAACGGGCTTAATAGAAAGTAATAATATGGGAGATATAATTTAAGCATTACTTATATACAAACCTCACACACTTGATATTACTTGGTCTATAGTTTCATGTAAACTTCGTGTCTCAGAGAAGAAGTAAGAATTCAAAATTATTTCCCGGGTTTTCCGTGACGGTACAAAAATCGATAACGGGTTTAATAGAAAGTAACAATATAGGAGATATAATTTAAACATTACTTATATACAAACCTCACACACTTGATATTACTTGGTCTATAGTTTCATGTAAACTTCCTGTCTCAGCGAAGAAGTAAGAATTCAAAAATATTTCCCGGGTTTTCCGTGACAGTACAAAAATCGATAACGAACTTAATAGAAAGTAACTATATAGGAGATATAATTTAAACATTACTTATATACAGACCTCACACACGTGATATTACTTGGTCTATAGTTTCTTGTAAACTTCGTGTATCAGCGAAGAAGTAAGAATTCAAAAATATTTCCCGGGTTGTCCGTGACGGTACAAAAATCGATAACGGGCTTAATAGAAAGTAACAATATTGTAGATATAATTTGAGCATTACTTATATACAAACCTCACACACTTGAAATTACTTGGTCTATAGTTTCTTGTAAACTTCGTGTATCAGCGAAGAAGTAAGAATTCAAAAATATTTCCCGGGTTTTAGGTGACGGTACAAAAATCGATAAGGGGCTTAACAGAAAGTAACAGTATAGGAGATGTAATTTAAGCATTACTTATATACAAACATCACACACTTGAAATTACTTGGTCTATAGTTTGTTGTAAACCTCGTGTCTCAGCGAAGAGGTAAGAATTCAAAAATATTTCCCGGGTTTTCCGTGACGGTACAAAAATCGATAACGGGCTTAATAGAAAGTAATAATATGGGAGATATAATTTAAGCATTACTTATATACAAACCTCACACACTTGAAATTACTTGGTCTATAGTTTCTTGTAAACTTCGTGTATCAGCTAAGAAGTAAGAATTCAAAAATATTTCCCGGGTTTTCCGTGATGGTACAAAAATCGATAAGGGGCTTAATAGAAAGTAATAATACAGGAGATATAATTTAAAAATTACTTATATACAAACCTCACACACTTGATATTACTTGGTCTATAGTTTCATATAAACTTCGTGTCTCAGCGAAGAAGTAAGAATTCAAAAATATTTCCCGGGTTTTCCGTGACGGTGCAAAAATCGATAACGGGCTTAATAGAAAGTAACAATATGGGAGATATAATTTAAGCATTACTTATATACAAACCTCACACTCTTGAAATTACTTGGTCTATAGTTTCTTGTAAACTTCATGTCTCAGTGAAAAATTAAGAATTCAAAAATATTTCCCGGGTTTTCCGTGACGGTACAAAAATCGATAACGGGCTTAATAGAAAATAACAATATGGGAGATGTAATTTAAGCATTACTTATATACAAACATCACACACTTGAAATTACTTGGTCTATAGTTTGTTGTAAACCTCGTGTCTCAGCGAAGAGGTAAGAATTCAAAAATATTTCCCGGGTTTTCCTTGACGGTACAAAAATCGGTAACGGGCTTAATAGAAGGTAACAATATAGGAGATATAATTTAAACATTACTTATATACAAACCTCACACACTTGATATTACTTGGTCTATAGTTTCATGTAAACTTCGTGTCTCAGCGAAGAAGTAAGAATTCAAAAATATTTCCCGGGTTTTCCGTGACGGCACAAAAATCGATAACGGGCTTAATAGAATGTAACAATATAGGAGATATAATTTAAACATTACTATATACAAACCTCACACACTTGATATTACTTTGTCTATAGTTTCTTGTAAACTTCGTGTCTCAGCGAAGAATAAGAATTCAAAAATATTTCCCGGGCTTTCCGTGACGGTACAAAAATCGATAACGGACTTAATAGAAAGTAATAATATGGGAGATATAATTTAAGCATTACTTATATACAAACCTCACACACTTGATATTACTTGGTCTATAGTTTCATGTAAACTTCGTGTCTCAGCGAAGAAGTAAGAATTCAAAAATATTTCCCGGGTTTTCCGTGACGGTACAAAAATCAATAACGGGCTTAATAGAAAGTAACAATATAGGAGATATAATTTAAACATTACTTATATACAAACCTCACACACTTGATATTACTTGGTCTATAGTTTCATGTAAACTTCGTGTCTCAGCGAAGAAGTAAGAATTCAAAAATATTTCCCGGGTTTTCCGTGACGGTACAAAAATCGATAACGGGCTTAATAGAATGTAGCAATATAGCAGATATAATTTAAACATTACTATATACAAACCTCACACACTTGAAATTACTTGGTCTATAGTTTCTTTTAAACTTTCTGTCTCAGCGAAGAAGTAAGAATTCAAAAATTTTTCCCGGGTTTTCCGTGACAGTACAAAAATCGATAACGGACTTAATAGAAAGTAACAATATAGGAGATATAATTTAAACATTACTTATATACAAACCTCACACACTTGATATTACTTGGTCTATAATTTCTTGTAAACTTCGTGTATTAGCGAAGTAGTAATAATTCAAAAATATTTCCCGGGTTTTCCGTGACGGTACGAAAATCGATAATGGGCTTAATAGAAAGTAAGGATACAGGAGATATAATTTAAACATTACTTATATACAAACCTCACACACTTGATATTACTTGGTCTATAGTTTCATGTAAACTTCGTGTCTCAGCGAAGAAGTAAGAATTCAAAAATATTTCCCGGGTTTTCCGTGACGGTGCAAAAATCGATAACGGGCTTAATAGAAAGTAACAATATGGGAGATATAATTTAAGCATTACTTATATACAAACCTTACACTCTTGAAATTACTAGGTCTATAGTTTGCTGTAAACTTCATGTCTCAGCGAAGAAGTAAGAATTCAAAAATATTTCCCGGGTTTTCCGTGACGGTACAAAAATCGATAACGGGCTTAATAGAAAGTAACAATATGGGAGATATAATTTAAGCATTACTTATATACAAACCTCACACACTCTATATTACTTGGTCTATAGTTTCATGTAAACTTCGTGTCTCAGCGAAGAAGTAAGAATTCAAAAATATTTCCCGGGTTTTCCGTGACGGTACAAAAATCATTAACGGGCTTAATAGAAAGTAACAATATAGGAGATATAATTTAAATATTACTTATATACAAACCTCACACACTTGAAATTACTTGGTCTATAGTTTGTTGTAAACTTCGTGTCTCAGCGAAGAAGTAAGAATTCAAAAATATTTACCGGGTTTTCTGTGACGGTACAAAAATCGATAACGGGCTTAATAGAAAGTAACAATATAGGAGATATCATTTAAACATTACTTATATACAAACCTCACACACTTGATATTACTTGGTCTATAGTTTCATGTAAACTTCGTGTCTCAGCGAAGAATTAAGAATTCAAAAATATTTCCCGGGTTTTCCGTGACGGTACAAAAATCAATAACGGGCTTAATAGAATGTAACAATATAGGAGATATAATTTAAACATTACTATATACAAACCTCACACACTTGATATTAATTTGTCTATAGTTTCTTGTAAACTTCGTGTCTCAGCGAAGAATAAGAATTCAAAAATATTTCCCGGGTTTTCCGTGACGGTACAAAAATCGATAACGGGCTTAATAGAAAGTAATAATATGGGAGATATAATTTAAGCATTACTTATATACAAACCTCACACACTTGATATTACTTGGTCTATAGTTTCATGTAAACTTCGTGTCTCAGAGAAGAAGTAAGAATTCAAAATTATTTCCCGGGTTTCCCGTGACGGTACAAAATTCGATAACGGGTTTAATAGAAAGTAACAATATAGGAGATATAATTTAAACATTACTTATATACAGACCTCACACACTTGATATTACTTGGTCTATAGTTTCTTGTAAACTTCGTGTATCAGCGAAGAAGTAAGAATTCAAAAATATTTCCCGGGTTGTCCGTGACGGTACAAAAATCGATAACGGGCTTAATAGAAAGTAATAATATGGGAGATATAATTTAAGCATTAACAATATTGGAGATATAATTTGAGCATTACTTATATACAAACCTCACACACTTGAAATTACTTGGTCTATAGTTTCTTGTAAACTTCGTGTATCAGCGAAGAAGAAAGAATTCAAAAATATTTCCCGGGTTTTAGGTGACGGTACAAAAATCGATAAGGGGCTTAACAGAAAGTAACAGTATAGGAGATATAATTTAAACGTTACTTATATACAAACCTCACACACTTGAAATTACTTTGTCTATAGTTTCTTGTAAACTTCGTGTCTCAGCGAAGATGTAAGAATTCAAAAATATTTCCCGGGTTTTCCGTGACGGTACAAAAATCGATAACGGGCTTAATAGAAAGTAATAATATGGGAGATATAATTTAAGCATTACTTATATACAAACCTCACACACTTGAAATTACTTGGTCTATAGTTTCTTGTAAACTTCGTGTATCAGCTAAGAAGTAAGAATTCAAAAATATTTCCCGGGTTTTCCGTGATGGTACAAAAATCGATAAGGGGCTTAATAGAAAGTAATAATACAGGAGATATAATTTAAAAATTACTTATATACAAACCTCACACACTTGATATTACTTGGTCTATAGTTTCATGTAAACTTCGTGTCTCAGCGAAGAAGTAAGAATTCAAAAATATTTCCCGGGTTTTCCGTGACGGTGCAAAAATCGATAACGGGCTTAATAGAAAGTAACAATATGGGAGATATAATTTAAGCATTACTTATATACAAACCTCACTCTCTTGAAATTACTTGGTCTATATTTTCTTGTAAACTTCATGTCTCAGCGAAGAAGTAAGAATTCAAAAATATTTCCCGGGTTCTCCGTGACGGTACAAAAACCGATAACGGGCTTAATAGAAAGTAATAATATGGGAGATATAATTTAAGCATTACTTATATACAAACCTCACACACTTGAAATTACTTGGTCTATAGTTTCTTGTAAACTTCGTGTATCAGCTAAGAAGTAAGAATTCAAAAATATTTCCCGGGTTTTCCGTGACGGTACAAAAATCGATAAGGGGCTTAATAGAAAGTAATAATACAGGAGATATAATTTAAACATTACTTATATACAAACCTCACACACTTGATATTACTTGGTCTATAGTTTCATATAAACTTCGTGTCTCAGCGAAGAAGTAAGAATTCAAAAATATTTCCCGGGTTTTCCGTGACGGTGCAAAAATCGATAACCGGCTTAATAGAAAGTAACAATATGGGAGATATAATTTAAGCATTACTTATATACAAACCTCACACTCTTGAAATTACTTGGTCTATAGTTTCTTGTAAACTTCATGTCTCATCGAAGAAGTAAGAATTCAAAAATATTTCCCGGGTTTTCCGTGACGGTACAAAAATCGATAACGGGCTTAATAGAAAGTAACAATAAAGGAGATATAATTTAAACATTACTTATATACAAACCTCACACACTTGCAATTACTAGGTCTATAGTTTGTTGTAAACTTCGTGTCTCAGCGAAGAATAAGAATTCAAAAATATTTCCCGGGTTGTCCGTGACGGTACAAAAATCGATAACAGGCTTAATAGAAAGTAACGATATTGGAGATATAATTTAAGCATAACTTATATACAAACCTCACACACTTGAAATTACTTGGTCTATAGTTTCTTGTAAACTTCGAGTATCAGCGAAGCAGTAAGAATTCAAAAATATTTCCCGGGTTTTAGGTGACGGTACAAAAATCGATAAGGGGCTTAATAGAAAGTAACAGTATAGGAAATATAATAAAAACGTTACTTATATACAAACCTCACACACTTGAAATTACTTTGTCTATAGTTTCTTTTAAACTTCCTGTCTCAGCGAAGATGTAAGAATTCAAAAATATTTCCCGGGTTTTCCGTGACGGTGCAAAAATCGATAACGGGCTTAATAGAAAGTAACAATATGGGAGATATAATTTAAGCATTACTTATATACAAACCTCACACTCTTGAAATTACTTGGTCTATAGTTTCTTGTAAACTTCATGTCTCAGCCAAGAAGTAAGAATTCAAAAATATTTCCCGGGTTTTCCGTGACGGTACAAAAATCGATAACGGGCTTAATAGAAAGTAATAATATGGGAGATATAATTTAAACATTACTTATATACAAACCTCACACACTTGAAATTACTTGGTCTATAGTTTCTTGTAAACTTCGTGTATCAGCTAAGAAGTAAGAATTCAAAAATATTTCCCGGGTTTTCCGTGATGGTACAAAAATCGATAAGGGGCTTAATAGAAAGTAATAATACAGGAGATATAATTTAAAAATTACTTATATACAAACCTCACACACTTGATATTACTTGGTCTATAGTTTCATATAAACTTCGTGTCTCAGCGAAGAAGTAAGAATTCAAAAATATTTCCCGGGTTTTCCGTGACGGTGCAAAAATCGATAACGGGCTTAATAGAAAGTAACAATATGGGAGATATAATTTAAGCATTACTTATATACAAACCTCACACTCTTGAAATTACTTGGTCTATAGTTTCTTGTAAACTTCATGTCTCAGTGAAAAAGTAAGAATTCAAAAATATTTCCCGGGTTTTCCGTGACGGTACAAAAATCGATAACGGGCTTAATAGAAAGTAACAATATGGGAGATGTAATTTAAGCATTACTTATATACAAACATCACACACTTGAAATTACTTGGTCTATAGTTTGTTGTAAACCTCGTGTCTCAGCGAAGAGGTAAGAATTCAAAAATATTTCCCGGGTTTTCCTTGACGGTACAAAAATCGGTAACGGGCTTAATAGAATGTAACAATATAGGAGATATAATTTAAACATTACTATATACAAACCTCACACACTTGATATTACTTTGTCTATAGTTTCTTGTAAACTTCGTGTATCAGCGAAGAATAAGAATTCAAAAATATTTCCCGGGTTTTCCGTGACGGTACAAAAATCGATAACGGACTTAATAGAAAGTAATAATATGGGAGATATAATTTAAGCATTACTTATATACAAACCGCACACACTTGATATTACTTGGTCTATAGTTTCATGTAAACTTCGTGTCTCAGCGAAGAAGTAAGAATTCAAAAATATTTCCCGGGTTTTCCGTGACGGTACAAAAATCAATAACGGGCTTAATAGAAAGTAACAATATAGGAGATATAATTTAAACATTACTTATATACAAACCTCACACACTTGATATTACTTGGTCTATAGTTTCATGTAAACTTCGTGTCTCAGCGAAGAAGTAAGAATTCAAAAATATTTCCCGGGTTTTCCGTGACGGTACAAAAATCGATAACGGGCTTAATAGAATGTAGCAATATAGCAGATATAATTTAAACATTACTATATACAAACCTCACACACTTGAAATTACTTGGTCTATAGTTTCTTTTAAACTTTCTGTCTCAGCGAAGAATTAAGAATTCAAAAATATTTCCCGGGTTTTCCGTGACAGTACAAAAATCGATAACGGACTTAATAGAAAGTAACAATATAGGAGATATAATTTAAACATTACTTATATACAAACCTCACACACTTGATATTACTTGGTCTATAATTTCTTGTAAACTTCGTGTATTAGCGAAGTAGTAATAATTCAAAAATATTTCCCGGGTTTTCCGTGACGGTACGAAAATCGATAATGGGCTTAATAGAAAGTAAGGATACAGGAGATATAATTTAAACATTACTTATATACAAACATCACACACTTGATATTACTTGGTCTATAGTTTCATGTAAACTTCGTGTCTCAGCGAAGAAGTAAGAATTCAAAAATATTTACCGGGTTTTCCGTGACGGTGCAAAAATCAATAACGGGCTTAATAGAAAGTAACAATATGGGAGATATAATTTAAGCATTACTTATATACAAACCTCACACTCTTGAAATTACTTGGTCTATAGTTTCATGTAAACTTCGTGTCTCAGCGAAGAAGTAAGAATTCAAAAATATTTCCCGGGTTTTCCGTGACGGTACAAAAATCATTAACGGGCTTAATAGAAAGTAACAATATAGGAGATATAATTTAAATATTACTTATATACAAACCTCACACACTTGAAATTACTTGGTCTATAGTTTGTTGTAAACTTCGTGTCTCAGCGAAGAAGTAAGAATTCAAAAATATTTACCGGGTTTTCCGTGACGGTACAAAAATCGATAACGGGCTTAATAGAATGTAACAATATAGGAGATATATTTTAAACAGTAATATATACAAACCTCACACACTTGATATTACTTGGTCTATAGTTTCTTGTAAACTTCGTGTCTCAGCGAAGAAGTAAGAATTCAAAAATATTTACCGGGTTTTCCGTGACGGTACAAAAGTCGATAACGGGCTTAATAGACAGTAACAATATAGAAGATATAATTTAAACATTACTTATATACAAACATCTCACACTTGAAATTACTTGGTCTATAGTTTGTTGTAAACTTCGTGCCTCGGCGAAGAAGTAAGAATTCAAAAATATTTCCCGGGTTTTCCGTGACGGTACAAAAATCGATAACGGGCTTAATAGAAAGTAACAATATTGGAGATATAATTTAAACATTACTTATATACAAACCTCACACACTTGATATTACTTGGTCTATAGTTTCATGTAAACTTCGTGTCTCAGCGAAGAAGTAAGAATTCAAAAATATTTCCCGCGTTTTCCGTGACGGTACAAAAATCGATAACGGGCTTAATAGAATGTAACAATATAGGAGATATAATTTAAACATTACTATATACAAACCTCACAAACTTGATATTAATTTGTCTATAGTTTCTTGTAAACTTCGTGTCTCAGCGAAGAATAAGAATTCAAAAATATTTCCCGGGTTTTCCGTGACGGTACAAAAATCGATAACGGGCTTAATAGAAAGTAATAATATGGGAGATATAATTTAAGCATTACTTATATACAAACCTCACACACTTGATATTACTTGGTCTATAGTTTCATGTAAACTTCGTGTCTCAGAGAAGAAGTAAGAATTCAAAATTATTTCCCGGGTTTTCCGTGACGGTACAAAAATCGATAACGGGTTTAATAGAAAGTAACAATATAGGAGATATAATTTAAACATTACTTATATACAAACCTCACACACTTGATATTACTTGGTCTATAGTTTCATGTAAACTTCCTGTCTCAGTGAAGAAGTAAGAATTCAAAAATATTTCCCGGGTTTTCCGTGACAGTACAAAAATCGATAACGAACTTAATAGAAAGTAACTATATAGGAGATATAATTTAAACATTACTTATATACAGACCTCACACACGTGATATTACTTGGTCTATAGTTTCTTGTAAACTTCGTGTATCAGCGAAGAAGTAAGAATTCAAAAATATTTCCCGGGTTGTCCGTGACGGTACAAAAATCGATAACGGGCTTAATAGAAAGTAACAATATTGTAGATATAATTTGAGCATTACTTATATACAAACCTCACACACTTGAAATTACTTGGTCTATAGTTTCTTGTAAACTTCGTGTATCAGCGAAGAAGTAAGAATTCAAAAATATTTCCCGGGTTTTAGGTGACGGTACAAAAATCGATAAGGGGCTTAACAGAAAGTAACAGTATAGGAGATGTAATTTAAGCATTACTTATATACAAACATCACACACTTGAAATTACTTGGTCTATAGTTTGTTGTAAACCTCGTGTCTCAGCGAAGAGGTAAGAATTCAAAAATATTTCCCGGGTTTTCCGTGACGGTACAAAAATCGATAACGGGCTTAATAGAAAGTAATAATATGGGAGATATAATTTAAGCATTACTTATATACAAACCTCACACACTTGAAATTACTTGGTCTATAGTTTCTTGTAAACTTCGTGTATCAGCTAAGAAGTAAGAATTCAAAAATATTTCCCGGGTTTTCCGTGATGGTACAAAAATCGATAAGGGGCTTAATAGAAAGTAATAATACAGGAGATATAATTTAAAAATTACTTATATACAAACCTCACACACTTGATATTACTTGGTCTATAGTTTCATATAAACTTCGTGTCTCAGCGAAGAAGTAAGAATTCAAAAATATTTCCCGGGTTTTCCGTGACGGTGCAAAAATCGATAACGGGCTTAATAGAAAGTAACAATATGGGAGATATAATTTAAGCATTACTTATATACAAACCTCACACTCTTGAAATTACTTGGTCTATAGTTTCTTGTAAACTTCATGTCTCAGTGAAAAATTAAGAATTCAAAAATATTTCCCGGGTTTTCCGTGACGGTACAAAAATCGATAACGGGCTTAATAGAAAATAACAATATGGGAGATGTAATTTAAGCATTACTTATATACAAACATCACACACTTGAAATTACTTGGTCTATAGTTTGTTGTAAACCTCGTGTCTCAGCGAAGAGGTAAGAATTCAAAAATATTTCCCGGGTTTTCCTTGACGGTACAAAAATCGGTAACGGGCTTAATAGAAGGTAACAATATAGGAGATATAATTTAAACATTACTTATATACAAACCTCACACACTTGATATTACTTGGTCTATAGTTTCATGTAAACTTCGTGTCTCAGCGAAGAAGTAAGAATTCAAAAATATTTCCCGGGTTTTCCGTGACGGCACAAAAATCGATAACGGGCTTAATAGAATGTAACAATATAGGAGATATAATTTAAACATTACTATATACAAACCTCACACACTTGATATTACTTTGTCTATAGTTTCTTGTAAACTTCGTGTCTCAGCGAAGAATAAGAATTCAAAAATATTTCCCGGGCTTTCCGTGACGGTACAAAAATCGATAACGGACTTAATAGAAAGTAATAATATGGGAGATATAATTTAAGCATTACTTATATACAAACCTCACACACTTGATATTACTTGGTCTATAGTTTCATGTAAACTTCGTGTCTCAGCGAAGAAGTAAGAATTCAAAAATATTTCCCGGGTTTTCCGTGACGGTACAAAAATCAATAACGGGCTTAATAGAAAGTAACAATATAGGAGATATAATTTAAACATTACTTATATACAAACCTCACACACTTGATATTACTTGGTCTATAGTTTCATGTAAACTTCGTGTCTCAGCGAAGAAGTAAGAATTCAAAAATATTTCCCGGGTTTTCCGTGACGGTACAAAAATCGATAACGGGCTTAATAGAATGTAGCAATATAGCAGATATAATTTAAACATTACTATATACAAACCTCACACACTTGAAATTACTTGGTCTATAGTTTCTTTTAAACTTTCTGTCTCAGCGAAGAAGTAAGAATTCAAAAATTTTTCCCGGGTTTTCCGTGACAGTACAAAAATCGATAACGGACTTAATAGAAAGTAACAATATAGGAGATATAATTTAAACATTACTTATATACAAACCTCACACACTTGATATTACTTGGTCTATAATTTCTTGTAAACTTCGTGTATTAGCGAAGTAGTAATAATTCAAAAATATTTCCCGGGTTTTCCGTGACGGTACGAAAATCGATAATGGGCTTAATAGAAAGTAAGGATACAGGAGATATAATTTAAACATTACTTATATACAAACCTCACACACTTGATATTACTTGGTCTATAGTTTCATGTAAACTTCGTGTCTCAGCGAAGAAGTAAGAATTCAAAAATATTTCCCGGGTTTTCCGTGACGTTGCAAAAATCGATAACGGGCTTAATAGAAAGTAACAATATGGGAGATATAATTTAAGCATTACTTATATACAAACCTTACACTCTTGAAATTACTAGGTCTATAGTTTCTTGTAAACTTCATGTCTCAGCGAAGAAGTAAGAATTCAAAAATATTTCCCGGGTTTTCCGTGACGGTACAAAAATCGATAACGGGCTTAATAGAAAGTAACAATATGGGAGATATAATTTAAGCATTACTTATATACAAACCTCACACACTCTATATTACTTGGTCTATAGTTTCATGTAAACTTCGTGTCTCAGCGAAGAAGTAAGAATTCAAAAATATTTCCCGGGTTTTCCGTGACGGTAGAAAAATCATTAACGGGCTTAATAGAAAGTAACAATATAGGAGATATAATTTAAATATTACTTATATACAAACCTCACACACTTGAAATTACTTGGTCTATAGTTTGTTGTAAACTTCGTGTCTCAGCGAAGAAGTAAGAATTCAAAAATATTTACCGGGTTTTCTGTGACGGTACAAAAATCGATAACGGGCTTAATAGAAAGTAACAATATAGGAGATATCATTTAAACATTACTTATATACAAACCTCACACACTTGATATTACTTGGTCTATAGTTTCATGTAAACTTCGTGTCTCAGCGAAGAAGTAAGAATTCAAAAATATTTCCCGGGTTTTCCGTGACGGTACAAAAATCAATAACGGGCTTAATAGAATGTAACAATATAGGAGATATAATTTAAACATTACTATATACAAACCTCACACACTTGATATTAATTTGTCTATAGTTTCTTGTAAACTTCGTGTCTCAGCGAAGAATAAGAATTCAAAAATATTTCCCGGGTTTTCCGTGACGGTACAAAAATCGATAACGGGCTTAATAGAAAGTAATAATATGGGAGATATAATTTAAACATTACTTATATACAAACCTCACACACTTGATATTACTTGGTCTATAGTTTCATGTAAACTTCGTGTCTCAGAGAAGAAGTAAGAATTCAAAATTATTTCCCGGGTTTCCCGTGACGGTACAAAATTCGATAACGGGTTTAATAGAAAGTAACAATATAGGAGATATAATTTAAATATTACTTATATACAGACCTCACACACTTGATATTACTTGGTCTATAGTTTCTTGTAAACTTCGTGTATCAGCGAAGAAGTAAGAATTCAAAAATATTTCCCGGGTTGTCCGTGACGGTACAAAAATCGATAACGGGCTTAATAGAAAGTAATAATATGGGAGATATAATTTAAGCATTAACAATATTGGAGATATAATTTGAGCATTACTTATATACAAACCTCACACACTTGAAATTACTTGGTCTATAGTTTCTTGTAAACTTCGTGTATCAGCGAAGAAGAAAGAATTCAAAAATATTTCCCGGGTTTTAGGTGACGGTACAAAAATCGATAAGGGGCTTAACAGAAAGTAACAGTATAGGAGATATAATTTAAACGTTACTTATATACAAACCTCACACACTTGAAATTACTTTGTCTATAGTTTCTTGTAAACTTCGTGTCTCAGCGAAGATGTAAGAATTCAAAAATATTTCCCGGGTTTTCCGTGACGGTACAAAAATCGATAACGGGCTTAATAGAAAGTAATAATATGGGAGATATAATTTAAGCATTACTTATATACAAACCTCACACACTTGAAATTACTTGGTCTATAGTTTCTTGTAAACTTCGTGTATCAGCTAAGAAGTAAGAATTCAAAAATATTTCCCGGGTTTTCCGTGATGGTACAAAAATCGATAAGGGGCTTAATAGAAAGTAATAATACAGGAGATATAATTTAAAAATTACTTATATACAAACCTCACACACTTGATATTACTTGGTCTATAGTTTCATGTAAACTTCGTGTCTCAGCGAAGAAGTAAGAATTCAAAAATATTTCCCGGGTTTTCCGTGACGGTGCAAAAATCGATAACGGGCTTAATAGAAAGTAACAATATGGGAGATATAATTTAAGCATTACTTATATACAAACCTCACTCTCTTGAAATTACTTGGTCTATATTTTCTTGTAAACTTCATGTCTCAGCGAAGAAGTAAGAATTCAAAAATATTTCCCGGGTTCTCCGTGACGGTACAAAAATCGATAACGGGCTTAATAGAAAGTAATAATATGGGAGATATAATTTAAGCATTACTTATATACAAACCTCACACACTTGAAATTACTTGGTCTATAGTTTCTTGTAAACTTCGTGTATCAGCTAAGAAGTAAGAATTCAAAAATATTTCCCGGGTTTTCCGTGACGGTACAAAAATCGATAAGGGGCTTAATAGAAAGTAATAATACAGGAGATATAATTTAAACATTACTTATATACAAACCTCACACACTTGATATTACTTGGTCTATAGTTTCATATAAACTTCGTGTCTCAGCGAAGAAGTAAGAATTCAAAAATATTTCCCGGGTTTTCCGTGACGGTGCAAAAATCGATAACCGGCTTAATAGAAAGTAACAATATGGGAGATATAATTTAAGCATTACTTATATACAAACCTCACACTCTTGAAATTACTTGGTCTATAGTTTCTTGTAAACTTCATGTCTCATCGAAGAAGTAAGAATTCAAAAATATTTCCCGGGTTTTCCGTGACGGTACAAAAATCGATAACGGGCTTAATAGAAAGTAACAATAAAGGAGATATAATTTAAACATTACTTATATACAAACCTCACACACTTGCAATTACTAGGTCTATAGTTTGTTGTAAACTTCGTGTCTCAGCGAAGAATAAGAATTCAAAAATATTTCCCGGGTTGTCCGTGACGGTACAAAAATCGATAACAGGCTTAATAGAAAGTAACGATATTGGAGATATAATTTAAGCATAACTTATATACAAACCTCACACACTTGAAATTACTTGGTCTATAGTTTCTTGTAAACTTCGAGTATCAACGAAGCAGTAAGAATTCAAAAATATTTCCCGGGTTTTAGGTGTCGGTACAAAAATCGATAAGGGGCTTAACAGAAAGTAACAGTATAGGAAATATAATAAAAACGTTACTTATATACAAACCTCACACACTTGAAATTACTTTGTCTATAGTTTCTTTTAAACTTCCTGTCTCAGCGAAGATGTAAGAATTCAAAAATATTTCCCGGGTTTTCCGTGACGGTGCAAAAATCGATAACGGGCTTAATAGAAAGTAACAATATGGGAGATATAATTTAAGCATTACTTATATACAAACCTCACACTCTTGAAATTACTTGGTCTATAGTTTCTTGTAAACTTCATGTCTCAGCGAAGAAGTAAGAATTCAAAAATATTTCCCGGGTTTTCCGTGACGGTACAAAAATCGATAACGGGCTTAATAGAAAGTAATAATATGGGAGATATAATTTAAACATTACTTATATACAAACCTCACACACTTGAAATTACTTGGTCTATAGTTTCTTGTAAACTTCGTGTATCAGCTAAGAAGTAAGAATTCAAAAATATTTCCCGGGTTTTCCGTGATGGTACAAAAATCGATAAGGGGCTTAATAGAAAGTAATAATACAGGAGATATAATTTAAAAATTACTTATATACAAACCTCACACACTTGATATTACTTGGTCTATAGTTTCATATAAACTTCGTGTCTCAGCGAAGAAGTAAGAATTCAAAAATATTTCCCGGGTTTTCCGTGACGGTGCAAAAATCGATAACGGGCTTAATAGAAAGTAACAATATGGGAGATATAATTTAAGCATTACTTATATACAAACCTCACACTCTTGAAATTACTTCATCTATAGTTTCTTGTAAACTTCATGTCTCAGTGAAAAAGTAAGAATTCAAAAATATTTCCCGGGTTTTCCGTGACGGTACAAAAATCGATAACGGGCTTAATAGAAAGTAACAATATGGGAGATGTAATTTAAGCATTACTTATATACAAACATCACACACTTGAAATTACTTGGTCTATAGTTTGTTGTAAACCTCGTGTCTCATCGAAGAGGTAAGAATTCAAAAATATTTCCCGGGTTTTCCTTGACGGTACAAAAATCGGTAACGGGCTTAATAGAAGGTAACAATATAGGAGATATAATTTAAACATTACTTATATACAAACCTCACACACTTGATATTACTTGGTCTATAGTTTCATGTAAACTTCGAGTCTCAGCGAAGAAGTAAGAATTCAAAAATATTTCCCGGGTTTTGCCGTGACGGCACAAAAATCGATAACGGGCTTAATAGAATGTAACAATATAGGAGATATAATTTAAACATTACTATATACAAACCTCACACACTTGATATTACTTTGTCTATAGTTTCTTGTAAACTTCGTGTATCAGCGAAGAATAAGAATTCAAAAATATTTCCCGGGTTTTCCGTGACGGTACAAAAATCGATAACGAACTTAATAGAAAGTAATAATATGGGAGATATAATTTAAGCATTACTTATATACAAACCGCACACACTTGATATTACTTGGTCTATAGTTTCATGTAAACTTCGTGTCTCAGCGAAGAAGTAAGAATTCAAAAATATTTCCCGGGTTTTCCGTGACGGTACAAAAATCAATAACGGGCTTAATAGAAAGTAACAATATAGGAGATATAATTTAAACATTACTTATATACAAACCTCACACACTTGATATTACTTGGTCTATAGTTTCATGTAAACTTCGTGTCTCAGCGAAGAAGTAAGAATTCAAAAATATTTCCCGGGTTTTCCGTGACGGTACAAAAATCGATAACGGGCTTAATAGAATGTCGCAATATAGCAGATATAATTTAAACATTACTATATACAAACCTCACACACTTGAAATTACTTGGTCTATAGTTTCTTTTAAACTTTCTGTCTCAGCGAAGAATTAAGAATTCAAAAATATTTCCCGGGTTTTCCGTGACAGTACAAAAATCGATAACGGACTTAATAGAAAGTAACAATATAGGAGATATAATTTAAACATTACTTATATACAAACCTCACACACTTGATATTACTTGGTCTATAATTTCTTGTAAACTTCGTGTATTAGCGAAGTAGTAATAATTCAAAAATATTTCCCGGGTTTTCCGTGACGGTACGAAAATCGATAATGGGCTTAATAGAAAGTAAGGATACAGGAGATATAATTTAAACATTACTTATATACAAACATCACACACTTGATATTACTTGGTCTATAGTTTCATGTAAACTTCGTGTCTCAGCGAAGAAGTAAGAATTCAAAAATATTTCCCGGGTTTTCCGTGACGGTGCAAAAATCGATAACGGGCTTAATAGAAAGTAACAATATGGGAGATATAATTTAAGCATTACTTATATACAAACCTCACACTCTTGAAATTACTAGGTCTATAGTTTCATGTAAACTTCGTGTCTCAGCGAAGAAGTAAGAATTCAAAAATATTTCCCGGGTTTTCCGTGACGGTACAAAAATCATTAACGGGCTTAATAGAAAGTAACAATATAGGAGATATAATTTAAATATTACTTATATACAAACCTCACACACTTGAAATTACTTGGTCTATAGTTTGTTGTAAACTTCGTGTCTCAGCGAAGAAGTAAGAATTCAAAAATATTTACCGGGTTTTCCGTGACGGTACAAAAATCGATAACGGGCTTAATAGAATGTAACAATATAGGAGATATATTTTAAACAGTAATATATACAAACCTCACACACTTGATATTACTTGGTCTATAGTTTCTTGTAAACTTCGTGTCTCAGCGAAGAAGTAAGAATTCAAAAATATTTACCGGGTTTTCCGTGACGGTACAAAAGTCGATAACGGGCTTAATAGACAGTAACAATATAGAAGATATAATTTAAACATTACTTATATACAAACATCTCACACTTGAAATTACTTGGTCTATAGTTTGTTGTAAACTTCGTGCCTCGGCGAAGAAGTAAGAATTCAAAAATATTTCCCGGGTTTTCCGTGACGGTACAAAAATCGATAACGGGCTTAATAGAAAGTAACAATATTGGAGATATAATTTAAACATTACTTATATACAAACCTCACACACTTGATATTACTTGGTCTATAGTTTCATGTAAACTTCGTGTCTCAGCGAAGAAGTAAGAATTCAAAAATATTTCCCGCGTTTTCCGTGACGGTACAAAAATCGATAACGGGCTTAATAGAATGTAACAATATAGGAGATATAATTTAAACATTACTATATACAAACCTCACAAACTTGATATTAATTTGTCTATAGTTTCTTGTAAACTTCGTGTCTCAGCGAAGAATAAGAATTCAAAAATATTTCCCGGGTTTTCCGTGACGGTACAAAAATCGATAACGGGCTTAATAGAAAGTAATAATATGGGAGATATAATTTAAGCATTACTTATATACAAACCTCACACACTTGATATTACTTGGTCTATAGTTTCATGTAAACTTCGTGTCTCAGAGAAGAAGTAAGAATTCAAAATTATTTCCCGGGTTTTCCGTGACGGTACAAAAATCGATAACGGGTTTAATAGAAAGTAACAATATAGGAGATATAATTTAAACATTACTTATATACAAACCTCACACACTTGATATTACTTGGTCTATAGTTTCATGTAAACTTCCTGTCTCAGCGAAGAAGTAAGAATTCAAAAATATTTCCCGGGTTTTCCGTGACAGTACAAAAATCGATAACGAACTTAATAGAAAGTAACTATATAGGAGATATAATTTAAACATTACTTATATACAGACCTCACACACGTGATATTACTTGGTCTATAGTTTCTTGTAAACTTCGTGTATCAGCGAAGAAGTAAGAATTCAAAAATATTTCCCGGGTTGTCCGTGACGGTACAAAAATCGATAACGGGCTTAATAGAAAGTAACAATATTGTAGATATAATTTGAGCATTACTTATATACAAACCTCACACACTTGAAATTACTTGGTCTATAGTTTCTTGTAAACTTCGTGTATCAGCGAAGAAGTAAGAATTCAAAAATATTTCCCGGGTTTTAGGTGACGGTACAAAAATCGATAAGGGGCTTAACAGAAAGTAACAGTATAGGAGATGTAATTTAAGCATTACTTATATACAAACATCACACACTTGAAATTACTTGGTCTATAGTTTGTTGTAAACCTCGTGTCTCAGCGAAGAGGTAAGAATTCAAAAATATTTCCCGGGTTTTCCGTGACGGTACAAAAATCAATAACGGGCTTAATAGAAAGTAACAATATAGGAGATATAATTTAAACATTACTTATATACAAACCTCACACACTTGATATTACTTGGTCTATAGTTTCATGTAAACTTCGTGTCTCAGCGAAGAAGTAAGAATTCAAAAATATTTCCCGGGTTTTCCGTGACGGTACAAAAATCGATAACGGGCTTAATAGAATGTAGCAATATAGCAGATATAATTTAAACATTACTATATACAAACCTCACACACTTGAAATTACTTGGTCTATAGTTTCTTTTAAACTTTCTGTCTCAGCGAAGAATTAAGAATTCAAAAATATTTCCCGGGTTTTCCGTGACAGTACAAAAATCGATAACGGACTTAATAGAAAGTAACAATATAGGAGATATAATTTAAACATTACTTATATACAAACCTCACACACTTGATATTACTTGGTCTATAATTTCTTGTAAACTTCGTGTATTAGCGAAGTAGTAATAATTCAAAAATATTTCCCGGGTTTTCCGTGACGGTACGAAAATCGATAATGGGCTTAATAGAAAGTAAGGATACAGGAGATATAATTTAAACATTACTTATATACAAACATCACACACTTGACATTACTTGGTCTATAGTTTCATGTAAACTTCGTGTCTCAGCGAAGAAGTAAGAATTCAAAAATATTTCCCGGGTTTTCCGTGACGGTGCAAAAATCGATAACGGGCTTAATAGAAAGTAACAATATGGGAGATATAATTTAAGCATTACTTATATACAAACCTCACACTCTTGAAATTACTAGGTCTATAGTTTCATGTAAACTTCGTGTCTCAGCGAAGAAGTAAGAATTCAAAAATATTTCCCGGGTTTTCCGTGACGGTACAAAAATCATTAACGGGCTTAATAGAAAGTAACAATATAGGAGATATAATTTAAATATTACTTATATACAAACCTCACACACTTGAAATTACTTGGTCTATAGTTTGTTGTAAACTTCGTGTCTCAGCGAAGAAGTAAGAATTCAAAAATATTTACCGGGTTTTCCGTGACGGTACAAAAATCGATAACGGGCTTAATAGAATGTAACAATATAGGAGATATATTTTAAACAGTAATATATACAAACCTCACACACTTGATATTACTTGGTCTATAGTTTCTTGTAAACTTCGTGTCTCAGCGAAGAAGTAAGAATTCAAAAATATTTACCGGGTTTTCCGTGACGGTACAAAAGTCGATAACGGGCTTAATAGACAGTAACAATATAGAAGATATAATTTAAACATTACTTATATACAAACATCTCACACTTGAAATTACTTGGTCTATAGTTTGTTGTAAACTTCGTGCCTCGGCGAAGAAGTAAGAATTCAAAAATATTTCCCGGGTTTTCCGTGACGGTACAAAAATCGATAACGGGCTTAATAGAAAGTAACAATACTGGAGATATTATTTAAACATTACTTATATACAAACCTCACACACTTGATATTACTTGGTCTATAGTTTCATGTAAACTTCGTGTCTCAGCGAAGAAGTAAGAATTCAAAAATATTTCCCGCGTTTTCCGTGACGGTACAAAAATCGATAACGGGCTTAATAGAATGTAACAATATAGGAGATATAATTTAAACATTACTATATACAAACCTCACAAACTTGATATTAATTTGTCTATAGTTTCTTGTAAACTTCGTGCCTCAGCGAAGAATAAGAATTCAAAAATATTTCCCGGGTTTTCCGTGACGGTACAAAAATCGATAACGGGCTTAATAGAAAGTAATAATATGGGAGATATAATTTAAGCATTACTTATATACAAACCTCACACACTTGATATTACTTGGTCTATAGTTTCATGTAAACTTCGTGTCTCAGAGAAGAAGTAAGAATTCAAAATTATTTCCCGGGTTTTCCGTGACGGTACAAAAATCGATAACGGGTTTAATAGAAAGTAACAATATAGGAGATATAATTTAAACATTACTTATATACAAACCTCACACACTTGATATTACTTGGTCTATAGTTTCATGTAAACTTCCTGTCTCAGCGAAGAAGTAAGAATTCAAAAATATTTCCCGGGTTTTCCGTGACAGTACAAAAATCGATAACGAACTTAATAGAAAGTAACTATATAGGAGATATAATTTAAACATTACTTATATACAGACCTCACACACTTGAAATAACTTGGTCTATAGTTTCTTGTAAACTTCGTGTATCAGCGAAGAAGTAAGAATTCAAAAATATTTCCCGGGTTTTCCGTGACGGTACAAAAATCGATAAGGGGCTTAACAGAAAGTAACAATATAGGAGATATAATTTAAACATTACTTATATACAAACATCACACACTTGAAATTACTTGGTCTATAGTTTCATGTAAACTTCGTGTCTCAGCGAAGAAGTAAGAATTCAAAAATATTTCCCGGGTTTTCCTTGACGGTACAAAAATCGATAACGGTCTTAATAGAATGTAACAATATAGGAGATATAATTTAAACATTACTTTATACAAACCTCACACACTTGATATTACTTTGTCTATAGTTTGTTGTAAACTTCGTGTATCAGCGAAGAATAAGAATTCAAAAATATTTCCCGGGTTTTCCGTGACGGTACAAAAATCGATAACGGGCTTAATAGAAAGTAATTATAAGTGAGATATAATTTAAGCATTACTTATATACAAACCTCACACATTTGATATTACTTGGTCTATAGTTTCATGTAAACTTCGTGTCTCAGCGAAGAAGTAAGAATTCAAAAATATTTCCCGGGTTTTCCTTGACGGTACAAAAATCGATAACGGTCTTAATAGAATGTAACAATATAGGAGATATAATTTAAACATTACTTTATACAAACCTGACACACTTGATATTACTTTGTCTATAGTTTCTTGTAAACTTCGTGTATCAGCGAAGAATAAGAATTCAAAAATATTTCCCGGGTTTTCCGTGACGGTACAAAAATCGATAACGGGCTTAATAGAAAGTAATTATATGTGAGATATAATTTAAGCATTACTTATATACAAACCTCACACACTTGATATTACTTGGTCTATAGTTTGTTGTAAACTTCGTGTCTCAGCGAAGAAGTAAGAATTCAAAAATATTTCCCGGGTTTTCCGTGACGGTACAAAAATCGATAACGGGCTTAATAGAAAGTAACAATATAGGAGATATAATTTAAACATTACTTATATACAAACCTTACACACTTGAAATTACTTGGTCTATAGTTTGTTGTAAACTTCGTGTCTCAGCGAAGAAGTAAGAATTCAAAAATATTTCCCGGGTTTTCCGTGACGGTACAAAAATCGATAACGGGCTTAATAGAATGTAACAATATAGGATATATAATTTAAACAGTAATATATACAAACCTCACACACTTGATATTAATTTGTCTAGAGTTTCTTGTAAACTTCGCGTCTCAGCGAAGAATGAGAATTCAAAAATATTTCCCGGGTTTTCCGTGATGGTACAAAAATCGATAACAGGCTTAATAGAAAGTAACAATATGGGAGGTATAATTTAAGCATTACTTATATACAAACCTCACACACTTGAAATTACTTGGTCTATACTTTCTTGTAAACTTCGTGTATCAGCGAAGAAGTAAGAATTCAAAAATATTTCCCGGGTTTTCCGTGACGGTACAAAAATAGGTAAGGGGCTTAACAGAAAGTAATAATATGGGAGATATAATTTAAAAATTACTTATATGCAAACCTCACACACTTGAAATTACTTGGTCTATAGTTTCTTTTAAACTTCCTGTCTCAGCGAGGAAGTAAGAATTCAAAAATATTTCCCGGGTTTTCCGTGACAGTACAAAAATCGATAACGGGCTTAATAGAAAGTAACAATATGGTAGATATAATTTAAACATTACTTATATACAAATCTCACACACTTGAAATTACTTGGTCTATAGTTTGTTGTAAACTTCGTGTCTCAGCGAAGAAGTAAGAATTCAAAATTATTTCCCGGGTTTTCCCTGACGGTACAAAAATCGATAACGGGCTTAATAGACAGTAACAATATAGTAGATATAATTTAAACATTACTTATATACAAACCTCACACGCTTGAAATTACTTGGTCTATAGTTTTTTTAAACTTCGTGTCTCAGCGAAGAATAAGAATTCAAAAATATTTCCCGGGTTTTTCGTGACGGTACAAAAATCGATAACGTGCTTAATAGAAAGTAACAATATGGGAGATATAATTTAAGCATTATTTATATACAAACCTCACACACTTGAAATTACTTGGTCTATAGTTTTGTAAACTTCGTGTATCAGCGAGAAGTAAAAATTCAAAAATATTTCCCGGGTTTTAGGTGACGGTACAAAAATCGGTAAGGGGCTTAACAGAAAGTAACAATATAGGAGATATAATTTAAACATTACTTATATACAAACCTCACACACTTGAAATTACTTTGTCTATAGTTTCTTTTAAACTTCCTGTTTCAGCGAAGAAGTAAGAATTCAAAAATATTTCCCGGGTTTTCCGTGACAGTACAAAAATCGATAACGGGCTTAATAGACAGTAACAGTATAGAAGATATAATTTAAACATTACTTATATACAAACCTCACACACTTGAAATTACTTGGTCTATAGTTTCTTGTAAACTTCGTGTCTCAGCGAAGAATAAGAATTCAAAAATATTTCCCGGGTTTTCCGTGACGGTACAAAAACCGATAAGGGGCTTAACAGAAAGTAACAATATAGGAGATATAATTTAAACATTACTTATATACAAACCTCACAAACTTGAAATTTTGAAATTACTTTGTCTATAGTTTCTTTTAAACTTCCTGGCTCAGCGAAGTAGTAAGAATTCAAAAATATTTCCCGGGTTTTCCGTGACAGTACAAAAATCGATAACGGACTTAATAGAAGGTAACAATATAGGAGATATAATTTAAACATTACTTATATACAAACCTCACACACTTGATATTACTTGGTCTATAGTTTCATGTAAACTTCGTGTCTCAGCGAAGAAGTAAGAATTCAAAAATATTTCCCGGGTTTTCCTTGACGGTACAAAAATCGGTAACGGGCTTAATAGAAGGTAACAATATAGGAGATATAATTTAAACATTACTTATATACAAACCTCACACACTTGATATTACTTGGTCTATAGTTTCATGTAAACTTCGTGTCTCAGCGAAGAAGTAAGAATTCAAAAATATTTCCCGGGTTTTCCGTGACGGCACAAAAATCGATAACGGGCTTAATAGAATGTAACAATATAGGAGATATAATTTAAACATTACTATATACAAACCTCACACACTTGATATTACTTTGTCTATAGTTTCTTGTAAACTTCGTGTCTCAGCGAAGAATAAGAATTCAAAAATATTTCCCGGGCTTTCCGTGACGGTACAAAAATCGATAACGGACTTAATAGAAAGTAATAATATGGGAGATATAATTTAAGCATTACTTATATACAAACCTCACACACTTGATATTACTTGGTCTATAGTTTCATGTAAACTTCGTGTCTCAGCGAAGAAGTAAGAATTCAAAAATATTTCCCGGGTTTTCCGTGACGGTACAAAAATCAATAACGGGCTTAATAGAAAGTAACAATATAGGAGATATAATTTAAACATTACTTATATACAAACCTCACACACTTGATATTACTTGGTCTATAGTTTCATGTAAACTTCGTGTCTCAGCGAAGAAGTAAGAATTCAAAAATATTTCCCGGGTTTTCCGTGACGGTACAAAAATCGATAACGGGCTTAATAGAATGTAGCAATATAGCAGATATAATTTAAACATTACTATATACAAACCTCACACACTTGAAATTACTTGGTCTATAGTTTCTTTTAAACTTTCTGTCTCAGCGAAGAAGTAAGAATTCAAAAATTTTTCCCGGGTTTTCCGTGACAGTACAAAAATCGATAACGGACTTAATAGAAAGTAACAATATAGGAGATATAATTTAAACATTACTTATATACAAACCTCACACACTTGATATTACTTGGTCTATAATTTCTTGTAAACTTCGTGTATTAGCGAAGTAGTAATAATTCAAAAATATTTCCCGGGTTTTCCGTGACGGTACGAAAATCGATAATGGGCTTAATAGAAAGTAAGGATACAGGAGATATAATTTAAACATTACTTATATACAAACCTCACACACTTGATATTACTTGGTCTATACTTTCATGTAAACTTCGTGTCTCAGCGAAGAAGTAAGAATTCAAAAATATTTCCCGGGTTTTCCGTGACGTTGCAAAAATCGATAACGGGCTTAATAGAAAGTAACAATATGGGAGATATAATTTAAGCATTACTTATATACAAACCTTACACTCTTGAAATTACTAGGTCTATAGTTTCTTGTAAACTTCATGTCTCAGCGAAGAAGTAAGAATTCAAAAATATTTCCCGGGTTTTCCGTGACGGTACAAAAATCGATAACGGGCTTAATAGAAAGTAACAATATGGGAGATATAATTTAAGCATTACTTATATACAAACCTCACACACTCTATATTACTTGGTCTATAGTTTCATGTAAACTTCGTGTCTCAGCGAAGAAGTAAGAATTCAAAAATATTTCCCGGGTTTTCCGTGACGGTACAAAAATCATTAACGGGCTTAATAGAAAGTAACAATATAGGAGATATAATTTAAATATTACTTATATACAAACCTCACACACTTGAAATTACTTGGTCTATAGTTTGTTGTAAACTTCGTGTCTCAGCGAAGAAGTAAGAATTCAAAAATATTTACCGGGTTTTCTGTGACGGTACAAAAATCGATAACGGGCTTAATAGAAAGTAACAATATAGGAGATATCATTTAAACATTACTTATATACAAACCTCACACACTTGATATTACTTGGTCTATAGTTTCATGTAAACTTCGTGTCTCAGCGAAGAAGTAAGAATTCAAAAATATTTCCCGGGTTTTCCGTGACGGTACAAAAATCAATAACGGGCTTAATAGAATGTAACAATATAGGAGATATAATTTAAACATTACTATATACAAACCTCACACACTTGATATTAATTTGTCTATAGTTTCTTGTAAACTTCGTGTCTCAGCGAAGAATAAGAATTCAAAAATATTTCCCGGGTTTTCCGTGACGGTACAAAAATCGATAACGGGCTTAATAGAAAGTAATAATATGGGAGATATAATTTAAGCATTACTTATATACAAACCTCACACACTTGATATTACTTGGTCTATAGTTTCATGTAAACTTCGTGTCTCAGAGAAGAAGTAAGAATTCAAAATTATTTCCCGGGTTTCCCGTGACGGTACAAAATTCGATAACGGGTTTAATAGAAAGTAACAATATAGGAGATATAATTTAAACATTACTTATATACAGACCTCACACACTTGATATTACTTGGTCTATAGTTTCTTGTAAACATCGTGTATCAGCGAAGAAGTAAGAATTCAAAAATATTTCCCGGGTTGTCCGTGACGGTACAAAAAATCGATAACGGGCTTAATAGAAAGTAATAATATGGGAGATATAATTTAAGCATTAACAATATTGGAGATATAATTTGAGCATTACTTATATACAAACCTCACACACTTGAAATTACTTGGTCTATAGTTTCTTGTAAACTTCGTGTATCAGCGAAGAAGAAAGAATTCAAAATTATTTCCCGGGTTTCCCGTGACGGTACAAAATTCGATAACGGGTTTAATAGAAAGTAACAATATAGGAGATATAATTTAAACGTTACTTATATACAAACCTCACACACTTGAAATTACTTTGTCTATAGTTTCTTGTAAACTTCGTGTCTCAGCGAAGATGTAAGAATTCAAAAATATTTCCCGGGTTTTCCGTGACGGTACAAAAATCAATAACGGGCTTAATAGAAAGTAACAATATAGGAGATATAATTTAAACATTACTTATATACAAACCTCACACACTTGATATTACTTGGTCTATAGTTTCATGTAAACTTCGTGTCTCAGCGAAGAAGTAAGAATTCAAAAATATTTCCCGGGTTTTCCGTGACGGTACAAAAATCGATAACGGGCTTAATAGAATGTAGCAATATAGCAGATATAATTTAAACATTACTATATACAAACCTCACACACTTGAAATTACTTGGTCTATAGTTTCTTTTAAACTTTCTGTCTCAGCGAAGAATTAAGAATTCAAAAATATTTCCCGGGTTTTCCGTGACAGTACAAAAATCGATAACGGACTTAATAGAAAGTAACAATATAGGAGATATAATTTAAACATTACTTATATACAAACCTCACACACTTGATATTACTTGGTCTATAATTTCTTGTAAACTTCGTGTATTAGCGAAGTAGTAATAATTCAAAAATATTTCCCGGGTTTTCCGTGACGGTACGAAAATCGATAATGGGCTTAATAGAAAGTAAGGATACAGGAGATATAATTTAAACATTACTTATATACAAACATCACACACTTGACATTACTTGGTCTATAGTTTCATGTAAACTTCGTGTCTCAGCGAAGAAGTAAGAATTCAAAAATATTTCCCGGGTTTTCCGTGACGGTGCAAAAATCGATAACGGGCTTAATAGAAAGTAACAATATGGGAGATATAATTTAAGCATTACTTATATACAAACCTCACACTCTTGAAATTACTAGGTCTATAGTTTCATGTAAACTTCGTGTCTCAGCGAAGAAGTAAGAATTCAAAAATATTTCCCGGGTTTTCCGTGACGGTACAAAAATCATTAACGGGCTTAATAGAAAGTAACAATATAGGAGATATAATTTAAATATTACTTATATACAAACCTCACACACTTGAAATTACTTGGTCTATAGTTTGTTGTAAACTTCGTGTCTCAGCGAAGAAGTAAGAATTCAAAAATATTTACCGGGTTTTCCGTGACGGTACAAAAATCGATAACGGGCTTAATAGAATGTAACAATATAGGAGATATATTTTAAACAGTAATATATACAAACCTCACACACTTGATATTACTTGGTCTATAGTTTCTTGTAAACTTCGTGTCTCAGCGAAGAAGTAAGAATTCAAAAATATTTACCGGGTTTTCCGTGACGGTACAAAAGTCGATAACGGGCTTAATAGACAGTAACAATATAGAAGATATAATTTAAACATTACTTATATACAAACATCTCACACTTGAAATTACTTGGTCTATAGTTTGTTGTAAACTTCGTGCCTCGGCGAAGAAGTAAGAATTCAAAAATATTTCCCGGGTTTTCCGTGACGGTACAAAAATCGATAACGGGCTTAATAGAAAGTAACAATACTGGAGATATTATTTAAACATTACTTATATACAAACCTCACACACTTGATATTACTTGGTCTATAGTTTCATGTAAACTTCGTGTCTCAGCGAAGAAGTAAGAATTCAAAAATATTTCCCGCGTTTTCCGTGACGGTACAAAAATCGATAACGGGCTTAATAGAATGTAACAATATAGGAGATATAATTTAAACATTACTATATACAAACCTCACAAACTTGATATTAATTTGTCTATAGTTTCTTGTAAACTTCGTGCCTCAGCGAAGAATAAGAATTCAAAAATATTTCCCGGGTTTTCCGTGACGGTACAAAAATCGATAACGGGCTTAATAGAAAGTAATAATATGGGAGATATAATTTAAGCATTACTTATATACAAACCTCACACACTTGATATTACTTGGTCTATAGTTTCATGTAAACTTCGTGTCTCAGAGAAGAAGTAAGAATTCAAAATTATTTCCCGGGTTTTCCGTGACGGTACAAAAATCGATAACGGGTTTAATAGAAAGTAACAATATAGGAGATATAATTTAAACATTACTTATATACAAACCTCACACACTTGATATTACTTGGTCTATAGTTTCATGTAAACTTCCTGTCTCAGCGAAGAAGTAAGAATTCAAAAATATTTCCCGGGTTTTCCGTGACAGTACAAAAATCGATAACGAACTTAATAGAAAGTAACTATATAGGAGATATAATTTAAACATTACTTATATACAGACCTCACACACGTGATATTACTTGGTCTATAGTTTCTTGTAAACTTCGTGTATCAGCGAAGAAGTAAGAATTCAAAAATATTTCCCGGGTTGTCCGTGACGGTACAAAAATCGATAACGGGCTTAATAGAAAGTAACAATATTGTAGATATAATTTGAGCATTACTTATATACAAACCTCACACACTTGAAATTACTTGGTCTATAGTTTCTTGTAAACTTCGTGTATCAGCGAAGAAGTAAGAATTCAAAAATATTTCCCGGGTTTTAGGTGACGGTACAAAAATCGATAAGGGGCTTAACAGAAAGTAACAGTATAGGAGATGTAATTTAAGCATTACTTATATACAAACATCACACACTTGAAATTACTTGGTCTATAGTTTGTTGTAAACCTCGTGTCTCAGCGAAGAGGTAAGAATTCAAAAATATTTCCCGGGTTTTCCGTGACGGTACAAAAATCGATAACGGGCTTAATAGAAAGTAATAATATGGGAGATATAATTTAAGCATTACTTATATACAAACCTCACACACTTGAAATTACTTGGTCTATAGTTTCTTGTAAACTTCGTGTATCAGCTAAGAAGTAAGAATTCAAAAATATTTCCCGGGTTTTCCGTGATGGTACAAAAATCGATAAGGGGCTTAATAGAAAGTAATAATATGGGAGATATAATTTAAGCATTACTTATATACAAACCTCACACACTTGATATTACTTGGTCTATAGTTTCATGTAAACTTCGTGTCTCAGCGAAGAAGTAAGAATTCAAAAATATTTCCCGGGTTTTCCTTGACGGTACAAAAATCGGTAACGGGCTTAATAGAAGGTAACAATATAGGAGATATAATTTAAACATTACTTATATACAAACCTCACACACTTGATATTACTTGGTCTATAGTTTCATGTAAACTTCGTGTCTCAGCGAAGAAGTAAGAATTCAAAAATATTTCCCGGGTTTTCCGTGACGGCACAAAAATCGATAACGGGCTTAATAGAATGTAACAATATAGGAGATATAATTTAAACATTACTATATACAAACCTCACACACTTGATATTACTTTGTCTATAGTTTCTTGTAAACTTCGTGTCTCAGCGAAGAATAAGAATTCAAAAATATTTCCCGGGCTTTCCGTGACGGTACAAAAATCGATAACGGACTTAATAGAAAGTAATAATATGGGAGATATAATTTAAGCATTACTTATATACAAACCTCACACACTTGATATTACTTGGTCTATAGTTTCATGTAAACTTCGTGTCTCAGCGAAGAAGTAAGAATTCAAAAATATTTCCCGGGTTTTCCGTGACGGTACAAAAATCAATAACGGGCTTAATAGAAAGTAACAATATAGGAGATATAATTTAAACATTACTTATATACAAACCTCACACACTTGATATTACTTGGTCTATAGTTTCATGTAAACTTCGTGTCTCAGCGAAGAAGTAAGAATTCAAAAATATTTCCCGGGTTTTCCGTGACGGTACAAAAATCGATAACGGGCTTAATAGAATGTAGCAATATAGCAGATATAATTTAAACATTACTATATACAAACCTCACACACTTGAAATTACTTGGTCTATAGTTTCTTTTAAACTTTCTGTCTCAGCGAAGAAGTAAGAATTCAAAAATTTTTCCCGGGTTTTCCGTGACAGTACAAAAATCGATAACGGACTTAATAGAAAGTAACAATATAGGAGATATAATTTAAACATTACTTATATACAAACCTCACACACTTGATATTACTTGGTCTATAATTTCTTGTAAACTTCGTGTATTAGCGAAGTAGTAATAATTCAAAAATATTTCCCGGGTTTTCCGTGACGGTACGAAAATCGATAATGGGCTTAATAGAAAGTAAGGATACAGGAGATATAATTTAAACATTACTTATATACAAACCTCACACACTTGATATTACTTGGTCTATACTTTCATGTAAACTTCGTGTCTCAGCGAAGAAGTAAGAATTCAAAAATATTTCCCGGGTTTTCCGTGACGTTGCAAAAATCGATAACGGGCTTAATAGAAAGTAACAATATGGGAGATATAATTTAAGCATTACTTATATACAAACCTTACACTCTTGAAATTACTAGGTCTATAGTTTCTTGTAAACTTCATGTCTCAGCGAAGAAGTAAGAATTCAAAAATATTTCCCGGGTTTTCCGTGACGGTACAAAAATCGATAACGGGCTTAATAGAAAGTAACAATATGGGAGATATAATTTAAGCATTACTTATATACAAACCTCACACACTCTATATTACTTGGTCTATAGTTTCATGTAAACTTCGTGTCTCAGCGAAGAAGTAAGAATTCAAAAATATTTCCCGGGTTTTCCGTGACGGTACAAAAATCATTAACGGGCTTAATAGAAAGTAACAATATAGGAGATATAATTTAAATATTACTTATATACAAACCTCACACACTTGAAATTACTTGGTCTATAGTTTGTTGTAAACTTCGTGTCTCAGCGAAGAAGTAAGAATTCAAAAATATTTACCGGGTTTTCTGTGACGGTACAAAAATCGATAACGGGCTTAATAGAAAGTAACAATATAGGAGATATCATTTAAACATTACTTATATACAAACCTCACACACTTGATATTACTTGGTCTATAGTTTCATGTAAACTTCGTGTCTCAGCGAAGAAGTAAGAATTCAAAAATATTTCCCGGGTTTTCCGTGACGGTACAAAAATCAATAACGGGCTTAATAGAATGTAACAATATAGGAGATATAATTTAAACATTACTATATACAAACCTCACACACTTGATATTAATTTGTCTATAGTTTCTTGTAAACTTCGTGTCTCAGCGAAGAATAAGAATTCAAAAATATTTCCCGGGTTTTCCGTGACGGTACAAAAATCGATAACGGGCTTAATAGAAAGTAATAATATGGGAGATATAATTTAAGCATTACTTATATACAAACCTCACACACTTGATATTACTTGGTCTATAGTTTCATGTAAACTTCGTGTCTCAGAGAAGAAGTAAGAATTCAAAATTATTTCCCGGGTTTCCCGTGACGGTACAAAATTCGATAACGGGTTTAATAGAAAGTAACAATATAGGAGATATAATTTAAACATTACTTATATACAGACCTCACACACTTGATATTACTTGGTCTATAGTTTCTTGTAAACATCGTGTATCAGCGAAGAAGTAAGAATTCAAAAATATTTCCCGGGTTGTCCGTGACGGTACAAAAAATCGATAACGGGCTTAATAGAAAGTAATAATATGGGAGATATAATTTAAGCATTAACAATATTGGAGATATAATTTGAGCATTACTTATATACAAACCTCACACACTTGAAATTACTTGGTCTATAGTTTCTTGTAAACTTCGTGTATCAGCGAAGAAGAAAGAATTCAAAATTATTTCCCGGGTTTCCCGTGACGGTACAAAATTCGATAACGGGTTTAATAGAAAGTAACAATATAGGAGATATAATTTAAACGTTACTTATATACAAACCTCACACACTTGAAATTACTTTGTCTATAGTTTCTTGTAAACTTCGTGTCTCAGCGAAGATGTAAGAATTCAAAAATATTTCCCGGGTTTTCCGTGACGGTACAAAAATCGATAACGGGCTTAATAGAAAGTAATAATATGGGAGATATAATTTAAGCATTACTTATATACAAACCTCACACACTTGAAATTACTTGGTCTATAGTTTCTTGTAAACTTCGTGTATCAGCTAAGAAGTAAGAATTCAAAAATATTTCCCGGGTTTTCCGTGATGGTACAAAAATCGATAAGGGGCTTAATAGAAAGTAATAATACAGGAGATATAATTTAAAAATTACTTATATACAAACCTCACACACTTGATATTACTTGGTCTATAGTTTCATGTAAACTTCGTGTCTCAGCGAAGAAGTAAGAATTCAAAAATATTTCCCGGGTTTTCCGTGACGGTGCAAAAATCGATAACGGGCTTAATAGAAAGTAACAATATGGGAGATATAATTTAAGCATTACTTATATACAAACCTCACTCTCTTGAAATTACTTGGTCTATATTTTCTTGTAAACTTCATGTCTCAGCGAAGAAGTAAGAATTCAAAAATATTTCCCGGGTTCTCCGTGACGGTACAAAAATCGATAACGGGCTTAATAGAAAGTAATAATATGGGAGATATAATTTAAGCATTACTTATATACAAACCTCACACACTTGAAATTACTTGGTCTATAGTTTCTTGTAAACTTCGTGTATCAGCTAAGAAGTAAGAATTCAAAAATATTTCCCGGGTTTTCCGTGACGGTACAAAAATCGATAAGGGGCTTAATAGAAAGTAATAATACAGGAGATATAATTTAAACATTACTTATATACAAACCTCACACACTTGATATTACTTGGTCTATAGTTTCATATAAACTTCGTGTCTCAGCGAAGAAGTAAGAATTCAAAAATATTTCCCGGGTTTTCCGTGACGGTGCAAAAATCGATAACCGGCTTAATAGAAAGTAACAATATGGGAGATATAATTTAAGCATTACTTATATACAAACCTCACACTCTTGAAATTACTTGGTCTATAGTTTCTTGTAAACTTCATGTCTCATCGAAGAAGTAAGAATTCAAAAATATTTCCCGGGTTTTCCGTGACGGTACAAAAATCGATAACGGGCTTAATAGAAAGTAACAATAAAGGAGATATAATTTAAACATTACTTATATACAAACCTCACACACTTGCAATTACTAGGTCTATAGTTTGTTGTAAACTTCGTGTCTCAGCGAAGAATAAGAATTCAAAAATATTTCCCGGGTTGTCCGTGACGGTACAAAAATCGATAACAGGCTTAATAGAAAGTAACGATATTGGAGATATAATTTAAGCATAACTTATATACAAACCTCACACACTTGAAATTACTTGGTCTATAGTTTCTTGTAAACTTCGAGTATCAGCGAAGCAGTAAGAATTCAAAAATATTTCCCGGGTTTTAGGTGACGGTACAAAAATCGATAAGGGGCTTAACAGAAAGTAACAGTATAGGAAATATAATAAAAACGTTACTTATATACAAACCTCACACACTTGAAATTACTTTGTCTATAGTTTCTTTTAAACTTCCTGTCTCAGCGAAGATGTAAGAATTCAAAAATATTTCCCGGGTTTTCCGTGACGGTGCAAAAATCGATAACGGGCTTAATAGAAAGTAACAATATGGGAGATATAATTTAAGCATTACTTATATACAAACCTCACACTCTTGAAATTACTTGGTCTATAGTTTCTTGTAAACTTCATGTCTCAGCGAAGAAGTAAGAATTCAAAAATATTTCCCGGGTTTTCCGTGACGGTACAAAAATCGATAACGGGCTTAATAGAAAGTAACAATATGGGAGATGTAATTTAAGCATTACTTATATACAAACATCACACACTTGAAATTACTTGGTCTATAGTTTGTTGTAAACCTCGTGTCTCAGCGAAGAGCTAAGAATTCAAAAATCTTCCCGGGTTTTCCTTGACGATACAAAAATCGGTAACGGGCTTAATAGAAGGTAACAATATAGGAGATATAATTTAAACATTACTTATATACAAACCTCACACACTTGATATTACTTGGTCTATAGTTTCATGTAAACTTCGTGTCTCAACGAAGAAGTAAGAATTCAAAAATATTTCCCGGGTTTTCCGTGACGGCACAAAAATCGATAACGGGCTTAATAGAATGTAACAATATAGGAGATATAATTTAAACATTACTATATACAAACCTCACACACTTGATATTACTTTGTCTATAGTTTCTTGTAAACTTCGTGTCTCAGCGAAGAATAAGAATTCAAAAATATTTCCCGGGTTTTCCGTGACGGTACAAAAATCGATAACGGGCTTAATAGAAAGTAATAATATGGGAGATATAATTTAAGCATTACTTATATACAAACCTCACACACTTGATATTACTTGGTCTATAGTTTCATGTAAACTTCGTGTCTCAGCGAAGAAGTAAGAATTCAAAAATATTTCCCGGGTTTTCCGTGACGGTACAAAAATCGATAACGGGCTTAATAGAATGAAGCAATATAGCAGATATAATTTAAACATTACTATATACAAACCTCACACACTTAAAATTACTTGGTCTATAGTTTCTTTTAAACTTTCTGTCTCAGCGAAGAAGTAAGAATTCAAAAATATTTCCCGGGTTTTCCGTGACGGTACGAAAATCGATAAGGGGCTTAATAGAAAGTAAGTATACAGGAGATATAATTTAAACATTACTTGTATACAAACCTCACACACTTGATATTGCTTGGTCTATAGTTTCATGTAAACTTCGTGTCTCAGCGAAGAAGTAAGAATTCAAAAATATTTCCCGGGTTTTCCGTGACGGTGCAAAAATCGATAACGGGCTTAATAGAAAGTAACAATATGGGAGATATAATTTAAGCATTACTTATATACAAACCTCACACTCTTGAAATTACTAGGTCTATAGTTTCTTGTAAACTTCATGTCTCAGCGAAGAAGTAAGAATTCAAAAATATTTCCCGGGTTTTCCGTGACGGTACAAAAATCGATAACGGGCTTAATAGAAAGTAACAATATGGGAGATATAATTTAAGCATTACTTATATACAAACCTCACACACTTGATATTACTTGGTCTATAGTTTCATGTAAACTTCGTGTCTCAGCGAAGAAGTAAGAATTCAAAAATATTTCCCGGGTTTTCCGTGACGGTACAAAAATCATTAACGGGCTTAATAGAAAGTAACAATATAGGAGATATAATTTAAATATTACTTATATACAAACCTCACACACTTGAAATTACTTGGTCTATAGTTTGTTGTAAACTTCGTGTCTCAGCGAAGAAGTAAGAATTCAAAAATATTTACCGGGTTTTCCGTGACGGTACAAAAATCGATAACGGGCTTAATAGAATGTAACAATATAGGAGATATATTTTAAACAGTAATATATACAAACCTCACACACTTGATATTACTTGGTCTATAGTTTCTTGTAAACTTCGTGTCTCAGCGAAGAAGTAAGAATTCAAAAATATTTCCCGGGTATTCCGTGACGGTACAAAAGTCGAAAACGGGCTTAATAGACAGTAACAATATAGAAGATATAATTTAAACATTACTTATATACAAACATCTCACACTTGAAATTACTTGGTCTATAGTTTGTTGTAAACTTCGTGCCTCGGCGAAGAAGTAAGAATTCAAAAATATTTCCCGGGTTTTCCGTGACGGTACAAAAATCGATAACGGGCTTAATAGAAAGTAACAATATTGGAGATATTATTTAAACATTACTTATATACAAACCTCACACACTTGATATTACTTGGTCTATAGTTTCATGTAAACTTCGTGTCTCAGCGAAGAAGTAAGAATTCAAAAATATTTCCCGGGTTTTCCGTGACGGTACAAAAATCGATAACGGGCTTAATAGAATGTAACAATATAGGAGATATAATTTAAACATTACTATATACAAACCTCACACACTTGATATTAATTTGTCTATAGTTTCTTGTAAACTTCGTGTCTCAGCGAAGAATAAGAATTCAAAAATATTTCCCGGGTTTTCCGTGACGGTACAAAAATCGATAACGGGCTTAATAGAAAGTAATAATATGGGAGATATAATTTAAGCATTACTTATATACAAACCTCACACACTTGATATTACTTGGTCTATAGTTTCATGTAAACTTCGTGTCTCAGAGAAGAAGTAAGAATTCAAAATTATTTCATGGGTTTTCCGTGACGGTACAAAAATCGATAACGGGTTTAATAGAAAGTAACAATATAGGAGATATAATTTAAACATTACTTATATACAAACCTCACACACTTGATATTACTTGGTCTATAGTTTCATGTAAACTTCCTGTCTCAGCGAAGAAGTAAGAATTCAAAAATATTTCCCGGGTTTTCCGTGACAGTACAAAAATCGATAACGAACTTAATAGAAAGTAACTATATAGGAGATATAATTTAAACATTACTTATATACAGACCTCACACACGTGATATTACTTGGTCTATAGTTTCTTGTAAACTTCGTGTATCAGCGAAGAAGTAAGAATTCAAAAATATTTCCCGGGTTGTCCGTGACGGTTCAAAAATCGATAACGGGCTTAATAGAAAGTAACAATATTGGAGATATAATTTGAGCATAACTTATATACAAACCTCACACACTTGAAATTACTTGGTCTATAGTTTCTTGTAAACTTCGTGTATCAGCGAAGAAGTAAGAATTCAAAAATATTTCCCGGGTTTTAGGTGACGGTACAAAAATCGATAAGGGGCTTAACAGAAAGTAACAGTATAGGAGATATAATTTAAACGTTACTTATATACAAACCTCACACACTTGAAATTACTTTGTCTATAGTTTCTTGTAAACTTCGTGTCTCAGCGAAGATGTAAGAATTCAAAAATATTTCCCGGGTTTTCCGTGACGGTACAAAAATCGATAAGGGGCTTAATAGAAAGTAATAATACAGGAGATATAATTTAAAAATTACTTATATACAAACCTCACACACTTGATATTACTTGGTCTATAGTTTCATGTAAACTTCGTGTCTCAACGAAGAAGTAAGAATTCAAAAATATTTCCCGGGTTTTCCGTGACGGTGCAAAAATCGATAACGGGCTTAATAGAAAGTAACAATATGGGAGATATAATTTAAGCATTACTTATATACAAACCTCACTCTCTTGAAATTACTTGGTCTATATTTTCTTGTAAACTTCATGTCTCAGAGAAGAAGTAAGAATTCAAAAATATTTCCCGGGTTCTCCGTGACGGTACAAAAATCGATAACGGGCTTAATAGAAAGTAATAATATGGGAGATATAATTTAAGCATTACTTATATACAAACCTCACACACTTGAAATTACTTGGTCTATAGTTTCTTGTAAACTTCGTGTATCAGCTAAGAAGTAAGAATTCAAAAATATTTCCCGGGTTTTCCGTGACTGTACAAAAATCGATAAGGGGCTTAATAGAAAGTAATAATACAGTAGATATAATTTAAACATTACTTATATACAAACCTCACACACTTGATATTACTTGGTCTATAGTTTCTTTTAAACTTTCTGTCTCAGCGAAGAAGTAAGAATTCAAAAATATTTCCCGGGTTTTCCGTGACAGTACAAAAATCGATAACGGACTTAATAGAAAGTAACAATATAGGAGATATAATTTAAACATTACTTATATACAAACCTCACACACTTGATATTACTTGGTCTATAATTTCTTGTAAACTTCGTGTATTAGCGAAGTAGTAATAATTCAAAAATATTTCCCGGGTTTTCCGTGACGGTACGAAAATCGATAAGGGGCTTAATAGAAAGTAAGAATACAGGAGATATAATTTAAACATTACTTATATACAAACCTCACACACTTGATATTACTTGGTCTATAGTTTCATGTAAACTTCGTGTCTCAGCGAAGAAGTAAGAATTCAAAAATATTTCCCGGGTTTTCCGTGACGGTGCAAAAATCGATAACGGGCTTAATAGAAAGTAACAATATGGGAGATATAATTTAAGCATTACTTATATACAAACCTCACACTCTTGAAATTACTAGGTCTATAGTTTCTTGTAAACTTCATGTCTCAGCGAAGAAGTAAGAATTCAAAAATATTTCCCGGGTTTTCCGTGACGGTACAAAAATCGATAACGGGCTTAATAGAAAGTAACAATATGGGAGATATAATTTAAGCATTACTTATATACAAACCTCACACACTTGATATTACTTGGTCTATAGTTTCATGTAAACTTCGTGTCTCAGCGAAGAAGTAAGAATTCAAAAATATTTCCCGGGTTTTCCGTGACGGTACAAAAATCATTAAAGGGCTTAATAGAAAGTAACAATATAGGAGATATAATTTAAATATTACTTATATACAAACCTCACTCACTTGAAATTACTTGGTCTATAGTTTGTTGTAAACTTCGTGTCTCAGCGAAGAAGTAAGAATTCAAAAATATTTACCGGGTTTTCCGTGACGGTACAAAAATCGATAACGGGCTTAATAGAATGTAACAATATAGGAGATATATTTTTAACAGTAATATATACAAACCTCACACACTTGATATTACTTGGTCTATAGTTTCTTGTAAACTTCGTGTCTCAGCGAAGAAGTAAGAATTCAAAAATATTTCCCGGGTATTCCGTGACGGTACAAAAGTCGATAACGGGCTTAATAGACAGTAACAATATAGAAGATATAATTTAAACATTACTTATATACAAACATCTCACACTTGAAATTACTTGGTCTATAGTTTGTTGTAAACTTCGTGCCTCGGCGAAGAAGTAAGAATTCAAAAATATTTCCCGGGTTTTCCGTGACGGTACAAAAATCGATAACGGGCTTAATAGAAAGTAACAATATTGGAGATATAATTTAAACATTACTTATATACAAACCTCACACACTTGATATTACTTGGTCTATAGTTTCATGTAAACTTCGTGTCTCAGCGAAGAAGTAAGAATTCAAAAATATTTCCCGGGTTTTCCGTGACGGTACAAAAATCGATAACGGGCTTAATAGAATGTAACAATATAGGAGATATAATTTAAACATTACTATATACAAACCTCACAAACTTGATATTAATTTGTCTATAGTTTCTTGTAAACTTCGTGTCTCAGCGAAGAATAAGAATTCAAAAATATTTCCCGGGTTTTCCGTGACGGTACAAAAATCGATAACGGGCTTAATAGAAAGTAATAATATGGGAGATATAATTTAAGCATTACTTATATACAAACCTAACACACTTGATATTACTTGGTCTATATTTTCATGTAAACTTCGTGTCTCAGAGAAGAAGTAAGAATTCAAAATTATTTCCCGGGTTTTCCGTGACGGTACAAAAATCGATAACGGGTTTAATAGAAAGTAACAATATAGGAGATATAATTTAAACATTACTTATATACAAACCTCACACACTTGATATTACTTGGTCTATAGTTTCATGTAAACTTCCTGTCTCAGCGAAGAAGTAAGAATTCAAAAATATTTCCCGGGTTTTCCGTGACAGTACAAAAATCGATAACGAACTTAATAGAAAGTAACTATATAGGAGATATAATTTAAACATTACTTATATACAGACCTCACACACGTGATATTACTTGGTCTATAGTTTCTTGTAAACTTCGTGTATCAGCGAAGAAGTAAGAATTCAAAAATATTTCCCGGGTTGTCCGTGACGGTACAAAAATCGATAACGGGCTTAATAGAAAGTAACAATATTGTAGATATAATTTCAGCATTACTTATATACAAACCTCACACACTTGAAATTACTTGGTCTATAGTTTCTTGTAAACTTCGTGTATCAGCGAAGAAGTAAGAATTCAAAAATATTTCCCGGGTTTTAGGTGACGGTACAAAAATCGATAAGGGGCTTAACAGAAAGTAACAGTATAGGAGATATAATTTAAACGTTACTTATATACAAACCTCACACACTTGAAATTACTTTGTCTATAGTTTCTTGTAAACTTCGTGTCTCAGCGAAGATGTAAGAATTCAAAAATATTTCCCGGGTTTTCCGTGACGGTACAAAAATCGATAACGGGCTTAATAGAAAGTAATAATATGGGAGATATAATTTAAACATTACTTATATACAAACCTCACACACTTGAAATTACTTGGTCTATAGTTTCTTGTAAACTTCGTGTATCAGCTAAGAAGTAAGAATTCAAAAATATTTCCCGGGTTTTCCGTGATGGTACAAAAATCGATAAGGGGCTTAATAGAAAGTAATAATACAGGAGATATAATTTAAAAATTACTTATATACAAACCTCACACACTTGATATTACTTGGTCTATAGTTTCATATAAACTTCGTGTCTCAGCGAAGAAGTAAGAATTCAAAAATATTTCCCGGGTTTTCCGTGACGGTGCAAAAATCGATAACGGGCTTAATAGAAAGTAACAATATGGGAGATATAATTTAAGCATTACTTATATACAAACCTCACACTCTTGAAATTACTTGGTCTATAGTTTCTTGTAAACTTCATGTCTCAGTGAAAAAGTAAGAATTCAAAAATATTTCCCGGGTTTTCCGTGACGGTACAAAAATCGATAACGGGCTTAATAGAAAGTAACAATATGGGAGATGTAATTTAAGCATTACTTATATACAAACATCACACACTTGAAATTACTTGGTCTATAGTTTGTTGTAAACCTCGTGTCTCAGCGAAGAGGTAAGAATTCAAAAATATTTCCCGGGTTTTCCTTGACGGTACAAAAATCGGTAACGGGCTTAATAGAAGGTAACAATATAGGAGATATAATTTAAACATTACTTATATACAAACCTCACACACTTGATATTACTTGGTCTATAGTTTCATGTAAACTTCGTGTCTCAGCGAAGAAGTAAGAATTCAAAAATATTTCCCGGGTTTTCCGTGACGGCACAAAAATCGATAACGGGCTTAATAGAATGTAACAATATAGGAGATATAATTTAAACATTACTATATACAAACCTCACACACTTGATATTACTTTGTCTATAGTTTCTTGTAAACTTCGTGTATCAGCGAAGAATAAGAATTCAAAAATATTTCCCGGGTTTTCCGTGACGGTACAAAAATCGATAACGGACTTAATAGAAAGTAATAATATGGGAGATATAATTTAAGCATTACTTATATACAAACCGCACACACTTGATATTACTTGGTCTATAGTTTCATGTAAACTTCGTGTCTCAGCGAAGAAGTAAGAATTCAAAAATATTTCCCGGGTTTTCCGTGACGGTACAAAAATCAATAACGGGCTTAATAGAAAGTAACAATATAGGAGATATAATTTAAACATTACTTATATACAAACCTCACACACTTGATATTACTTGGTCTATAGTTTCATGTAAACTTCGTGTCTCAGCGAAGAAGTAAGAATTCAAAAATATTTCCCGGGTTTTCCGTGACGGTACAAAAATCGATAACGGGCTTAATAGAATGTAGTAGCAATATAGCAGATATAATTTAAACATTACTATATACAAACCTCACACACTTGAAATTACTTGGTCTATAGTTTCTTTTAAACTTTCTGTCTCAGCGAAGAAGTAAGAATTCAAAAATATTTCCCGGGTTTTCCGTGACAGTACAAAAATCGATAACGGACTTAATAGAAAGTAACAATATAGGAGATATAATTTAAACATTACTTATATACAAACCTCACACACTTGATATTACTTGGTCTATAATTTCTTGTAAACTTCGTGTATTAGCGAAGTAGTAATAATTCAAAAATATTTCCCGGGTTTTCCGTGACGGTACGAAAATCGATAATGGGCTTAATAGAAAGTAAGGATACAGGAGATATAATTTAAACATTACTTATATACAAACATCACACACTTGATATTACTTGGTCTATAGTTTCATGTAAACTTCGTGTCTCAGCGAAGAAGTAAGAATTCAAAAATATTTACCGGGTTTTCCGTGACGGTACAAAAATCGATAACGGGCTTAATAGAAAGTAACAATATGGGAGATGTAATTTAAGCATTACTTATATACAAACATCACACACTTGAAATTACTTGGTCTATAGTTTGTTGTAAACCTCGTGTCTCAGCGAAGAGGTAAGAATTCAAAAATATTTCCCGGGTTTTCCTTGACGGTACAAAAATCGGTAACGGGCTTAATAGAAGGTAACAATATAGGAGATATAATTTAAACATTACTTATATACAAACCTCACACACTTGATATTACTTGGTCTATAGTTTCATGTAAACTTCGTGTCTCAGCGAAGAAGTAAGAATTCAAAAATATTTCCCGGGTTTTCCGTGACGGCACAAAAATCGATAACGGGCTTAATAGAATGTAACAATATAGGAGATATAATTTAAACATTACTATATACAAACCTCACACACTTGATATTACTTTGTCTATAGTTTCTTGTAAACTTCGTGTATCAGCGAAGAATAAGAATTCAAAAATATTTCCCGGGTTTTCCGTGACGGTACAAAAATCGATAACGGACTTAATAGAAAGTAATAATATGGGAGATATAATTTAAGCATTACTTATATACAAACCGCACACACTTGATATTACTTGGTCTATAGTTTCATGTAAACTTCGTGTCTCAGCGAAGAAGTAAGAATTCAAAAATATTTCCCGGGTTTTCCGTGACGGTACAAAAATCAATAACGGGCTTAATAGAAAGTAACAATATAGGAGATATAATTTAAACATTACTTATATACAAACCTCACACACTTGATATTACTTGGTCTATAGTTTCATGTAAACTTCGTGTCTCAGCGAAGAAGTAAGAATTCAAAAATATTTCCCGGGTTTTCCGTGACGGTACAAAAATCGATAACGGGCTTAATAGAATGTAGTAGCAATATAGCAGATATAATTTAAACATTACTATATACAAACCTCACACACTTGAAATTACTTGGTCTATAGTTTCTTTTAAACTTTCTGTCTCAGCGAAGAAGTAAGAATTCAAAAATATTTCCCGGGTTTTCCGTGACAGTACAAAAATCGATAACGGACTTAATAGAAAGTAACAATATAGGAGATATAATTTAAACATTACTTACATACAAACCTCACACACTTGATATTACTTGGTCTATAATTTCTTGTAAACTTCGTGTATTAGCGAAGTAGTAATAATTCAAAAATATTTCCCGGGTTTTCCGTGACGGTACGAAAATCGATAATGGGCTTAATAGAAAGTAAGGATACAGGAGATATAATTTAAACATTACTTATATACAAACATCACACACTTGATATTACTTGGTCTATAGTTTCATGTAAACTTCGTGTCTCAGCGAAGAAGTAAGAATTCAAAAATATTTACCGGGTTTTCCGTGACGGTACAAAAATCGATAACGGGCTTAATAGAATGTAACAATATAGGAGATATATTTTTAACAGTAATATATACAAACCTCACACACTTGATATTACTTGGTCTATAGTTTCTTGTAAACTTCGTGTCTCAGCGAAGAAGTAAGAATTCAAAAATATTTCCCGGGTATTCCGTGACGGTACAAAAGTCGATAACGGGCTTAATAGACAGTAACAATATAGAATATATAATTTAAACATTACTTATATACAAACATCTCACACTTGAAATTACTTGGTCTATAGTTTGTTGTAAACTTCGTGCCTCGGCGAAGAAGTAAGAATTCAAAAATATTTCCCGGGTTTTCCGTGACGGTACAAAAATCGATAACGGGCTTAATAGAAAGTAACAATATTGGAGATATAATTTAAACATTACTTATATACAAACCTCACACACTTGATATTACTTGGTCTATAGTTTCATGTAAACTTCGTGTCTCAGCGAAGAAGTAAGAATTCAAAAATATTTCCCGGGTTTTCCGTGACGGTACAAAAATCGATAACGGGCTTAATAGAATGTAACAATATAGGAGATATAATTTAAACATTACTATATACAAACCTCACAAACTTGATATTAATTTGTCTATAGTTTCTTGTAAACTTCGTGTCTCAGCGAAGAATAAGAATTCAAAAATATTTCCCGGGTTTTCCGTGACGGTACAAAAATCGATAACGGGCTTAATAGAAAGTAATAATATGGGAGATATAATTTAAGCATTACTTATATACAAACCTAACACACTTGATATTACTTGGTCTATATTTTCATGTAAACTTCGTGTCTCAGAGAAGAAGTAAGAATTCAAAATTATTTCCCGGGTTTTCCGTGACGGTACAAAAATCGATAACGGGTTTAATAGAAAGTAACAATATAGGAGATATAATTTAAACATTACTTATATACAAACCTCACACACTTGATATTACTTGGTCTATAGTTTCATGTAAACTTCCTGTCTCAGCGAAGAAGTAAGAATTCAAAAATATTTCCCGGGTTTTCCGTGACAGTACAAAAATCGATAACGAACTTAATAGAAAGTAACTATATAGGAGATATAATTTAAACATTACTTATATACAGACCTCACACACGTGATATTACTTGGTCTATAGTTTCTTGTAAACTTCGTGTATCAGCGAAGAAGTAAGAATTCAAAAATATTTCCCGGGTTGTCCGTGACGGTACAAAAATCGATAACGGGCTTAATAGAAAGTAACAATATTGTAGATATAATTTCAGCATTACTTATATACAAACCTCACACACTTGAAATTACTTGGTCTATAGTTTCTTGTAAACTTCGTGTATCAGCGAAGAAGTAAGAATTCAAAAATATTTCCCGGGTTTTAGGTGACGGTACAAAAATCGATAAGGGGCTTAACAGAAAGTAACAGTATAGGAGATATAATTTAAACGTTACTTATATACAAACCTCACACACTTGAAATTACTTTGTCTATAGTTTCTTGTAAACTTCGTGTCTCAGCGAAGATGTAAGAATTCAAAAATATTTCCCGGGTTTTCCGTGACGGTACAAAAATCGATAACGGGCTTAATAGAAAGTAATAATATGGGAGATATAATTTAAACATTACTTATATACAAACCTCACACACTTGAAATTACTTGGTCTATAGTTTCTTGTAAACTTCGTGTATCAGCTAAGAAGTAAGAATTCAAAAATATTTCCCGGGTTTTCCGTGATGGTACAAAAATCGATAAGGGGCTTAATAGAAAGTAATAATACAGGAGATATAATTTAAAAATTACTTATATACAAACCTCACACACTTGATATTACTTGGTCTATAGTTTCATATAAACTTCGTGTCTCAGCGAAGAAGTAAGAATTCAAAAATATTTCCCGGGTTTTCCGTGACGGTGCAAAAATCGATAACGGGCTTAATAGAAAGTAACAATATGGGAGATATAATTTAAGCATTACTTATATACAAACCTCACACTCTTGAAATTACTTGGTCTATAGTTTCTTGTAAACTTCATGTCTCAGTGAAAAAGTAAGAATTCAAAAATATTTCCCGGGTTTTCCGTGACGGTACAAAAATCGATAACGGGCTTAATAGAAAGTAACAATATGGGAGATGTAATTTAAGCATTACTTATATACAAACATCACACACTTGAAATTACTTGGTCTATAGTTTGTTGTAAACCTCGTGTCTCAGCGAAGAGGTAAGAATTCAAAAATATTTCCCGGGTTTTCCTTGACGGTACAAAAATCGGTAACGGGCTTAATAGAAGGTAACAATATAGGAGATATAATTTAAACATTACTTATATACAAACCTCACACACTTGATATTACTTGGTCTATAGTTTCATGTAAACTTCGTGTCTCAGCGAAGAAGTAAGAATTCAAAAATATTTCCCGGGTTTTCCGTGACGGCACAAAAATCGATAACGGGCTTAATAGAATGTAACAATATAGGAGATATAATTTAAACATTACTATATACAAACCTCACACACTTGATATTACTTTGTCTATAGTTTCTTGTAAACTTCGTGTATCAGCGAAGAATAAGAATTCAAAAATATTTCCCGGGTTTTCCGTGACGGTACAAAAATCGATAACGGACTTAATAGAAAGTAATAATATGGGAGATATAATTTAAGCATTACTTATATACAAACCGCACACACTTGATATTACTTGGTCTATAGTTTCATGTAAACTTCGTGTCTCAGCGAAGAAGTAAGAATTCAAAAATATTTCCCGGGTTTTCCGTGACGGTACAAAAATCAATAACGGGCTTAATAGAAAGTAACAATATAGGAGATATAATTTAAACATTACTTATATACAAACCTCACACACTTGATATTACTTGGTCTATAGTTTCATGTAAACTTCGTGTCTCAGCGAAGAAGTAAGAATTCAAAAATATTTCCCGGGTTTTCCGTGACGGTACAAAAATCGATAACGGGCTTAATAGAATGTAGTAGCAATATAGCAGATATAATTTAAACATTACTATATACAAACCTCACACACTTGAAATTACTTGGTCTATAGTTTCTTTTAAACTTTCTGTCTCAGCGAAGAAGTAAGAATTCAAAAATATTTCCCGGGTTTTCCGTGACAGTACAAAAATCGATAACGGACTTAATAGAAAGTAACAATATAGGAGATATAATTTAAACATTACTTATATACAAACCTCACACACTTGATATTACTTGGTCTATAGTTTCATGTAAACTTCGTGTCTCAGCGAAGAAGTAAGAATTCAAAAATATTTCCCGGGTTTTCCGTGACGGTACAAAAATCATTAACGGGCTTAATAGAAAGTAACAATATAGGAGATATAATTTAAATATTACTTATATACAAACCTCACACACTTGAAATTACTTGGTCTATAGTTTGTTGTAAACTTCGTGTCTCAGCGAAGAATAAGAATTCAAAAATATTTACCGGGTTTTCCGTGACGGTACAAAAATCGATAACGGGCTTAATAGAATGTAACAATATAGGAGATATATTTTAAACAGTAATATATACAAACCTCACACACTTGATATTACTTGGTCTATAGTTTCTTGTAAACTTCGTGTCTCAGCGAAGAAGTAAGAATTCAAAAATATTTACCGGGTTTTCCGTGACGGTACAAAAGTCGATAACGGGCTTAATAGACAGTAACAATATAGAAGATATAATTTAAACATTACTTATATACAAACATCTCACACTTGAAATTACTTGGTCTATAGTTTGTTGTAAACTTCGTGCCTCGGCGAAGAAGTAAGAATTCAAAAATATTTCCCGGGTTTTCCGTGACGGTACAAAAATCGATAACGGGCTTAATAGAAAGTAACAATATTGGAGATATAATTTAAACATTACTTATATACAAACCTCACACACTTGATATTACTTGGTCTATAGTTTCATGTAAACTTCGTGTCTCAGGGAAGAAGTAAGAATTCAAAAATATTTCCCGGGTTTTCCGTGACGGTACAAAAATCGATAACGGGCTTAATAGAATGTAACAATATAGGAGATATAATTTAAACATTACTATATACAAACCTCACAAACTTGATATTAATTTGTCTATAGTTTCTTGTAAACTTCGTGTCTCAGCGAAGAATAAGAATTCAAAAATATTTCCCGGGTTTTCCGTGACGGTACAAAAATCGATAACGGGCTTAATAGAAAGTAATAATATGGGAGATATAATTTAAGCATTACTTATATACAAACCTCACACACTTGATATTACTTGGTCTATAGTTTCATGTAAACTTCGTGTCTCAGAGAAGAAGTAAGAATTCAAAATTATTTCCCGGGTTTTCCGTGACGGTACAAAAATCGATAACGGGTTTAATAGAAAGTAACAATATAGGAGATATAATTTAAACATTACTTATATACAAACCTCACACACTTGATATTACTTGGTCTATAGTTTCATGTAAACTTCCTGTCTCAGCGAAGAAGTAAGAATTCAAAAATATTTCCCGGGTTTTCCGTGACAGTACAAAAATCGATAACGAACTTAATAGAAAGTAACTATATAGGAGATATAATTTAAACATTACTTATATACAGACCTCACACACGTGATATTACTTGGTCTATAGTTTCTTGTAAACTTCGTGTATCAGCGAAGAAGTAAGAATTCAAAAATATTTCCCGGGTTGTCCGTGACGGTACAAAAATCGATAACGGGCTTAATAGAAAGTAACAATATTGTAGATATAATTTGAGCATTACTTATATACAAACCTCACACACTTGAAATTACTTGGTCTATAGTTTCTTGTAAACTTCGTGTATCAGCGAAGAAGTAAGAATTCAAAAATATTTCCCGGGTTTTAGGTGACGGTACAAAAATCGATAAGGGGCTTAACAGAAAGTAACAGTATAGGAGATGTAATTTAAGCATTACTTATATACAAACATCACACACTTGAAATTACTTGGTCTATAGTTTGTTGTAAACCTCGTGTCTCAGCGAAGAGGTAAGAATTCAAAAATATTTCCCGGGTTTTCCGTGACGGTACAAAAATCGATAACGGGCTTAATAGAAAGTAATAATATGGGAGATATAATTTAAGCATTACTTATATACAAACCTCACACACTTGAAATTACTTGGTCTATAGTTTCTTGTAAACTTCGTGTATCAGCTAAGAAGTAAGAATTCAAAAATATTTCCCGGGTTTTCCGTGATGGTACAAAAATCGATAAGGGGCTTAATAGAAAGTAATAATACAGGAGATATAATTTAAAAATTACTTATATACAAACCTCACACACTTGATATTACTTGGTCTATAGTTTCATATAAACTTCGTGTCTCAGCGAAGAAGTAAGAATTCAAAAATATTTCCCGGGTTTTCCGTGACGGTGCAAAAATCGATAACGGGCTTAATAGAAAGTAACAATATGGGAGATATAATTTAAGCATTACATATATACAAACCTCACACTCTTGAAATTACTTGGTCTATAGTTTCTTGTAAACTTCATGTCTCAGTGAAAAATTAAGAATTCAAAAATATTTCCCGGGTTTTCCGTGACGGTACAAAAATCGATAACGGGCTTAATAGAAAATAACAATATGGGAGATGTAATTTAAGCATTACTTATATACAAACATCACACACTTGAAATTACTTGGTCTATAGTTTGTTGTAAACCTCGTGTCTCAGCGAAGAGGTAAGAATTCAAAAATATTTCCCGGGTTTTCCTTGACGGTACAAAAATCGGTAACGGGCTTAATAGAAGGTAACAATATAGGAGATATAATTTAAACATTACTTATATACAAACCTCACACACTTGATATTACTTGGTCTATAGTTTCATGTAAACTTCGTGTCTCAGCGAAGAAGTAAGAATTCAAAAATATTTCCCGGATTTTCCGTGACGGCACAAAAATCGATAACGGGCTTAATAGAATGTAACAATATAGGAGATATAATTTAAACATTACTATATACAAACCTCACACACTTGATATTACTTTGTCTATAGTTTCTTGTAAACTTCGTGTCTCAGCGAAGAATAAGAATTCAAAAATATTTCCCGGGCTTTCCGTGACGGTACAAAAATCGATAACGGACTTAATAGAAAGTAATAATATGGGAGATATAATTTAAGCATTACTTATATACAAACCTCACACACTTGATATTACTTGGTCTATAGTTTCATGTAAACTTCGTGTCTCAGCGAAGAAGTAAGAATTCAAAAATATTTCCCGGGTTTTCCGTGACGGTACAAAAATCAATAACGGGCTTAATAGAAAGTAACAATATAGGAGATATAATTTAAACATTACTTATATACAAACCTCACACACTTGATATTACTTGGTCTATAGTTTCATGTAAACTTCGTGTCTCAGCGAAGAAGTAAGAATTCAAAAATATTTCCCGGGTATTCCGTGACGGTACAAAAATCGATAACGGGCTTAATAGAATGTAGCAATATAGCAGATATAATTTAAACATTACTATATACAAACCTCACACACTTGAAATTACTTGGTCTATAGTTTCTTTTAAACTTTCTGTCTCAGCGAAGAAGTAAGAATTCAAAAATTTTTCCCGGGTTTTCCGTGACAGTACAAAAATCGATAACGGACTTAATAGAAAGTAACAATATAGGAGATATAATTTAAACATTACTTATATACAAACCTCACACACTTGATATTACTTGGTCTATAATTTCTTGTAAACTTCGTGTATTAGCGAAGTAGTAATAATTCAAAAATATTTCCCGGGTTTTCCGTGACGGTGCAAAAATCGATAACGGGCTTAATAGAAAGTAACAATATGGGAGATATAATTTAAGCATTACTTATATACAAACCTTACACTCTTGAAATTACTAGGTCTATAGTTTCTTGTAAACTTCATGTCTCAGCGAAGAAGTAAGAATTCAAAAATATTTCCCGGGTTTTCCGTGACGGTACAAAAATCGATAACGGGCTTAATAGAAAGTAACAATATGGGAGATATAATTTAAGCATTACTTATATACAAACCTCACACACTCTATATTACTTTTTCTATAGTTTCATGTAAACTTCGTGTCTCAGCGAAGAAGTAAGAATTCAAAAATATTTACCGGGTTTTCTGTGACGGTACAAAAATCGATAACGGGCTTAATAGAATGTAACAATATAGGAGATATAATTTAAACATTACTTATATACAGACCTCACACACTTGATATTACTTTGTCTATAGTTTCTTGTAAACTTCGTGTATCAGCGAAGAAGTAAGAATTCAAAAATATTTCCCGGGTTGTCCGTGACGGTACAAAAATCGATAACGGGCTTAATAGAAAGTAACAATATTGTAGATATAATTTCAGCATTACTTATATACAAACCTCACACACTTGAAATTACTTGGTCTATAGTTTCTTGTAAACTTCGTGTATCAGCGAAGAAGTAAGAATTCAAAAATATTTCCCGGGTTTTAGGTGACGGTACAAAAATCGATAAGGGGCTTAACAGAAAGTAACAGTATAGGAGATATAATTTAAACGTTACTTATATACAAACCTCACACACTTGAAATTACTTTGTCTATAGTTTCTTGTAAACTTCGTGTCTCAGCGAAGATGTAAGAATTCAAAAATATTTCCCGGGTTTTCCGTGACGGTACAAAAATCGATAACGGGCTTAATAGAAAGTAATAATATGGGAGATATAATTTAAACATTACTTATATACAAACCTCACACACTTGAAATTACTTGGTCTATAGTTTCTTGTAAACTTCGTGTATCAGCTAAGAAGTAAGAATTCAAAAATATTTCCCGGGTTTTCCGTGATGGTACAAAAATCGATAAGGGGCTTAATAGAAAGTAATAATACAGGAGATATAATTTAAAAATTACTTATATACAAACCTCACACACTTGATATTACTTGGTCTATAGTTTCATATAAACTTCGTGTCTCAGCGAAGAAGTAAGAATTCAAAAATATTTCCCGGGTTTTCCGTGACGGTGCAAAAATCGATAACGGGCTTAATAGAAAGTAACAATATGGGAGATATAATTTAAGCATTACTTATATACAAACCTCACACTCTTGAAATTACTTGGTCTATAGTTTCTTGTAAACTTCATGTCTCAGTGAAAAAGTAAGAATTCAAAAATATTTCCCGGGTTTTCCGTGACGGTACAAAAATCGATAACGGGCTTAATAGAAAGTAACAATATGGGAGATGTAATTTAAGCATTACTTATATACAAACATCACACACTTGAAATTACTTGGTCTATAGTTTGTTGTAAACCTCGTGTCTCAGCGAAGAGGTAAGAATTCAAAAATATTTCCCGGGTTTTCCTTGACGGTACAAAAATCGGTAACGGGCTTAATAGAAGGTAACAATATAGGAGATATAATTTAAACATTACTTATATACAAACCTCACACACTTGATATTACTTGGTCTATAGTTTCATGTAAACTTCGTGTCTCAGCGAAGAAGTAAGAATTCAAAAATATTTCCCGGGTTTTCCGTGACGGCACAAAAATCGATAACGGGCTTAATAGAATGTAACAATATAGGAGATATAATTTAAACATTACTATATACAAACCTCACACACTTGATATTACTTTGTCTATAGTTTCTTGTAAACTTCGTGTATCAGCGAAGAATAAGAATTCAAAAATATTTCCCGGGTTTTCCGTGACGGTACAAAAATCGATAACGGACTTAATAGAAAGTAATAATATGGGAGATATAATTTAAGCATTACTTATATACAAACCGCACACACTTGATATTACTTGGTCTATAGTTTCATGTAAACTTCGTGTCTCAGCGAAGAAGTAAGAATTCAAAAATATTTCCCGGGTTTTCCGTGACGGTACAAAAATCAATAACGGGCTTAATAGAAAGTAACAATATAGGAGATATAATTTAAACATTACTTATATACAAACCTCACACACTTGATATTACTTGGTCTATAGTTTCATGTAAACTTCGTGTCTCAGCGAAGAAGTAAGAATTCAAAAATATTTCCCGGGTTTTCCGTGACGGTACAAAAATCGATAACGGGCTTAATAGAATGTAGTAGCAATATAGCAGATATAATTTAAACATTACTATATACAAACCTCACACACTTGAAATTACTTGGTCTATAGTTTCTTTTAAACTTTCTGTCTCAGCGAAGAAGTAAGAATTCAAAAATATTTCCCGGGTTTTCCGTGACAGTACAAAAATCGATAACGGACTTAATAGAAAGTAACAATATAGGAGATATAATTTAAACATTACTTATATACAAACCTCACACACTTGATATTACTTGGTCTATAGTTTCATGTAAACTTCGTGTCTCAGCGAAGAAGTAAGAATTCAAAAATATTTCCCGGGTTTTCCGTGACGGTACAAAAATCATTAACGGGCTTAATAGAAAGTAACAATATAGGAGATATAATTTAAATATTACTTATATACAAACCTCACACACTTGAAATTACTTGGTCTATAGTTTGTTGTAAACTTCGTGTCTCAGCGAAGAATAAGAATTCAAAAATATTTACCGGGTTTTCCGTGACGGTACAAAAATCGATAACGGGCTTAATAGAATGTAACAATATAGGAGATATATTTTAAACAGTAATATATACAAACCTCACACACTTGATATTACTTGGTCTATAGTTTCTTGTAAACTTCGTGTCTCAGCGAAGAAGTAAGAATTCAAAAATATTTACCGGGTTTTCCGTGACGGTACAAAAGTCGATAACGGGCTTAATAGACAGTAACAATATAGAAGATATAATTTAAACATTACTTATATACAAACATCTCACACTTGAAATTACTTGGTCTATAGTTTGTTGTAAACTTCGTGCCTCGGCGAAGAAGTAAGAATTCAAAAATATTTCCCGGGTTTTCCGTGACGGTACAAAAATCGATAACGGGCTTAATAGAAAGTAACAATATTGGAGATATAATTTAAACATTACTTATATACAAACCTCACACACTTGATATTACTTGGTCTATAGTTTCATGTAAACTTCGTGTCTCAGGGAAGAAGTAAGAATTCAAAAATATTTCCCGGGTTTTCCGTGACGGTACAAAAATCGATAACGGGCTTAATAGAATGTAACAATATAGGAGATATAATTTAAACATTACTATATACAAACCTCACAAACTTGATATTAATTTGTCTATAGTTTCTTGTAAACTTCGTGTCTCAGCGAAGAATAAGAATTCAAAAATATTTCCCGGGTTTTCCGTGACGGTACAAAAATCGATAACGGGCTTAATAGAAAGTAATAATATGGGAGATATAATTTAAGCATTACTTATATACAAACCTCACACACTTGATATTACTTGGTCTATAGTTTCATGTAAACTTCGTGTCTCAGAGAAGAAGTAAGAATTCAAAATTATTTCCCGGGTTTTCCGTGACGGTACAAAAATCGATAACGGGTTTAATAGAAAGTAACAATATAGGAGATATAATTTAAACATTACTTATATACAAACCTCACACACTTGATATTACTTGGTCTATAGTTTCATGTAAACTTCCTGTCTCAGCGAAGAAGTAAGAATTCAAAAATATTTCCCGGGTTTTCCGTGACAGTACAAAAATCGATAACGAACTTAATAGAAAGTAACTATATAGGAGATATAATTTAAACATTACTTATATACAGACCTCACACACGTGATATTACTTGGTCTATAGTTTCTTGTAAACTTCGTGTATCAGCGAAGAAGTAAGAATTCAAAAATATTTCCCGGGTTGTCCGTGACGGTACAAAAATCGATAACGGGCTTAATAGAAAGTAACAATATTGTAGATATAATTTGAGCATTACTTATATACAAACCTCACACACTTGAAATTACTTGGTCTATAGTTTCTTGTAAACTTCGTGTATCAGCGAAGAAGTAAGAATTCAAAAATATTTCCCGGGTTTTAGGTGACGGTACAAAAATCGATAAGGGGCTTAACAGAAAGTAACAGTATAGGAGATGTAATTTAAGCATTACTTATATACAAACATCACACACTTGAAATTACTTGGTCTATAGTTTGTTGTAAACCTCGTGTCTCAGCGAAGAGGTAAGAATTCAAAAATATTTCCCGGGTTTTCCGTGACGGTACAAAAATCGATAACGGGCTTAATAGAAAGTAATAATATGGGAGATATAATTTAAGCATTACTTATATACAAACCTCACACACTTGAAATTACTTGGTCTATAGTTTCTTGTAAACTTCGTGTATCAGCTAAGAAGTAAGAATTCAAAAATATTTCCCGGGTTTTCCGTGATGGTACAAAAATCGATAAGGGGCTTAATAGAAAGTAATAATACAGGAGATATAATTTAAAAATTACTTATATACAAACCTCACACACTTGATATTACTTGGTCTATAGTTTCATATAAACTTCGTGTCTCAGCGAAGAAGTAAGAATTCAAAAATATTTCCCGGGTTTTCCGTGACGGTGCAAAAATCGATAACGGGCTTAATAGAAAGTAACAATATGGGAGATATAATTTAAGCATTACATATATACAAACCTCACACTCTTGAAATTACTTGGTCTATAGTTTCTTGTAAACTTCATGTCTCAGTGAAAAATTAAGAATTCAAAAATATTTCCCGGGTTTTCCGTGACGGTACAAAAATCGATAACGGGCTTAATAGAAAATAACAATATGGGAGATGTAATTTAAGCATTACTTATATACAAACATCACACACTTGAAATTACTTGGTCTATAGTTTGTTGTAAACCTCGTGTCTCAGCGAAGAGGTAAGAATTCAAAAATATTTCCCGGGTTTTCCTTGACGGTACAAAAATCGGTAACGGGCTTAATAGAAGGTAACAATATAGGAGATATAATTTAAACATTACTTATATACAAACCTCACACACTTGATATTACTTGGTCTATAGTTTCATGTAAACTTCGTGTCTCAGCGAAGAAGTAAGAATTCAAAAATATTTCCCGGGTTTTCCGTGACGGCACAAAAATCGATAACGGGCTTAATAGAATGTAACAATATAGGAGATATAATTTAAACATTACTATATACAAACCTCACACACTTGATATTACTTTGTCTATAGTTTCTTGTAAACTTCGTGTCTCAGCGAAGAATAAGAATTCAAAAATATTTCCCGGGCTTTCCGTGACGGTACAAAAATCGATAACGGACTTAATAGAAAGTAATAATATGGGAGATATAATTTAAGCATTACTTATATACAAACCTCACACACTTGATATTACTTGGTCTATAGTTTCATGTAAACTTCGTGTCTCAGCGAAGAAGTAAGAATTCAAAAATATTTCCCGGGTTTTCCGTGACGGTACAAAAATCAATAACGGGCTTAATAGAAAGTAACAATATAGGAGATATAATTTAAACATTACTTATATACAAACCTCACACACTTGATATTACTTGGTCTATAGTTTCATGTAAACTTCGTGTCTCAGCGAAGAAGTAAGAATTCAAAAATATTTCCCGGGTATTCCGTGACGGTACAAAAATCGATAACGGGCTTAATAGAATGTAGCAATATAGCAGATATAATTTAAACATTACTATATACAAACCTCACACACTTGAAATTACTTGGTCTATAGTTTCTTTTAAACTTTCTGTCTCAGCGAAGAAGTAAGAATTCAAAAATTTTTCCCGGGTTTTCCGTGACAGTACAAAAATCGATAACGGACTTAATAGAAAGTAACAATATAGGAGATATAATTTAAACATTACTTATATACAAACCTCACACACTTGATATTACTTGGTCTATAATTTCTTGTAAACTTCGTGTATTAGCGAAGTAGTAATAATTCAAAAATATTTCCCGGGTTTTCCGTGACGGTGCAAAAATCGATAACGGGCTTAATAGAAAGTAACAATATGGGAGATATAATTTAAGCATTACTTATATACAAACCTTACACTCTTGAAATTACTAGGTCTATAGTTTCTTGTAAACTTCATGTCTCAGCGAAGAAGTAAGAATTCAAAAATATTTCCCGGGTTTTCCGTGACGGTACAAAAATCGATAACGGGCTTAATAGAAAGTAACAATATGGGAGATATAATTTAAGCATTACTTATATACAAACCTCACACACTCTATATTACTTTTTCTATAGTTTCATGTAAACTTCGTGTCTCAGCGAAGAAGTAAGAATTCAAAAATATTTACCGGGTTTTCTGTGACGGTACAAAAATCGATAACGGGCTTAATAGAATGTAACAATATAGGAGATATATTTTAAACAGTAATATATACAAACCTCACACACTTGATATTACTTTGTCTATAGTTTCTTGTAAACTTCGTGTCTCAGCGAAGAAGTAAGAATTCAAAAATATTTCCCGGGTATTCCGTGACGGTACAAAAGTCGATAACGGGCTTAATAGACAGTAACAATATAGAAGATATAATTTAAACATTACTTATATACAAACATCACACACTTGAAATTACTTGGTCTATAGTTTGTTGTAAACTTCGTGTCTCGGCGAAGAAGTAAGAATTCAAAAATTTTACCGGGTTTTCCGTGACGGTACAAAAATCGATAACGGACTTAATAGAAAGTAACAATATTGGAGATATAATTTAAACATTACTTATATACAAACCTAACACACTTGATATTACTTTGTTTATAGTTTCTTGTAAACTTCGTGTCTCAGCGAAGAATAAGAATTCAAAAATACTTCCCGGGTTTTCCGTGACGGTACAAAAATCGATAATGGGCTTAATAGAATTTAATAATATGGGAGATATAATTTAAGAATTACTTATATACAAACCTTACACACTTGAAATTACTTGGTCTATAGTTTCTTGTAAACTTCGTGTCTCAGCGAAGAAGTAAGAATTCAAAAATATTTCCCGGGTTTTCCTTGACGGTACAAAAATCGGTAACGGGATTAATAGAAAGTAACAATTTAGGAGATATAATTTAAAAATTACTTATATACGAACCTCACACACACGATATTACTTGGTCTATAGTTTCATGTAAACTTCGTGTCTCAGCGAAGAAGTAAGAATTCAAAAATATTTCCCGGATTTTCCGTGACGGTACAAAAATCAATAACGGGCTTAATAGAATGTAACCATATAGGAGATATAATTTAAACATTACTATATACAAACCTCACACACACGATATTACTTGGTCTATAGTTTCTTGTAAACTTCATGTCTCAGCGAAGAAGTAAGAATTCAAAAATATTTCCCGGGTTTTCCGTGACGGTACAAAAATCGATAACGGGCTTAATAGAAAGTAACAATATAGGAGATATAATTTAAACATTACTTATATACAAGCCTCACACACTTGAAATTACTTGGTCTATAGTTTGTTGTAAACTTCGTGTCTCAGCGAAGAAGTAAGAATTCAAAAATATTTACCGGGTTTTCCGTGACGGTACAAAAATCGATAACGGGTTTAATAGAAAGTAACAATATAGGAGATATAATTTAAAAATTACTTATATACAAACCTCACACACTTGATATTACTTGGTCTATAGTTTGTTGTAAACTTCGTGTCTCAGCGAAGAAGTAAGAATTCAAAAATATTTCCCGGGTTTTCCGTGACGGTACAAAAATCGATAACGGGCTTAATAGAATGTAACAATATAGGAGATATATTTTAAACAGTAATATATACAAACCTCGCACACTTGATATTACTTGGTCTATAGTTTCTTGTAAACTTCGTGTCTCAGCGAAGAAGTAAGAATTCAAAAATATTTCCCGGGTATTCCGTGACGGTACAAAAGTCGATAAGGGGCTTAACAGAAAGTAACAATATAGGAGATATAATTTAAACATTACTTATATACAAACCTCACACACTTGAAATTACTTTGTCTATAGTTTCTTTTAAACTTCCTGTCTCAGCGAAGAAGTAAGAATTCAAAAATATTTCCCGGGTTTTCCGTGACAGTACAAAAATCGATAACGAACTTAATAGAAAGTAACAATATAGGAGATATAATTTAAACATTACTTATATACAGACCTCACACACTTGATATTACTTGGTCTATAGTTTCTTGTAAACTTCGTGTCTCAGCGAAGAAGTAAGAATTCAAAAATATTTCCCGGGTTTTCCGTGACGGTGCAAAAATCGATAACGGGCTTAATAGAAAGTAACAATAAAGGAGATATAATTTAAACATTACTTATATACAAACCTCACACACTTGGAATTACTAGGTCTATAGTTTGTTGTAAACTTCGTGTCTCAGCGAAGAATAAGAATTCAAAAATATTTCCCGGGTTGTCCGTGACGGTACAAAATCGATAACGGGCTTAATAGAAAGTAACAATATTGGAGATATAATTTAAGCATAACTTATATACAAACCTCACACACTTGAAATTACTTGGTCTATAGTTTCTTGTAAACTTCGTGTATCAGCGAAGAAGTAAGAATTCAAAAATATTTCCCGGGTTTTAGGTGACGGTACAAAAATCGATAAGGGGCTTAACAGAAAGTAACAGTATAGGAGATATAATTTAAACGTTACTTATATACAAACCTCACACTCTTGAAATTACTTTGTCTATAGTTTCTTTTAAACTTCCTGTCTCAGCGAAGATGTAAGAATTCAAAAATATTTCCCGGGTTTTCCGTGACGGTACAAAAATCGATAACGGGCTTAATAGAAAGTAACAGAATGGGAGACATAGTTTAAACATTACTTATATACAAATCTCACACACTTGAAATTACTTGGTCTATTGTTTGATGTAAACTTCGTGTCTCAGCGAAGAAGTAAGAATTCAAAAATATTTCCCGGGTTTTCCGTGACGGTACAAAAATCGATAACAGGCTTAATAGACAGTAACAATATAGATGATATAATTTGAACATTACTTATATACAAACCTCACACACTTGAAATTACTTGGTCTATAGTTTATTGTAAACTTCGTGTCTCAGCGAAGAAGTAAGAATTCAAAAATATTTCCCGGGTTTTCCGTGACGGTACAAAAATCGATAACGGTCTTAATAGAAAGTAACAGAATGGGAGACATAGTTTAAACATTACTTATATACAAATCTCACACACTTGAAATTACTTGGTCTATTGTTTGTTGTAAACTTCGTGTCTCAGCGAAGAAGTAAGAATTCAAAAATATTTCCCGGGTTTTACGTGACGGTACAAAAATCGATAACGGGCTTAATAGAAAGTAACAATATAGGAGATATAATTTAAACATTACCTATATACAAACCTCACACACTTGATATTACTTGGTCTATAGTTTCATGTAAACTTCGTGTCTCAGCGAAGAAGTAAGAATTCAAAAATATTTCCCGGGTTTTCCGTGACGGTACAAAAATCGATAACGGGCTTAATAGAAAGTAACAATATAGGAGATATAATTTAAAAATTACCTATATACAAACCTCACACACTTGATATTACTTGGTCTATAGTTTCATGTAAACTTCGTGTCTCAGCGAAGAAGTAAGAATTCAAAAATATTTCCCGGGTTTTCCGTGACGGTACAAAAATCGATAACGGGCTTAATAGAAAGTAACAATATAGGAGATATAATTTAAAGATTACCTATATACAAACCTCACACACTTGATATTACTTGGTCTATAGTTTCATGTAAACTTCGTGTCTCAGCGAAGAAGTAAGAATTCAAAAATATTTCCCGGGTTTTCCGTGACGGTACAAAAATCGATAACGAGCTTAATAGAATGTAACAATATAGGAGATATAATTTAAACTTTACTATATACAAACCTCACACACTTGTATTATTTTGTCTATAGTTTCTTGTAAACTTCGTGTCTCAGCGAAGAGTAAGTATTCAAAAATATTTCCCGGGTTTTCCGTGACGGTACAAAAATCGATAACGGGCTTAATAGAAAGTAATAATATGGGAGATATAATTTAAGCATTACTTATATACAAACCTCACACACTTGAAATTACTTGGTCTATAGTTTCTTGTAAACTTCGTGTATCAGCTAAGAAGTAAGAATTCAAAAATATTTCCCGGGTTTTCCGTGAAGGTACAAAAATCGATAAGGGGCTTAACAGAAAGTAACAATATAGGAGATAAAATTTAAACATTACTTATATACAAACCTCACACACTTGAAATTACTTGGTCTATAGTTTCTTTTAAACTTTCTGTCTCAGCGAAGAAGTAAGAATTCAAAAATATTTCCCGAGTTTTCCGTGACAGCACAAAAATCGATAACGGACTTAATAGAAAGTAACAATATAGGAGATATAATTTAAACATTACTTATATACAAACCTCACACACTTGATACTACTTGGTCTATAGTTTCTTGTAAACTTCGTGTATCAGCGAAGAAGTAAGAATTCAAAAATATTTCCCGGGTTTTCCGTGACGGTACAAAAATCGATAAGGGGCTTAATAGAAAGTAATAATACAGCAGATATAATTTAAACATTACTTATATACAAACCTCACACAATTGATATTACTTGGTCTATAGTTTCTTGTAAACTTCGTGTCTCAGCGAAGAAGTAAGAATTCAAAAATATTTCCCGGGTTTTCCGTGACGGTACAAAAATCGATAACGGGCTTAATAGAAAGTAAAAATATGGGAGATATAATTTAAGCATTACTTATATACAAACCTCACACTCTTGAAATTACTAGGTCTATAGTTTCTTGTAAACTTCATGTCTCAGCGAAGAAGTAAGAATTCAAATATATTTCCCGGGTTTTCCGTGACGGTACAAAAATCATTAACGGGCTTAATAGAAAGTAACAATATGGGAGATATAATTTAAGCATTTCTTATATACAAACATCACACACTTGAAATTACTTGGTCTATAGTTTGTTGTAAACCTCGTGTCTCAGCGTAGAGGTAAGAATTGAAAAATATTTCCCGGGTTTTCCTTGACGGTACAAAAATCGGTAACGGTCTTAATAGAAAGTAACAATATAGGAGATATAATTTAAAAATTACTTATATACAAACCTCACACACACGATATTACTTGGTCTATAGTTTCATGTAAACTTCGTGTCTCAGCGAAGAAGTAAGAATTCAAAAATATTTCCCGGATTTTTCGTGACGGTACAAAAATCGATAACGGGCTTAATAGAATGTAACAATATAGGAGATATAATTTAAACATTACTATATACAAACCTCACACACTTGATATTACTTGGTCTATAGTTTCATGTAAACTTCGTGTCTCAGCGAAGAAGTAAGAATTCAAAAATATTTCCCGGGTTTTCCGTGACGGTACAAAAATCGATAACGGGCTTAATAGAAAGTAATAATATGGGAGATATAATTTAAGCATTACTTATATACAAACCTCACACACTTGATATTACATTTTCTATATTTTCATGTAAACTTCGTGTCTCAGCGAAGAAGTAAGAATTCAAAAATATTTCCCGGGTTTTCCGTGACGGCACAAAAATCGATAACGGGCTTAATAGAATGTAACAATATAGGAGATATAATTTAAACATTACTATATACAAACCTCACACACTTGATATTACTTTGTCTATAGTTTCTTGTAAACTTCGTGTCTCAGCGAAGAATAAGAATTCAAAAATATTTCCCGGGCTTTCCGTGACGGTACAAAAATCGATAACGGACTTAATAGAAAGTAATAATATGGGAGATATAATTTAAGCATTACTTATATACAAACCTCACACACTTGATATTACTTGGTCTATAGTTTCATGTAAACTTCGTGTCTCAGCGAAGAAGTAAGAATTCAAAAATATTTCCCGGGTTTTCCGTGACGGTACAAAAATCAATAACGGGCTTAATAGAAAGTAACAATATAGGAGATATAATTTAAACATTACTTATATACAAACCTCACACACTTGATATTACTTGGTCTATAGTTTCATGTAAACTTCGTGTCTCAGCGAAGAAGTAAGAATTCAAAAATATTTCCCGGGTATTCCGTGACGGTACAAAAATCGATAACGGGCTTAATAGAATGTAGCAATATAGCAGATATAATTTAAACATTACTATATACAAACCTCACACACTTGAAATTACTTGGTCTATAGTTTCTTTTAAACTTTCTGTCTCAGCGAAGAAGTAAGAATTCAAAAATTTTTCCCGGGTTTTCCGTGACAGTACAAAAATCGATAACGGACTTAATAGAAAGTAACAATATAGGAGATATAATTTAAACATTACTTATATACAAACCTCACACACTTGATATTACTTGGTCTATAATTTCTTGTAAACTTCGTGTATTAGCGAAGTAGTAATAATTCAAAAATATTTCCCGGGTTTTCCGTGACGGTGCAAAAATCGATAACGGGCTTAATAGAAAGTAACAATATGGGAGATATAATTTAAGCATTACTTATATACAAACCTTACACTCTTGAAATTACTAGGTCTATAGTTTCTTGTAAACTTCATGTCTCAGCGAAGAAGTAAGAATTCAAAAATATTTCCCGGGTTTTCCGTGACGGTACAAAAATCGATAACGGGCTTAATAGAAAGTAACAATATGGGAGATATAATTTAAGCATTACTTATATACAAACCTCACACACTCTATATTACTTTTTCTATAGTTTCATGTAAACTTCGTGTCTCAGCGAAGAAGTAAGAATTCAAAAATATTTCCCGGGTTTTCCGTGACGGTACAAAAATCATTAACGGGCTTAATAGAAAGTAACAATATAGGAGATATAATTTAAATATTACTTATATACAAACCTCACACACTTGAAATTACTTGGTCTATAGTTTGTTGTAAACTTCGTGTCTCGGCGAAGAAGTAAGAATTCAAAAATATTTACCGGGTTTTCTGTGACGGTACAAAAATCGATAACGGGCTTAATAGAATGTAACAATATAGGAGATATATTTTAAACAGTAATATATACAAACCTCACACACTTGATATTACTTTGTCTATAGTTTCTTGTAAACTTCGTGTCTCAGCGAAGAAGTAAGAATTCAAAAATATTTCCCGGGTATTCCGTGACGGTACAAAAGTCGATAACGGGCTTAATAGACAGTAACAATATAGAAGATATAATTTAAACATTACTTATATACAAACATCACACACTTGAAATTACTTGGTCTATAGTTTGTTGTAAACTTCGTGTCTCGGCGAAGAAGTAAGAATTCAAAAATTTTACCGGGTTTTCCGTGACGGTACAAAAATCGATAACGGACTTAATAGAAAGTAACAATATTGGAGATATAATTTAAACATTACTTATATACAAACCTAACACACTTGATATTACTTTGTTTATAGTTTCTTGTAAACTTCGTGTCTCAGCGAAGAATAAGAATTCAAAAATACTTCCCGGGTTTTCCGTGACGGTACAAAAATCGATAATGGGCTTAATAGAATTTAATAATATGGGAGATATAATTTAAGAATTACTTATATACAAACCTTACACACTTGAAATTACTTGGTCTATAGTTTCTTGTAAACTTCGTGTCTCAGCGAAGAAGTAAGAATTCAAAAATATTTCCCGGGTTTTCCTTGACGGTACAAAAATCGGTAACGGGATTAATAGAAAGTAACAATTTAGGAGATATAATTTAAAAATTACTTATATACGAACCTCACACACACGATATTACTTGGTCTATAGTTTCATGTAAACTTCGTGTCTCAGCGAAGAAGTAAGAATTCAAAAATATTTCCCGGATTTTCCGTGACGGTACAAAAATCGATAACGGGCTTAATAGAATGTAACCATATAGGAGATATAATTTAAACATTACTATATACAAACCTCACACACTTGATATTACTTTGTCTATAGTTTCATGTAAACTTCGTGTCTCAGCGAAGAAGTAAGAATTCAAAAATATTTCCCGGGTTTTCCGTGACGGTACAAAAATCGATAACGGGCTTAATAGAATGTAACAATATAGGAGATATAATTTAAACATTACTTATATACAAACCACACACACTTGATATTACTTGGTCTATAATTTCTTGTAAACTTCGTGTATTAGCGAAGAAGGAAGAATTCAAAAATATTTCCCGTGTTTTCCGTGACGGTACGAAAATCGATAAGGGGCTTAATAGAAAGTAAGGATACAGGAGATATAATTTAAACATTACTTATATACAAACCTCACACACTTGATATTACTTGGTCTATAGTTTCATGTAAACTTCGTGTCTCAGCGAAGAAGTAAGAATTCAAAAATATTTCCCGCGTTTTCCGTGACGGTGCAAAAATCGATAACGGGCTTAATAGAAAGTAACAATATGGGAGATATAATTTAAGCATTACTTATATACAAACCTCACACTCTTGAAATTACTAGGTCTATAGTTTCTTGTAAACTTCATGTCTCAGCGAAGAAGTAAGAATTCAAAAATATTTCCCGGGTTTTCCGTGACGGTACAAAAATCGATAACGGGCTTAATAGAAAGTAACAATATAGGAGATATAATTTAAACATTACTTATATACAAGCCTCACACACTTGAAATTACTTGGTCTATAGTTTGTTGTAAACTTCGTGTCTCAGCGAAGAAGTAAGAATTCAAAAATATTTACCGGGTTTTCCGTGACGGCACAAAAATCGATAACGGGTTTAATAGAAAGTAACAATATAGGAGATATAATTTAAAAATTACTTATATACAAACCTCACACACTTGATATTACTTGGTCTATAGTTTGTTGTAAACTTCGTGTCTCAGCGAAGAAGTAAGAATTCAAAAATATTTCCCGGGTTTTCCGTGACGGTACAAAAATCGATAACGGGCTTAATAGAATGTAACAATATAGGAGATATATTTTAAACAGTAATATATACAAACCTCGCACACTTGATATTACTTGGTCTATAGTTTCTTGTAAACTTCGTGTCTCAGCGAAGAAGTAAGAATTCAAAAATATTTCCCGGGTATTCCGTGACGGTACAAAAGTCGATAAGGGGCTTAACAGAAAGTAACAATATAGGAGATATAATTTAAACATTACTTATATACAAACCTCACACACTTGAAATTACTTTGTCTATAGTTTCTTTTAAACTTCCTGTCTCAGCGAAGAAGTAAGAATTCAAAAATATTTCCCGGGTTTTCCGTGACAGTACAAAAATCGATAACGAACTTAATAGAAAGTAACAATATAGGAGATATAATTTAAACATTACTTATATACAGACCTCACACACTTGATACTACTTGGTCTATAGTTTCTTGTAAACTTCGTGTCTCAGCGAAGAAGTAAGAATTCAAAAATATTTCCCGGGTTTTCCGTGACGGTACAAAAATCGATAACGGGCTTAATAGAAAGTAACAATATGGGAGATATAATTTAAGCATTACTTATATACAAACCTCACACTCTTGAAATTACTAGGTCTATAGTTTCTTGTAAACTTCATGTCTCAGCGAAGAAGTAAGAATTCAAATATATTTCCCGGGTTTTCCGTGACGGTACAAAAATCATTAACGGGCTTAATAGAAAGTAACAATATGGGAGATATAATTTAAGCATTTCTTATATACAAACATCACACACTTGAAATTACTTGGTCTATAGTTTGTTGTAAACCTCGTGTCTCAGCGTAGAGGTAAGAATTGAAAAATATTTCCCGGGTTTTCCTTGACGGTACAAAAATCGGTAACGGTCTTAATAGAAAGTAACAATATAGGAGATATAATTTAAAAATTACTTATATACAAACCTCACACACACGATATTACTTGGTCTATAGTTTCATGTAAACTTCGTGTCTCAGCGAAGAAGTAAGAATTCAAAAATATTTCCCGGATTTTTCGTGACTGTACAAAAATCGATAACGGGCTTAATAGAATGTAACAATATAGGAGATATAATTTAAACATTACTACATACAAACCTCACACACTTGATATTACTTGGTCTATAGTTTCATGTAAACTTCGTGTCTCAGCGAAGAAGTAAGAATTCAAAAATATTTCCCGGGTTTTCCGTGACGGTACAAAAATCGATAACGGGCTTAATAGAAAGTAATAATATGGGAGATATAATTTAAGCATTACTTATATACAAACCTCACACACTTGATATTACTTGGTCTATAGTTTCATGTAAACTTCGTGTCTCAGCGAAGAAGTAAGAATTCAAAAATATTTCCCGGGTTTTCCGTGACGGTACAAAAATCAATAACGGGCTTAATAGAAAGTAACAATATAGGAGATATAATTTAAACATTACTTATATACAAACCTCACACACTTGATATTACTTGGTCTATAGTTTCATGTAAACTTCGTGTCTCAGCGAAGAAGTAAGAATTCAAAAATATTTCCCGGGTATTCCGTGACGGTACAAAAATCGATAACGGGCTTAATAGAATGTAGCAATATAGCAGATATAATTTAAACATTACTATATACAAACCTCACACACTTGAAATTACTTGGTCTATAGTTTCTTTTAAACTTTCTGTCTCAGCGAAGAAGTAAGAATTCAAAAATTTTTCCCGGGTTTTCCGTGACAGTACAAAAATCGATAACGGACTTAATAGAAAGTAACAATATAGGAGATATAATTTAAACATTACTTATATACAAACCTCACACACTTGATATTACTTGGTCTATAATTTCTTGTAAACTTCGTGTATTAGCGAAGTAGTAATAATTCAAAAATATTTCCCGGGTTTTCCGTGACGGTGCAAAAATCGATAACGGGCTTAATAGAAAGTAACAATATGGGAGATATAATTTAAGCATTACTTATATACAAACCTTACACTCTTGAAATTACTAGGTCTATAGTTTCTTGTAAACTTCATGTCTCAGCGAAGAAGTAAGAATTCAAAAATATTTCCCGGGTTTTCCGTGACGGTACAAAAATCGATAACGGGCTTAATAGAAAGTAACAATATGGGAGATATAATTTAAGCATTACTTATATACAAACCTCACACACTCTATATTACTTTTTCTATAGTTTCATGTAAACTTCGTGTCTCAGCGAAGAAGTAAGAATTCAAAAATATTTCCCGGGTTTTCCGTGACGGTACAAAAATCATTAACGGGCTTAATAGAAAGTAACAATATAGGAGATATAATTTAAATATTACTTATATACAAACCTCACACACTTGAAATTACTTGGTCTATAGTTTGTTGTAAACTTCGTGTCTCGGCGAAGAAGTAAGAATTCAAAAATATTTACCGGGTTTTCTGTGACGGTACAAAAATCGATAACGGGCTTAATAGAATGTAACAATATAGGAGATATATTTTAAACAGTAATATATACAAACCTCACACACTTGATATTACTTTGTCTATAGTTTCTTGTAAACTTCGTGTCTCAGCGAAGAAGTAAGAATTCAAAAATATTTCCCGGGTATTCCGTGACGGTACAAAAGTCGATAACGGGCTTAATAGACAGTAACAATATAGAAGATATAATTTAAACATTACTTATATACAAACATCACACACTTGAAATTACTTGGTCTATAGTTTGTTGTAAACTTCGTGTCTCGGCGAAGAAGTAAGAATTCAAAAATTTTACCGGGTTTTCCGTGACGGTACAAAAATCGATAACGGACTTAATAGAAAGTAACAATATTGGAGATATAATTTAAACATTACTTATATACAAACCTAACACACTTGATATTACTTTGTTTATAGTTTCTTGTAAACTTCGTGTCTCAGCGAAGAATAAGAATTCAAAAATACTTCCCGGGTTTTCCGTGACGGTACAAAAATCGATAATGGGCTTAATAGAATTTAATAATATGGGAGATATAATTTAAGAATTACTTATATACAAACCTTACACACTTGAAATTACTTGGTCTATAGTTTCTTGTAAACTTCGTGTCTCAGCGAAGAAGTAAGAATTCAAAAATATTTCCCGGGTTTTCCTTGACGGTACAAAAATCGGTAACGGGATTAATAGAAAGTAACAATTTAGGAGATATAATTTAAAAATTACTTATATACGAACCTCACACACACGATATTACTTGGTCTATAGTTTCATGTAAACTTCGTGTCTCAGCGAAGAAGTAAGAATTCAAAAATATTTCCCGGATTTTCCGTGACGGTACAAAAATCGATAACGGGCTTAATAGAATGTAACCATATAGGAGATATAATTTAAACATTACTATATACAAACCTCACACACTTGATATTACTTTGTCTATAGTTTCATGTAAACTTCGTGTCTCAGCGAAGAAGTAAGAATTCAAAAATATTTCCCGGGTTTTCCGTGACGGTACAAAAATCGATAACGGGCTTAATAGAATGTAACAATATAGGAGATATAATTTAAACATTACTTATATACAAACCACACACACTTGATATTACTTGGTCTATAATTTCTTGTAAACTTCGTGTATTAGCGAAGAAGGAAGAATTCAAAAATATTTCCCGTGTTTTCCGTGACGGTACGAAAATCGATAAGGGGCTTAATAGAAAGTAAGGATACAGGAGATATAATTTAAACATTACTTATATACAAACCTCACACACTTGATATTACTTGGTCTATAGTTTCATGTAAACTTCGTGTCTCAGCGAAGAAGTAAGAATTCAAAAATATTTCCCGCGTTTTCCGTGACGGTGCAAAAATCGATAACGGGCTTAATAGAAAGTAACAATATGGGAGATATAATTTAAGCATTACTTATATACAAACCTCACACTCTTGAAATTACTAGGTCTATAGTTTCTTGTAAACTTCATGTCTCAGCGAAGAAGTAAGAATTCAAAAATATTTCCCGGGTTTTCCGTGACGGTACAAAAATCGATAACGGGCTTAATAGAAAGTAACAATATAGGAGATATAATTTAAACATTACTTATATACAAGCCTCACACACTTGAAATTACTTGGTCTATAGTTTGTTGTAAACTTCGTGTCTCAGCGAAGAAGTAAGAATTCAAAAATATTTACCGGGTTTTCCGTGACGGCACAAAAATCGATAACGGGTTTAATAGAAAGTAACAATATAGGAGATATAATTTAAAAATTACTTATATACAAACCTCACACACTTGATATTACTTGGTCTATAGTTTGTTGTAAACTTCGTGTCTCAGCGAAGAAGTAAGAATTCAAAAATATTTCCCGGGTTTTCCGTGACGGTACAAAAATCGATAACGGGCTTAATAGAATGTAACAATATAGGAGATATATTTTAAACAGTAATATATACAAACCTCGCACACTTGATATTACTTGGTCTATAGTTTCTTGTAAACTTCGTGTCTCAGCGAAGAAGTAAGAATTCAAAAATATTTCCCGGGTATTCCGTGACGGTACAAAAGTCGATAAGGGGCTTAACAGAAAGTAACAATATAGGAGATATAATTTAAACATTACTTATATACAAACCTCACACACTTGAAATTACTTTGTCTATAGTTTCTTTTAAACTTCCTGTCTCAGCGAAGAAGTAAGAATTCAAAAATATTTCCCGGGTTTTCCGTGACAGTACAAAAATCGATAACGAACTTAATAGAAAGTAACAATATAGGAGATATAATTTAAACATTACTTATATACAGACCTCACACACTTGATATTACTTGGTCTATAGTTTCTTGTAAACTTCGTGTCTCAGCGAAGAAGTAAGAATTCAAAAATATTTCCCGGGTTTTCCGTGACGGTGCAAAAATCGATAACGGGCTTAATAGAAAGTAACAATAAAGGAGATATAATTTAAACATTACTTATATACAAACCTCACACACTTGGAATTACTAGGTCTATAGTTTGTTGTAAACTTCGTGTCTCAGCGAAGAATAAGAATTCAAAAATATTTCCCGGGTTGTCCGTGACGGTACAAAATCGATAACGGGCTTAATAGAAAGTAACAATATTGGAGATATAATTTAAGCATAACTTATATACAAACCTCACACACTTGAAATTACTTGGTCTATAGTTTCTTGTAAACTTCGTGTATCAGCGAAGAAGTAAGAATTCAAAAATATTTCCCGGGTTTTAGGTGACGGTACAAAAATCGATAAGGGGCTTAACAGAAAGTAACAGTATAGGAGATATAATTTAAACGTTACTTATATACAAACCTCACACTCTTGAAATTACTTTGTCTATAGTTTCTTTTAAACTTCCTGTCTCAGCGAAGATGTAAGAATTCAAAAATATTTCCCGGGTTTTCCGTGACGGTACAAAAATCGATAACGGGCTTAATAGAAAGTAACAGAATGGGAGACATAGTTTAAACATTACTTATATACAAATCTCACACACTTGAAATTACTTGGTCTATTGTTTGATGTAAACTTCGTGTCTCAGCGAAGAAGTAAGAATTCAAAAATATTTCCCGGGTTTTCCGTGACGGTACAAAAATCGATAACAGGCTTAATAGACAGTAACAATATAGATGATATAATTTGAACATTACTTATATACAAACCTCACACACTTGAAATTACTTGGTCTATAGTTTATTGTAAACTTCGTGTCTCAGCGAAGAAGTAAGAATTCAAAAATATTTCCCGGGTTTTCCGTGACGGTACAAAAATCGATAACGGTCTTAATAGAAAGTAACAGAATGGGAGACATAGTTTAAACATTACTTATATACAAATCTCACACACTTGAAATTACTTGGTCTATTGTTTGTTGTAAACTTCGTGTCTCAGCGAAGAAGTAAGAATTCAAAAATATTTCCCGGGTTTTACGTGACGGTACAAAAATCGATAACGGGCTTAATAGAAAGTAACAATATAGGAGATATAATTTAAACATTACCTATATACAAACCTCACACACTTGATATTACTTGGTCTATAGTTTCATGTAAACTTCGTGTCTCAGCGAAGAAGTAAGAATTCAAAAATATTTCCCGGGTTTTCCGTGACGGTACAAAAATCGATAACGGGCTTAATAGAAAGTAACAATATAGGAGATATAATTTAAAAATTACCTATATACAAACCTCACACACTTGATATTACTTGGTCTATAGTTTCATGTAAACTTCGTGTCTCAGCGAAGAAGTAAGAATTCAAAAATATTTCCCGGGTTTTCCGTGACGGTACAAAAATCGATAACGGGCTTAATAGAAAGTAACAGAATGGGAGACATAGTTTAAACATTACTTATATACAAATCTCACACACTTGAAATTACTTGGTCTATTGTTTGTTGTAAACTTCGTGTCTCAGCGAAGAAGTAAGAATTCAAAAATATTTCCCGGGTTTTCCGTGACGGTACAAAAATCGATAACGGGCTTAATAGAAAGTAACAATATAGGAGATATAATTTAAAGATTACCTATATACAAACCTCACACACTTGATATTACTTGGTCTATAGTTTCATGTAAACTTCGTGTCTCAGCGAAGAAGTAAGAATTCAAAAATATTTCCCGGGTTTTCCGTGACGGTACAAAAATCGATAACGAGCTTAATAGAATGTAACAATATAGGAGATATAATTTAAACTTTACTATATACAAACCTCACACACTTGTATTATTTTGTCTATAGTTTCTTGTAAACTTCGTGTCTCAGCGAAGAGTAAGTATTCAAAAATATTTCCCGGGTTTTCCGTGACGGTACAAAAATCGATAACGGGCTTAATAGAAAGTAATAATATGGGAGATATAATTTAAGCATTACTTATATACAAACCTCACACACTTGAAATTACTTGGTCTATAGTTTCTTGTAAACTTCGTGTATCAGCTAAGAAGTAAGAATTCAAAAATATTTCCCGGGTTTTCCGTGACGGTACAAAAATCGATAAGGGGCTTAACAGAAAGTAACAATATAGGAGATAAAATTTAAACATTACTTATATACAAACCTCACACACTTGAAATTACTTGGTCTATAGTTTCTTTTAAACTTTCTGTCTCAGCGAAGAAGTAAGAATTCAAAAATATTTCCCGAGTTTTCCGTGACAGCACAAAAATCGATAACGGACTTAATAGAAAGTAACAATATAGGAGATATAATTTAAACATTACTTATATACAAACCTCACACACTTGATACTACTTGGTCTATAGTTTCTTGTAAACTTCGTGTATCAGCGAAGAAGTAAGAATTCAAAAATATTTCCCGGGTTTTCCGTGACGGTACAAAAATCGATAAGGGGCTTAATAGAAAGTAATAATACAGCAGATATAATTTAAACATTACTTATATACAAACCTCACACACTTGATATTACTTGGTCTATAGTTACTTGTAAACTTCGTGTCTCAGCGAAGAAGTAAGAATTCAAAAATATTTCCCGGGTTTTCCGTGACGGTACAAAAATCGATAACGGGCTTAATAGAAAGTAACAATATGGGAGATATAATTTAAGCATTACTTATATACAAACCTCACACTCTTGAAATTACTAGGTCTATAGTTTCTTGTAAACTTCATGTCTCAGCGAAGAAGTAAGAATTCAAATATATTTCCCGGGTTTTCCGTGACGGTAAAAAAATCATTAACGGGCTTAATAGAAAGTAACAATATGGGAGATATAATTTAAGCATTTCTTATATACAAACATCACACACTTGAAATTACTTGGTCTATAGTTTGTTGTAAACCTCGTGTCTCAGCGTAGAGGTAAGAATTGAAAAATATTTCCCGGGTTTTCCTTGACGGTACAAAAATCGGTAACGGTCTTAATAGAAAGTAACAATATAGGAGATATAATTTAAAAATTACTTATATACAAACCTCACACACACGATATTACTTGGTCTATAGTTTCATGTAAACTTCGTGTCTCAGCGAAGAAGTAAGAATTCAAAAATATTTCCCGGATTTTTCGTGACGGTACAAAAATCGATAACGGGCTTAATAGAATGTAACAATATAGGAGATATAATTTAAACATTACTATATACAAACCTCACACACTTGATATTACTTGGTCTATAGTTTCATGTAAACTTCGTGTCTCAGCGAAGAAGTAAGAATTCAAAAATATTTCCCGGGTTTTCCGTGACGGTACAAAAATCGATAACGGGCTTAATAGAAAGTAATAATATGGGAGATATAATTTAAGCATTACTTATATACAAACCTCACACACTTGATATTACATTTTCTATATTTTCATGTAAACTTCGTGTCTCAGCGAAGAAGTAAGAATTCAAAAATATTTCCCGGGTTTTCCGTGACGGTACAAAAATCAATAACGGGCTTAATAGAAAGTAACAATATAGGAGATATAATTTAAACATTACTTATATACAAACCTCACACACTTGATATTACTTGGTCTATAGTTTCATGTAAACTTCGTGTCTCAGCGAAGAAGTAAGAATTCAAAAATATTTCCCGGGTTTTCCGTGACGGTACAAAAATCGATAACGGGCTTAATAGAATGTAGCAATATAGCAGATATAATTTAAACATTACTATATACAAACCTCACACACTTGATATTACTTTGTCTATAGTTTCTTGTAAACTTCGTGTCTCAGCGAAGAGTAAGAATTCAAAAATATTTCCCGGGTTTTCCGTGACGGTACAAAAATCGATAACGGGCTTAATTGAAAGTAAAAATATGGGAGATATAATTTAATCATTACTTATATACAAACCTCACACACTTGAAATTACTTGGTCTATAGTTTCTAGTAAACTTCGTGTATCAGCGAAGAAGTAAGAATTCAAAAATATTTCCCGGGTTTTCCGTGACGGTACAAAAATCGATAACGGGCTTAATAGAAAGTAACAATATGGGAGATATAATTTAAGCATTACTTATATACAAACCTCACACTCTTGAAATTACTAGGTCTATAGTTTCTTGTAAACTTCATGTCTCAGCGAAGAAGTAAGAATTCAAATATATTTCCCGGGTTTTCCGTGACGGTACAAAAATCATTAACGGGCTTAATAGAAAGGAACAATATGGGAGATATAATTTAAGCATTTCTTATATACAAACATCACACACTTGAAATTACTTGGTCTATAGTTTGTTGTAAACCTCGTGTCTCAGCGTAGAGGTAAGAATTGAAAAATATTTCCCGGGTTTTCCTTGACGGTACAAAAATCGGTAACGGTCTTAATAGAAAGTAACAATATAGGAGATATAATTTAAAAATTACTTATATACAAACCTCACACACACGATATTACTTGGTCTATAGTTTCATGTAAACTTCGTGTCTCAGCGAAGAAGTAAGAATTCAAAAATATTTCCCGGATTTTTCGTGACGGTACAAAAATCGATAACGGGCTTAATAGAATGTAACAATATAAGAGATATAATTTAAACATTACTATATACAAACCTCACACACTTGATATTACTTGGTCTATAGTTTCATGTAAACTTCGTGTCTCAGCGAAGAAGTAAGAATTCAAAAATATTTCCCGGGTTTTCCGTGACGGTACAAAAATCGATAACGTTCTTAATAGAAAGTAATAATATGGGAGATATAATTTAAGCATTACTTATATACAAACCTCACACACTTGATATTACATTTTCTATATTTTCATGTAAACTTCGTGTCTCAGCGAAGAAGTAAGAATTCAAAAATATTTCCCGGGTTTTCCGTGACGGCACAAAAATCGATAACGGGCTTAATAGAATGTAACAATATAGGAGATATAATTTAAACATTACTATATACAAACCTCACACACTTGATATTACTTTGTCTATAGTTTCTTGTAAACTTCGTGTCTCAGCGAAGAATAAGAATTCAAAAATATTTCCCGGGCTTTCCGTGACGGTACAAAAATCGATAACGGACTTAATAGAAAGTAATAATATGGGAGATATAATTTAAGCATTACTTATATACAAACCTCACACACTTGATATTACTTGGTCTATAGTTTCATGTAAACTTCGTGTCTCAGCGAAGAAGTAAGAATTCAAAAATATTTCCCGGGTTTTCCGTGACGGTACAAAAATCAATAACGGGCTTAATAGAAAGTAACAATATAGGAGATATAATTTAAACATTACTTATATACAAACCTCACACACTTGATATTACTTGGTCTATAGTTTCATGTAAACTTCGTGTCTCAGCGAAGAAGTAAGAATTCAAAAATATTTCCCGGGTATTCCGTGACGGTACAAAAATCGATAACGGGCTTAATAGAATGTAGCAATATAGCAGATATAATTTAAACATTACTATATACAAACCTCACACACTTGAAATTACTTGGTCTATAGTTTCTTTTAAACTTTCTGTCTCAGCGAAGAAGTAAGAATTCAAAAATTTTTCCCGGGTTTTCCGTGACAGTACAAAAATCGATAACGGACTTAATAGAAAGTAACAATATAGGAGATATAATTTAAACATTACTTATATACAAACCTCACACACTTGATATTACTTGGTCTATAATTTCTTGTAAACTTCGTGTATTAGCGAAGTAGTAATAATTCAAAAATATTTCCCGGGTTTTCCGTGACGGTGCAAAAATCGATAACGGGCTTAATAGAAAGTAACAATATGGGAGATATAATTTAAGCATTACTTATATACAAACCTTACACTCTTGAAATTACTAGGTCTATAGTTTCTTGTAAACTTCATGTCTCAGCGAAGAAGTAAGAATTCAAAAATATTTCCCGGGTTTTCCGTGACGGTACAAAAATCGATAACGGGCTTAATAGAAAGTAACAATATGGGAGATATAATTTAAGCATTACTTATATACAAACCTCACACACTCTATATTACTTTTTCTATAGTTTCATGTAAACTTCGTGTCTCAGCGAAGAAGTAAGAATTCAAAAATATTTCCCGGGTTTTCCGTGACGGTACAAAAATCATTAACGGGCTTAATAGAAAGTAACAATATAGGAGATATAATTTAAATATTACTTATATACAAACCTCACACACTTGAAATTACTTGGTCTATAGTTTGTTGTAAACTTCGTGTCTCGGCGAAGAAGTAAGAATTCAAAAATATTTACCGGGTTTTCTGTGACGGTACAAAAATCGATAACGGGCTTAATAGAATGTAACAATATAGGAGATATATTTTAAACAGTAATATATACAAACCTCACACACTTGATATTACTTTGTCTATAGTTTCTTGTAAACTTCGTGTCTCAGCGAAGAAGTAAGAATTCAAAAATATTTCCCGGGTATTCCGTGACGGTACAAAAGTCGATAACGGGCTTAATAGACAGTAACAATATAGAAGATATAATTTAAACATTACTTATATACAAACATCACACACTTGAAATTACTTGGTCTATAGTTTGTTGTAAACTTCGTGTCTCGGCGAAGAAGTAAGAATTCAAAAATTTTACCGGGTTTTCCGTGACGGTACAAAAATCGATAACGGACTTAATAGAAAGTAACAATATTGGAGATATAATTTAAACATTACTTATATACAAACCTAACACACTTGATATTACTTTGTTTATAGTTTCTTGTAAACTTCGTGTCTCAGCGAAGAATAAGAATTCAAAAATACTTCCCGGGTTTTCCGTGACGGTACAAAAATCGATAATGGGCTTAATAGAATTTAATAATATGGGAGATATAATTTAAGAATTACTTATATACAAACCTTACACACTTGAAATTACTTGGTCTATAGTTTCTTGTAAACTTCGTGTCTCAGCGAAGAAGTAAGAATTCAAAAATATTTCCCGGGTTTTCCTTGACGGTACAAAAATCGGTAACGGGATTAATAGAAAGTAACAATTTAGGAGATATAATTTAAAAATTACTTATATACGAACCTCACACACACGATATTACTTGGTCTATAGTTTCATGTAAACTTCGTGTCTCAGCGAAGAAGTAAGAATTCAAAAATATTTCCCGGATTTTCCGTGACGGTACAAAAATCGATAACGGGCTTAATAGAATGTAACCATATAGGAGATATAATTTAAACATTACTATATACAAACCTCACACACTTGATATTACTTTGTCTATAGTTTCATGTAAACTTCGTGTCTCAGCGAAGAAGTAAGAATTCAAAAATATTTCCCGGGTTTTCCGTGACGGTACAAAAATCGATAACGGGCTTAATAGAATGTAACAATATAGGAGATATAATTTAAACATTACTTATATACAAACCACACACACTTGATATTACTTGGTCTATAATTTCTTGTAAACTTCGTGTATTAGCGAAGAAGGAAGAATTCAAAAATATTTCCCGTGTTTTCCGTGACGGTACGAAAATCGATAAGGGGCTTAATAGAAAGTAAGGATACAGGAGATATAATTTAAACATTACTTATATACAAACCTCACACACTTGATATTACTTGGTCTATAGTTTCATGTAAACTTCGTGTCTCAGCGAAGAAGTAAGAATTCAAAAATATTTCCCGCGTTTTCCGTGACGGTGCAAAAATCGATAACGGGCTTAATAGAAAGTAACAATATGGGAGATATAATTTAAGCATTACTTATATACAAACCTCACACTCTTGAAATTACTAGGTCTATAGTTTCTTGTAAACTTCATGTCTCAGCGAAGAAGTAAGAATTCAAAAATATTTCCCGGGTTTTCCGTGACGGTACAAAAATCGATAACGGGCTTAATAGAAAGTAACAATATAGGAGATATAATTTAAACATTACTTATATACAAGCCTCACACACTTGAAATTACTTGGTCTATAGTTTGTTGTAAACTTCGTGTCTCAGCGAAGAAGTAAGAATTCAAAAATATTTACCGGGTTTTCCGTGACGGCACAAAAATCGATAACGGGTTTAATAGAAAGTAACAATATAGGAGATATAATTTAAAAATTACTTATATACAAACCTCACACACTTGATATTACTTGGTCTATAGTTTGTTGTAAACTTCGTGTCTCAGCGAAGAAGTAAGAATTCAAAAATATTTCCCGGGTTTTCCGTGACGGTACAAAAATCGATAACGGGCTTAATAGAATGTAACAATATAGGAGATATATTTTAAACAGTAATATATACAAACCTCGCACACTTGATATTACTTGGTCTATAGTTTCTTGTAAACTTCGTGTCTCAGCGAAGAAGTAAGAATTCAAAAATATTTCCCGGGTATTCCGTGACGGTACAAAAGTCGATAAGGGGCTTAACAGAAAGTAACAATATAGGAGATATAATTTAAACATTACTTATATACAAACCTCACACACTTGAAATTACTTTGTCTATAGTTTCTTTTAAACTTCCTGTCTCAGCGAAGAAGTAAGAATTCAAAAATATTTCCCGGGTTTTCCGTGACAGTACAAAAATCGATAACGAACTTAATAGAAAGTAACAATATAGGAGATATAATTTAAACATTACTTATATACAGACCTCACACACTTGATATTACTTGGTCTATAGTTTCTTGTAAACTTCGTGTCTCAGCGAAGAAGTAAGAATTCAAAAATATTTCCCGGGTTTTCCGTGACGGTGCAAAAATCGATAACGGGCTTAATAGAAAGTAACAATAAAGGAGATATAATTTAAACATTACTTATATACAAACCTCACACACTTGGAATTACTAGGTCTATAGTTTGTTGTAAACTTCGTGTCTCAGCGAAGAATAAGAATTCAAAAATATTTCCCGGGTTGTCCGTGACGGTACAAAATCGATAACGGGCTTAATAGAAAGTAACAATATTGGAGATATAATTTAAGCATAACTTATATACAAACCTCACACACTTGAAATTACTTGGTCTATAGTTTCTTGTAAACTTCGTGTATCAGCGAAGAAGTAAGAATTCAAAAATATTTCCCGGGTTTTAGGTGACGGTACAAAAATCGATAAGGGGCTTAACAGAAAGTAACAGTATAGGAGATATAATTTAAACGTTACTTATATACAAACCTCACACTCTTGAAATTACTTTGTCTATAGTTTCTTTTAAACTTCCTGTCTCAGCGAAGATGTAAGAATTCAAAAATATTTCCCGGGTTTTCCGTGACGGTACAAAAATCGATAACGGGCTTAATAGAAAGTAACAGAATGGGAGACATAGTTTAAACATTACTTATATACAAATCTCACACACTTGAAATTACTTGGTCTATTGTTTGATGTAAACTTCGTGTCTCAGCGAAGAAGTAAGAATTCAAAAATATTTCCCGGGTTTTCCGTGACGGTACAAAAATCGATAACAGGCTTAATAGACAGTAACAATATAGATGATATAATTTGAACATTACTTATATACAAACCTCACACACTTGAAATTACTTGGTCTATAGTTTATTGTAAACTTCGTGTCTCAGCGAAGAAGTAAGAATTCAAAAATATTTCCCGGGTTTTCCGTGACGGTACAAAAATCGATAACGGTCTTAATAGAAAGTAACAGAATGGGAGACATAGTTTAAACATTACTTATATACAAATCTCACACACTTGAAATTACTTGGTCTATTGTTTGTTGTAAACTTCGTGTCTCAGCGAAGAAGTAAGAATTCAAAAATATTTCCCGGGTTTTACGTGACGGTACAAAAATCGATAACGGGCTTAATAGAAAGTAACAATATAGGAGATATAATTTAAACATTACCTATATACAAACCTCACACACTTGATATTACTTGGTCTATAGTTTCATGTAAACTTCGTGTCTCAGCGAAGAAGTAAGAATTCAAAAATATTTCCCGGGTTTTCCGTGACGGTACAAAAATCGATAACGGGCTTAATAGAAAGTAACAATATAGGAGATATAATTTAAAAATTACCTATATACAAACCTCACACACTTGATATTACTTGGTCTATAGTTTCATGTAAACTTCGTGTCTCAGCGAAGAAGTAAGAATTCAAAAATATTTCCCGGGTTTTCCGTGACGGTACAAAAATCGATAACGGGCTTAATAGAAAGTAACAGAATGGGAGACATAGTTTAAACATTACTTATATACAAATCTCACACACTTGAAATTACTTGGTCTATTGTTTGTTGTAAACTTCGTGTCTCAGCGAAGAATAAGAATTCAAAAATATTTCCCGGGCTTTCCGTGACGGTACAAAAATCGATAACGGACTTAATAGAAAGTAATAATATGGGAGATATAATTTAAGCATTACTTATATACAAACCTCACACACTTGATATTACTTGGTCTATAGTTTCATGTAAACTTCGTGTCTCAGCGAAGAAGTAAGAATTCAAAAATATTTCCCGGGTTTTCCGTGACGGTACAAAAATCAATAACGGGCTTAATAGAAAGTAACAATATAGGAGATATAATTTAAACATTACTTATATACAAACCTCACACACTTGATATTACTTGGTCTATAGTTTCATGTAAACTTCGTGTCTCAGCGAAGAAGTAAGAATTCAAAAATATTTCCCGGGTATTCCGTGACGGTACAAAAATCGATAACGGGCTTAATAGAATGTAGCAATATAGCAGATATAATTTAAACATTACTATATACAAACCTCACACACTTGAAATTACTTGGTCTATAGTTTCTTTTAAACTTTCTGTCTCAGCGAAGAAGTAAGAATTCAAAAATTTTTCCCGGGTTTTCCGTGACAGTACAAAAATCGATAACGGACTTAATAGAAAGTAACAATATAGGAGATATAATTTAAACATTACTTATATACAAACCTCACACACTTGATATTACTTGGTCTATAATTTCTTGTAAACTTCGTGTATTAGCGAAGTAGTAATAATTCAAAAATATTTCCCGGGTTTTCCGTGACGGTGCAAAAATCGATAACGGGCTTAATAGAAAGTAACAATATGGGAGATATAATTTAAGCATTACTTATATACAAACCTTACACTCTTGAAATTACTAGGTCTATAGTTTCTTGTAAACTTCATGTCTCAGCGAAGAAGTAAGAATTCAAAAATATTTCCCGGGTTTTCCGTGACGGTACAAAAATCGATAACGGGCTTAATAGAAAGTAACAATATGGGAGATATAATTTAAGCATTACTTATATACAAACCTCACACACTCTATATTACTTTTTCTATAGTTTCATGTAAACTTCGTGTCTCAGCGAAGAAGTAAGAATTCAAAAATATTTCCCGGGTTTTCCGTGACGGTACAAAAATCATTAACGGGCTTAATAGAAAGTAACAATATAGGAGATATAATTTAAATATTACTTATATACAAACCTCACACACTTGAAATTACTTGGTCTATAGTTTGTTGTAAACTTCGTGTCTCGGCGAAGAAGTAAGAATTCAAAAATATTTACCGGGTTTTCTGTGACGGTACAAAAATCGATAACGGGCTTAATAGAATGTAACAATATAGGAGATATATTTTAAACAGTAATATATACAAACCTCACACACTTGATATTACTTTGTCTATAGTTTCTTGTAAACTTCGTGTCTCAGCGAAGAAGTAAGTATTCAAAAATATTTCCCGGGTATTCCGTGACGGTACAAAAGTCGATAACGGGCTTAATAGACAGTAACAATATAGAAGATATAATTTAAACATTACTTATATACAAACATCACACACTTGAAATTACTTGGTCTATAGTTTGTTGTAAACTTCGTGTCTCGGCGAAGAAGTAAGAATTCAAAAATTTTACCGGGTTTTCCGTGACGGTACAAAAATCGATAACGGACTTAATAGAAAGTAACAATATTGGAGATATAATTTAAACATTACTTATATACAAACCTAACACACTTGATATTACTTTGTTTATAGTTTCTTGTAAACTTCGTGTCTCAGCGAAGAATAAGAATTCAAAAATACTTCCCGGGTTTTCCGTGACGGTACAAAAATCGATAATGGGCTTAATAGAATTTAATAATATGGGAGATATAATTTAAGAATTACTTATATACAAACCTTACACACTTGAAATTACTTGGTCTATAGTTTCTTGTAAACTTCGTGTCTCAGCGAAGAAGTAAGAATTCAAAAATATTTCCCGGGTTTTCCTTGACGGTACAAAAATCGGTAACGGGATTAATAGAAAGTAACAATTTAGGAGATATAATTTAAAAATTACTTATATACGAACCTCACACACACGATATTACTTGGTCTATAGTTTCATGTAAACTTCGTGTCTCAGCGAAGAAGTAAGAATTCAAAAATATTTCCCGGATTTTCCGTGACGGTACAAAAATCGATAACGGGCTTAATAGAATGTAACCATATAGGAGATATAATTTAAACATTACTATATACAAACCTCACACACTTGATATTACTTTGTCTATAGTTTCATGTAAACTTCGTGTCTCAGCGAAGAAGTAAGAATTCAAAAATATTTCCCGGGTTTTCCGTGACGGTACAAAAATCGATAACGGGCTTAATAGAATGTAACAATATAGGAGATATAATTTAAACATTACTTATATACAAACCACACACACTTGATATTACTTGGTCTATAATTTCTTGTAAACTTCGTGTATTAGCGAAGAAGGAAGAATTCAAAAATATTTCCCGTGTTTTCCGTGACGGTACGAAAATCGATAAGGGGCTTAATAGAAAGTAAGGATACAGGAGATATAATTTAAACATTACTTATATACAAACCTCACACACTTGATATTACTTGGTCTATAGTTTCATGTAAACTTCGTGTCTCAGCGAAGAAGTAAGAATTCAAAAATATTTCCCGCGTTTTCCGTGACGGTGCAAAAATCGATAACGGGCTTAATAGAAAGTAACAATATGGGAGATATAATTTAAGCATTACTTATATACAAACCTCACACTCTTGAAATTACTAGGTCTATAGTTTCTTGTAAACTTCATGTCTCAGCGAAGAAGTAAGAATTCAAAAATATTTCCCGGGTTTTCCGTGACGGTACAAAAATCGATAACGGGCTTAATAGAAAGTAACAATATAGGAGATATAATTTAAACATTACTTATATACAAGCCTCACACACTTGAAATTACTTGGTCTATAGTTTGTTGTAAACTTCGTGTCTCAGCGAAGAAGTAAGAATTCAAAAATATTTACCGGGTTTTCCGTGACGGCACAAAAATCGATAACGGGTTTAATAGAAAGTAACAATATAGGAGATATAATTTAAAAATTACTTATATACAAACCTCACACACTTGATATTACTTGGTCTATAGTTTGTTGTAAACTTCGTGTCTCAGCGAAGAAGTAAGAATTCAAAAATATTTCCCGGGTTTTCCGTGACGGTACAAAAATCGATAACGGGCTTAATAGAATGTAACAATATAGGAGATATATTTTAAACAGTAATATATACAAACCTCGCACACTTGATATTACTTGGTCTATAGTTTCTTGTAAACTTCGTGTCTCAGCGAAGAAGTAAGAATTCAAAAATATTTCCCGGGTATTCCGTGACGGTACAAAAGTCGATAAGGGGCTTAACAGAAAGTAACAATATAGGAGATATAATTTAAACATTACTTATATACAAACCTCACACACTTGAAATTACTTTGTCTATAGTTTCTTTTAAACTTCCTGTCTCAGCGAAGAAGTAAGAATTCAAAAATATTTCCCGGGTTTTCCGTGACAGTACAAAAATCGATAACGAACTTAATAGAAAGTAACAATATAGGAGATATAATTTAAACATTACTTATATACAGACCTCACACACTTGATATTACTTGGTCTATAGTTTCTTGTAAACTTCGTGTCTCAGCGAAGAAGTAAGAATTCAAAAATATTTCCCGGGTTTTCCGTGACGGTGCAAAAATCGATAACGGGCTTAATAGAAAGTAACAATAAAGGAGATATAATTTAAACATTACTTATATACAAACCTCACACACTTGGAATTACTAGGTCTATAGTTTGTTGTAAACTTCGTGTCTCAGCGAAGAATAAGAATTCAAAAATATTTCCCGGGTTGTCCGTGACGGTACAAAATCGATAACGGGCTTAATAGAAAGTAACAATATTGGAGATATAATTTAAGCATAACTTATATACAAACCTCACACACTTGAAATTACTTGGTCTATAGTTTCTTGTAAACTTCGTGTATCAGCGAAGAAGTAAGAATTCAAAAATATTTCCCGGGTTTTAGGTGACGGTACAAAAATCGATAAGGGGCTTAACAGAAAGTAACAGTATAGGAGATATAATTTAAACGTTACTTATATACAAACCTCACACTCTTGAAATTACTTTGTCTATAGTTTCTTTTAAACTTCCTGTCTCAGCGAAGATGTAAGAATTCAAAAATATTTCCCGGGTTTTCCGTGACGGTACAAAAATCGATAACGGGCTTAATAGAAAGTAACAGAATGGGAGACATAGTTTAAACATTACTTATATACAAATCTCACACACTTGAAATTACTTGGTCTATTGTTTGATGTAAACTTCGTGTCTCAGCGAAGAAGTAAGAATTCAAAAATATTTCCCGGGTTTTCCGTGACGGTACAAAAATCGATAACAGGCTTAATAGACAGTAACAATATAGATGATATAATTTGAACATTACTTATATACAAACCTCACACACTTGAAATTACTTGGTCTATAGTTTATTGTAAACTTCGTGTCTCAGCGAAGAAGTAAGAATTCAAAAATATTTCCCGGGTTTTCCGTGACGGTACAAAAATCGATAACGGTCTTAATAGAAAGTAACAGAATGGGAGACATAGTTTAAACATTACTTATATACAAATCTCACACACTTGAAATTACTTGGTCTATTGTTTGTTGTAAACTTCGTGTCTCAGCGAAGAAGTAAGAATTCAAAAATATTTCCCGGGTTTTACGTGACGGTACAAAAATCGATAACGGGCTTAATAGAAAGTAACAATATAGGAGATATAATTTAAACATTACCTATATACAAACCTCACACACTTGATATTACTTGGTCTATAGTTTCATGTAAACTTCGTGTCTCAGCGAAGAAGTAAGAATTCAAAAATATTTCCCGGGTTTTCCGTGACGGTACAAAAATCGATAACGGGCTTAATAGAAAGTAACAATATAGGAGATATAATTTAAAAATTACCTATATACAAACCTCACACACTTGATATTACTTGGTCTATAGTTTCATGTAAACTTCGTGTCTCAGCGAAGAAGTAAGAATTCAAAAATATTTCCCGGGTTTTCCGTGACGGTACAAAAATCGATAACGGGCTTAATAGAAAGTAACAGAATGGGAGACATAGTTTAAACATTACTTATATACAAATCTCACACACTTGAAATTACTTGGTCTATTGTTTGTTGTAAACTTCGTGTCTCAGCGAAGAAGTAAGAATTCAAAAATATTTCCCGGGTTTTCCGTGACGGTACAAAAATCGATAACGGGCTTAATAGAAAGTAACAATATAGGAGATATAATTTAAAGATTACCTATATACAAACCTCACACACTTGATATTACTTGGTCTATAGTTTCATGTAAACTTCGTGTCTCAGCGAAGAAGTAAGAATTCAAAAATATTTCCCGGGTTTTCCGTGACGGTACAAAAATCGATAACGAGCTTAATAGAATGTAACAATATAGGAGATATAATTTAAACTTTACTATATACAAACCTCACACACTTGTATTATTTTGTCTATAGTTTCTTGTAAACTTCGTGTCTCAGCGAAGAGTAAGTATTCAAAAATATTTCCCGGGTTTTCCGTGACGGTACAAAAATCGATAACGGGCTTAATAGAAAGTAATAATATGGGAGATATAATTTAAGCATTACTTATATACAAACCTCACACACTTGAAATTACTTGGTCTATAGTTTCTTGTAAACTTCGTGTATCAGCTAAGAAGTAAGAATTCAAAAATATTTCCCGGGTTTTCCGTGACGGTACAAAAATCGATAAGGGGCTTAACAGAAAGTAACAATATAGGAGATAAAATTTAAACATTACTTATATACAAACCTCACACACTTGAAATTACTTGGTCTATAGTTTCTTTTAAACTTTCTGTCTCAGCGAAGAAGTAAGAATTCAAAAATATTTCCCGAGTTTTCCGTGACAGCACAAAAATCGATAACGGACTTAATAGAAAGTAACAATATAGGAGATATAATTTAAACATTACTTATATACAAACCTCACACACTTGATACTACTTGGTCTATAGTTTCTTGTAAACTTCGTGTATCAGCGAAGAAGTAAGAATTCAAAAATATTTCCCGGGTTTTCCGTGACGGTACAAAAATCGATAAGGGGCTTAATAGAAAGTAATAATACAGCAGATATAATTTAAACATTACTTATATACAAACCTCACACACTTGATATTACTTGGTCTATAGTTTCTTGTAAACTTCGTGTCTCAGCGAAGAAGTAAGAATTCAAAAATATTTCCCGGGTTTTCCGTGACGGTACAAAAATCGATAACGGGCTTAATAGAAAGTAACAATATGGGAGATATAATTTAAGCATTACTTATATACAAACCTCACACTCTTGAAATTACTAGGTCTATAGTTTCTTGTAAACTTCATGTCTCAGCGAAGAAGTAAGAATTCAAATATATTTCCCGGGTTTTCCGTGACGGTACAAAAATCATTAACGGGCTTAATAGAAAGTAACAATATGGGAGATATAATTTAAGCATTTCTTATATACAAACATCACACACTTGAAATTACTTGGTCTATAGTTTGTTGTAAACCTCGTGTCTCAGCGTAGAGGTAAGAATTGAAAAATATTTCCCGGGTTTTCCTTGACGGTACAAAAATCGGTAACGGTCTTAATAGAAAGTAACAATATAGGAGATATAATTTAAAAATTACTTATATACAAACCTCACACACACGATATTACTTGGTCTATAGTTTCATGTAAACTTCGTGTCTCAGCGAAGAAGTAAGAATTCAAAAATATTTCCCGGATTTTTCGTGACGGTACAAAAATCGATAACGGGCTTAATAGAATGTAACAATATAGGAGATATAATTTAAACATTACTATATACAAACCTCACACACTTGATATTACTTGGTCTATAGTTTCATGTAAACTTCGTGTCTCAGCGAAGAAGTAAGAATTCAAAAATATTTCCCGGGTTTTCCGTGACGGTACAAAAATCGATAACGGGCTTAATAGAAAGTAATAATATGGGAGATATAATTTAAGCATTACTTATATACAAACCTCACACACTTGATATTACATTTTCTATATTTTCATGTAAACTTCGTGTCTCAGCGAAGAAGTAAGAATTCAAAAATATTTCCCGGGTTTTCCGTGACGGTACAAAAATCAATAACGGGCTTAATAGAAAGTAACAATATAGGAGATATAATTTAAACATTACTTATATACAAACCTCACACACTTGATATTACTTGGTCTATAGTTTCATGTAAACTTCGTGTCTCAGCGAAGAAGTAAGAATTCAAAAATATTTCCCGGGTTTTCCGTGACGGTACAAAAATCGATAACGGGCTTAATAGAATGTAGCAATATAGCAGATATAATTTAAACATTACTATATACAAACCTCACACACTTGATATTACTTTGTCTATAGTTTCTTGTAAACTTCGTGTCTCAGCGAAGAGTAAGAATTCAAAAATATTTCCCGGGTTTTCCGTGACGGTACAAAAATCGATAACGGGCTTAATTGAAAGTAAAAATATGGGAGATATAATTTAATCATTACTTATATACAAACCTCACACACTTGAAATTACTTGGTCTATAGTTTCTAGTAAACTTCGTGTATCAGCGAAGAAGTAAGAATTCAAAAATATTTCCCGGGTTTTCCGTGACGGTACAAAAATCGATAAGGGGCTTAACAGAAAGTAACAATATAGGAGATATAATTTAATCATTACTTATATACAAACCTCACACACTTGAAATTACTTGGTCTATAGTTTGTTTTAAACTTCTTGTCTCTGCGAAGAAGTAAGAATTCAAAAATATTTCCCGGGTTTTCCGTGACAGTACAAAATTCGATAACGTACTTAATAGAAAGTAACAATATAGGAGATATAATTTAAACATTACTTATATACAGACCTCACACACTTGATATTACTTGGTCTATAGTTTCTTGTAAACTTCGTGTCTCAGCGAAGAAGTAAGAATTCAAAAATATTTCCCGGGTTTTCCGTGACGGTACAAAAATCGATAACGGGCTTAATAGAAAGTAACAATAAAGGAGATATAATTTAAACATTACTTATATACAAACCTCACACACTTGCAATTACTAGGTCTATAGTTTGTTGTAAACTTCGTGTCTCAGCGAAGAATAAGAATTCAAAAATATTTCCCGGGTTGTCCGTGACGGTACAAAAATCGATAACGGGCTTAATAGAAAGTAACAATATTGGAGATATAATTTAAGCATAACTTATATACAAACCTCACACACTTGAAATTACTTGGTCTATAGTTTCTTGTAAACTTCGTGTATCAGCGAAGAAGTAAGAATTCAAAAATATTTCCCGGGTTTTAGGTGACGGTACAAAAATCGATAAGGGGCTTAACAGAAAGTAACAGTATAGGAAATATAATTTAAACGTTACTTATATACAAACCTCACACACTTGAAATTACTTTGTCTATAGTTTCTTTTAAACTTCCTGTCTCAGCGAAGATGTAAGAATTCAAAAATATTTCCCGGGTTTTCCGTGACGGTACAAAAATCGATAACGGGCTTAATAGAAAGTAACAGAATGGGAGACATAGTTTAAACATTACTTATATACAAATCTCACACACTTGAAATTACTTGGTCTATTGTTTGTTGTAAACTTCGTGTCTCAGCGAAGAAGTAAGAATTCAAAAATATTTCCCGGGTTTTCCGTGACGGTACAAAAATCGATAACGGGCTTAATAGACAGTAACAATATAGATGATATAATTTAAACATTACTTATATACAAACCTCACACACTTGAAATTACTTGGTCTATAGTTTATTGTAATTTTCGTGTCTCAGCGAAGAAGTAAGAATTCAAAAATATTTCCCGGGTTTTCCGTGACGGTACAAAAATCGATAACGGGCTTAATAGAAAGTAACAATATGGGAGATATAATTTCAAAATTACCTATATACAAACCTCACACACTTGATATTACTTGGTCTATAATTTCATGGAAACTTCGTTTGGTTTGGTTTGATTTGGTGTTTTAAGTCCACTTTATGCACAGTATGGCTAATCGGGACTGGACCTACAGTTTAAAGTGGGATCCGAACCACTTGTGCCTCCACCGGGTATCGAACCCGGGACCCCTTGATTACAAGGCAATGACGCTACCACTGCGCCATGGGGGAGGCCCTGGAAACTTCGTGTATCAGCGAAGAAGTAAGAATTCAAAAATATTTCCCGGGTTTTCCGTGACGGTACAAAAATCGATAACGGGCTTAATAGAAAGTAACGGAATGGGAGACATAGTTTAAACATTACTTATATACAAATCTCACACACTTGAAATTACTTGGTCTATTGTTTGTTGTAAACTTCGTGTCTCAGCGAAGAAGTAAGAATTCAAAAATATATCCCGGGTTTTCCGTGACGGTACAAAAATCGATAACGGGCTTAATAGAAAGTAACAATATAGGAGATATAATTTAAACATTACCTATATACAAACCTCACACACTTGATATTACTTGGTCTATAGTTTCATGTAAACTTCGTGTCTCAGCGAAGAAGTAAGAATTCAAAAATATTTCCCGGGTTTTCCGTGACGGTACAAAAATCGATAAGGGGCTTAACAGAAAGTAACAATATAGGAGATATAATTTAAACATTACTTATATACAAACCTCACACACTTGAAATTACTTTGTCTATAGTTTCTTTTAAACTTCCTGTCTCAGCGAAGAAGTAAGAATTCAAAAATATTTCCCGGGTTTTCCGTGACAGTACAAAAATCGATAACGAACTTAATAGAAAGTAACAATATAGGAGATATAATTTAAACATTACTTATATACAGACCTCACACACTTGATATTACTTGGTCTATAGTTTCTTGTAAACTTCGTGTCTCAGCGAAGAAGTAAGAATTCAAAAATATTTCCCGGGTTTTCCTTGACGGTACAAAAATCGGTAACGGGATTAATAGAAAGTAACAATTTAGGAGATATAATTTAAAAAATACTTATATACGAACCTCACACACACGATATTACTTGGTCTATAGTTTCATGTAAACTTCGTGTCTCAGCGAAGAAGTAAGAATTCAAAAATATTTCCCGGATTTTCCGTGACGGTACAAAAATCGATAACGGGCTTAATAGAATGTAACAATATAGGAGATATAATTTAAACATTACTATATACAAACCTCACACACTTGATATTACTTTGTCTATAGTTTCATGTAAACTTCGTGTCTCAGCGAAGAAGTAAGAATTCAAAAATATTTCCCGGGTTTTCCGTGACGGTACAAAAATCGATAACGGGCTTAATAGAATGTAACAATATAGGAGATATAATTTAAACATTACTTATATACAAACCACACACACTTGATATTACTTGGTCTATAATTTCTTGTAAACTTCGTGTATTAGCGAAGAAGGAAGAATTCAAAAATATTTCCCGTGTTTTCCGTGACGGTACGAAAATCGATAAGGGGCTTAATATAAAGTAAGGATACAGGAGATATAATTTAAACATTACTTATATACAAACCTCACACACTTGATATTACTTGGTCTATAGTTTCATGTAAACTTCGTGTCTCAGCGAAGAAGTAAGAATTCAAAAATATTTCCCGCGTTTTCCGTGACGGTGCAAAAATCGATAACGGGCTTAATAGAAAGTAACAATATGGGAGATATAATTTAAGCATTACTTATATACAAACCTCACACTCTTGAAATTACTAGGTCTATAGTTTCTTGTAAACTTCATGTCTCAGCGAAGAAGTAAGAATTCAAAAATATTTCCCGGGTTTTCCGTGACGGTACAAAAATCGATAACGGGCTTAATAGAAAGTAACAATATAGGAGATATAATTTAAACATTACTTATATACAAGCCTCACACACTTGAAATTACTTGGTCTATAGTTTGTTGTAAACTTCGTGTCTCAGCGAAGAAGTAAGAATTCAAAAATATTTACCGGGTTTTCCGTGACGGTACAAAAATCGATAACGGGTTTAATAGAAAGTAACAATATAGGAGATATAATTTAAAAATTACTTATATACAAACCTCACACACTTGATATTACTTGGTCTATAGTTTGTTGTAAACTTCGTGTCTCAGCGAAGAAGTAAGAATTCAAAAATATTTCCCGGGTTTTCCGTGACGGTACAAAAATCGATAACGGGCTTAATAGAATGTAACAATATAGGAGATATATTTTAAACAGTAATGAATACAAACCTCGCACACTTGATATTACTTGGTCTATAGTTTCTTGTAAACTTCGTGTCTCAGCGAAGAAGTAAGAATTCAAAAATATTTCCCGGGTATTCCGTGACGGTACAAAAGTCGATAAGGGGCTTAACAGAAAGTAACAATATAGGAGATATAATTTAAACATTACTTATATACAAACCTCACACACTTGAAATTACTTTGTCTATAGTTTCTTTTAAACTTCCTGTCTCAGCGAAGAAGTAAGAATTCAAAAATATTTCCCGGGTTTTCCGTGACAGTACAAAAATCGATAACGAACTTAATAGAAAGTAACAATATAGGAGATATAATTTAAACATTACTTATATACAGACCTCACACACTTGATATTACTTGGTCTATAGTTTCTTGTAAACTTCGTGTCTCAGCGAAGAAGTAAGATTTCAAAAATATTTCCCGGGTTTTCCGTGACGGTGCAAAAATCGATAACGGGCTTAATAGAAAGTAACAGTAAAGGAGATATAATTTAAACATTACTTATATACAAACCTCACACACTTGGAATTACTAGGTCTATAGTTTGTTGTAAACTTCGTGTCTCAGCGAAGAATAAGAATTCAAAAATATTTCCCGGGTTGTCCGTGACGGTACAAAATCGATAACGGGCTTAATAGAAAGTAACAATATTGGAGATATAATTTAAGCATAACTTATATACAAACCTCACACACTTGAAATTACTTGGTCTATAGTTTCTTGTAAACTTCGTGTATCAGCGAAGAAGTAAGAATTCAAAAATATTTCCCGGGTTTTAGGTGACGGTACAAAAATCGATAAGGGGCTTAACAGAAAGTAACAGTATAGGAGATATAATTTAAACGTTACTTATATACAAACCTCACACTCTTGAAATTACTTTGTCTATAGTTTCTTTTAAACTTCCTGTCTCAGCGAAGATGTAAGAATTCAAAAATATTTCCCGGGTTTTCCGTGACGGTACAAAAATCGATAACGGGCTTAATAGAAAGTAACAGAATGGGAGACATAGTTTAAACATTACTTATATACAAATCTCACACACTTGAAATTACTTGGTCTATTGTTTGTTGTAAACTTCGTGTCTCAGCGAAGAAGTAAGAATTCAAAAATATTTCCCGGGTTTTCCGTGACGGTACAAAAATCGATAACGGGCTTAATAGACAGTAACAATATAGATGATATAATTTGAACATTACTTATATACAAACCTCACACACTTGAAATTACTTGGTCTATAGTTTATTGTAAACTTCGTGTCTCAGCGAAGAAGTAAGAATTCAAAAATATTTCCCGGGTTTTCCGTGACGGTACAAAAATCGATAACGGTCTTAATAGAAAGTAACAGAATGGGAGACATAGTTTAAACATTACTTATATACAAATCTCACACACTTGAAATTACTTGGTCTATTGTTTGTTGTAAACTTCGTGTCTCAGCGAAGAAGTAAGAATTCAAAAATATTTCCCGGGTTTTACGTGACGGTACAAAAATCGATAACGGGCTTAATAGAAAGTAACAATATAGGAGATATAATTTAAACATTACCTATATACAAACCTCACACACTTGATATTACTTGGTCTATAGTTTCATGTAAACTTCGTGTCTCAGCGAAGAAGTAAGAATTCAAAAATATTTCCCGGGTTTTCCGTGACGGTACAAAAATCGATAACGGGCTTAATAGAAAGTAACAATATAGGAGATATAATTTAAAAATTACCTATATACAAACCTCACACACTTGATATTACTTGGTCTATAGTTTCATGTAAACTTCGTGTCTCAGCGAAGAAGTAAGAATTCAAAAATATTTCCCGGGTTTTCCGTGACGGTACAAAAATCGATAACGGGCTTAATAGAAAGTAACAGAATGGGAGACATAGTTTAAACATTACTTATATACAAATCTCACACACTTGAAATTACTTGGTCTATTGTTTGTTGTAAACTTCGTGTCTCAGCGAAGAAGTAAGAATTCAAAAATATTTCCCGGGTTTTCCGTGACGGTACAAAAATCGATAACGGGCTTAATAGAAAGTAACAATATAGGAGATATAATTTAAAGATTACCTATATACAAACCTCACACACTTGATATTACTTGGTCTATAGTTTCATGTAAACTTCGTGTCTCAGCGAAGAAGTAAGAATTCAAAAATATTTCCCGGGTTTTCCGTGACGGTACAAAAATCGATAACGAGCTTAATAGAATGTAACAATATAGGAGATATAATTTAAACTTTACTATATACAAACCTCACACACTTGTATTATTTTGTCTATAGTTTCTTGTAAACTTCGTGTCTCAGCGAAGAGTAAGTATTCAAAAATATTTCCCGGGTTTTCCGTGACGGTACAAAAATCGATAACGGGCTTAATAGAAAGTAATAATATGGGAGATATAATTTAAGCATTACTTATATACAAACCTCACACACTTGAAATTACTTGGTCTATAGTTTCTTGTAAACTTCGTGTATCAGCTAAGAAGTAAGAATTCAAAAATATTTCCCGGGTTTTCCGTGACGGTACAAAAATCGATAAGGGGCTTAACAGAAAGTAACAATATAGGAGATAAAATTTAAACATTACTTATATACAAACCTCACACACTTGAAATTACTTGGTCTATAGTTTCTTTTAAACTTTCTGTCTCAGCGAAGAAGTAAGAATTCAAAAATATTTCCCGAGTTTTCCGTGACAGCACAAAAATCGATAACGGACTTAATAGAAAGTAACAATATAGGAGATATAATTTAAACATTACTTATATACAAACCTCACACACTTGATACTACTTGGTCTATAGTTTCTTGTAAACTTCGTGTATCAGCGAAGAAGTAAGAATTCAAAAATATTTCCCGGGTTTTCCGTGACGGTACAAAAATCGATAAGGGGCTTAATAGAAAGTAATAATACAGCAGATATAATTTAAACATTACTTATATACAAACCTCACACACTTGATATTACTTGGTCTATAGTTTCTTGTAAACTTCGTGTCTCAGCGAAGAAGTAAGAATTCAAAAATATTTCCCGGGTTTTCCGTGACGGTACAAAAATCGATAACGGGCTTAATAGAAAGTAACAATATGGGAGATATAATTTAAGCATTACTTATATACAAACCTCACACTCTTGAAATTACTAGGTCTATAGTTTCTTGTAAACTTCATGTCTCAGCGAAGAAGTAAGAATTCAAAAATATTTCCCGGGTTTTCCGTGACGGTACAAAAATCATTAACGGGCTTAATAGAAAGTAACAATATGGGAGATATAATTTAAGCATTTCTTATATACAAACATCACACACTTGAAATTACTTGGTCTATAGTTTGTTGTAAACCTCGTGTCTCAGCGTAGAGGTAAGAATTGAAAAATATTTCCCGGGTTTTCCTTGACGGTACAAAAATCGGTAACGGTCTTAATAGAAAGTAACAATATAGGAGATATAATTTAAAAATTACTTATATACAAACCTCACACACACGATATTACTTGGTCTATAGTTTCATGTAAACTTCGTGTCTCAGCGAAGAAGTAAGAATTCAAAAATATTTCCCGGATTTTCCGTGACGGTACAAAAATCGATAACGGGTTTAATAGAATGTAACAATATAGGAGATATAATTTAAACATTACTATATACAAACCTCACACACTTGATATTACTTGGTCTATAGTTTCATGTAAACTTCGTGTCTCAGCGAAGAAGTAAGAATTCAAAAATATTTCCCGGGTTTTCCGTGACGGTACAAAAATCGATAACGGGCTTAATAGAAAGTAATAATATGGGAGATATAATTTAAGCATTACTTATATACAAACCTCACACACTTGATATTACATTTTCTATAGTTTCATGTAAACTTCGTGTCTCAGCGAAGAAGTAAGAATTCAAAAATATTTCCCGGGTTTTCCGTGACGGTACAAAAATCAATAACGGGCTTAATAGAAAGTAACAATATAGGAGATATAATTTAAACATTACTTATATACAAACCTCACACACTTGATATTACTTGGTCTATAGTTTCATGTAAACTTCGTGTCTCAGCGAAGAAGTAAGAATTCAAAAATATTTCCCGGGTTTTCCGTGACGGTACAAAAATCGATAACGGGCTTAATAGAATGTAGCAATATAGCAGATATAATTTAAACATTACTATATACAAACCTCACACACTTGATATTACTTTGTCTATAGTTTCTTGTAAACTTCGTGTCTCAGCGAAGAGTAAGAATTCAAAAATATTTCCCGGGTTTTCCGTGACGGTATAAAAATCGATAACGGGCTTAATTGAAAGTAAAAATATGGGAGATATAATTTAATCATTACTTATATACAAACCTCACACACTTGAAATTACTTGGTCTATAGTTTCTAGTAAACTTCGTGTATCAGCGAAGAAGTAAGAATTCAAAAATATTTCCCGGGTTTTCCGTGACGGTACAAAAATCGATAAGGGGCTTAACAGAAAGTAACAATATAGGAGATATAATTTAAACATTACTTATATACAAACCTCACACACTTGAAATTACTTGGTCTATAGTTTGTTTTAAACTTCTTGTCTCTGCGAAGAAGTAAGAATTCAAAAATATTTCCCGGGTTTTCCGTGACAGTACAAAATTCGATAACGTACTTAATAGAAAGTAACAATATAGGAGATATAATTTAAACATTACTTATATACAGACCTCACACACTTGATATTACTTGGTCTATAGTTTCTTGTAAACTTCGTGTCTCAGCGAAGAAGTAAGAATTCAAAAATATTTCCCGGGTTTTCCGTGACGGTACAAAAATCGATAACGGGCTTAATAGAAAGTAACAATAAAGGAGATATAATTTAAACATTACTTATATACAAACCTCACACACTTGCAATTACTAGGTCTATAGTTTGTTGTAAACTTCGTGTCTCAGCGAAGAATAAGAATTCAAAAATATTTCCCGGGTTGTCCGTGACGGTACAAAAATCGATAACGGGCTTAATAGAAAGTAACAATATTGGAGATATAATTTAAGCATAACTTATATACAAACCTCACACACTTGAAATTACTTGGTCTATAGTTTCTTGTAAACTTCGTGTATCAGCGAAGAAGTAAGAATTCAAAAATATTTCCCGGGTTTTAGGTGACGGTACAAAAATCGATAAGGGGCTTAACAGAAAGTAACAGTATAGGAAATATAATTTAAACGTTACTTATATACAAACCTCACACACTTGAAATTACTTTGTCTATAGTTTCTTTTAAACTTCCTGTCTCAGCGAAGATGTCAGAATTCAAAAATATTTCCCGGGTTTTCCGTGACGGTACAAAAATCGATAACGGGCTTAATAGAAAGTAACAGAATGGGAGACATAGTTTAAACATTACTTATATACAAATCTCACACACTTGAAATTACTTGGTCTATTGTTTGTTGTAAACTTCGTGTCTCAGCGAGGAAGTAAGAATTCAAAAATATTTCCCGGGTTTTCCGTGACGGTACAAAAATCGATAACGGGCTTAATAGACAGTAACAATATAGATGATATAATTTATACATTACTTATATACAAACCTCACACACTTGAAATTACTTGGTCTATAGTTTATTGTAATTTTCGTGTCTCAGCGAAGAAGTAAGAATTCAAAAATATTTCCCGGGTTTTCCGTGACGGTACAAAAATCGATAACGGGCTTAATAGAAAGTAACAATATGGGAGATATAATTTCAAAATTACCTATATACAAACCTCACACACTTGATATTACTTGGTCTATAATTTCATGGAAACTTCGTTTGGTTTGGTTTGATTTGGTGTTTTAAGTCCACTTTATGCACAGTATGGCTAATCGGGACTGGACCTACAGTTTAAAGTGGGATCCGAACCACTTGTGCCTCCACCGGGTATCGAACCCGGGACCTCTTGATTACAAGGCAATGACGCTACCACTGCGCCATGGGGGAGGCCCTGGAAACTTCGTGTATCAGCGAAGAAGTAAGAATTCAAAAATATTTCCCGGGTTTTCCGTGACGGTACAAAAATCGATAACGGGCTTAATAGAAAGTAACGGAATGGGAGACATAGTTTAAACATTACTTATATACAAATCTCACACACTTGAAATTACTTGGTCTATTGTTTGTTGTAAACTTCGTGTCTCAGCGAAGAAGTAAGAATTCAAAAATATATCCCGGGTTTTCCGTGACGGTACAAAAATCGATAACGGGCTTAATAGAAAGTAACAATATAGGAGATATAATTTAAACATTACCTATATACAAACCTCACACACTTGATATTACTTGGTCTATAGTTTCATGTAAACTTCGTGTCTCAGCGAAGAAGTAAGAATTCAAAAATATTTCCCGGGTTTTCCGTGACGGTACAAAAATCGATAACGGGCTTAATAGAAAGCAACAATATAGGAGATATAATTTAAAAATTACCTATATACAAACCTCACACACTTGATATTACTTGGTCTATAGTTTCATGTAAACTTCGTGTCTCAGCGAAGAAGTAAGAATTCAAAAATATTTCCCGGGTTTTCCGTGACGGTACAAAAATCTATAACGGGCTTAATAGAAAGTAACAGAATGGGAGACATAGTTTAAACATTACTTATATACAAATCTCACACACTTGAAATTACTTGGTCTATTGTTTGTTGTAAACTTCGTGTCTCAGCGAAGAAGTAAGAATTCAAAAATATTTCCCGGGTTTTCCGTGACGGTACAAAAATCGATAACGGGCTTAATAGAAAGTAACAATATAGGAGATATAATTTAAAGATTACCTATATACAAACCTCACACACTTGATATTACTTGGTCTATAGTTTCATGTAAACTTCGTGTCTCAGCGAAGAAGTAAGAATTCAAAAATATTTCCCGGGTTTTCCGTGACGGTACAAAAATCGATAACGAGCTTAATAGAATGTAACAATATAGGAGATATAATTTAAACTTTACTATATACAAACCTCACACACTTGTATTATTTTGTCTATAGTTTCTTGTAAACTTCGTGTCTCAGCGAAGAGTAAGAATTCAAAAATATTTCCCGGGTTTTCCGTGACGGTACAAAAATCGATAACGGGCTTAATAGAAAGTAATAATATGGGAGATATAATTTAAGCATTACTTATATACAAACCTCACACACTTGAAATTACTTGGTCTATAGTTTCTTGTAAACTTCGTGTATCAGCTAAGAAGTAAGAATTCAAAAATATTTCCCGAGTTTTCCGTGACAACACAAAAATCGATAACGGACTTAATAGAAAGTAACAATATAGGAGATATAATTTAAACAATACTTATATACAAACCTCACACACTTGATACTACTTGGTCTATAGTTTCTTGTAAACTTCGTGTATCAGCGAAGAAGTAAGAATTCAAAAATATTTCCCGGGTTTTCCGTGACGGTACAAAAATCGATAAGGGGCTTAATAGAAAGTAATAATACAGCAGATATAATTTAAACATTACTTATATACAAACCTCACACACTTGATATTACTTGGTCTATTTTCTTGTAAACTTCGTGTCTCAGCGAAGAAGTAAGAATTCAAAAATATTTCCCGGGTTTTCCGTGACGGTACAAAAATCGATAACGGGCTTAATAGAAAGTAACTATATGGGAGATATAATTTAAGCATTACTTATATACAAACCTCACACTCTTGAAATTACTAGGTCTATAGTTTCTTGTAAACTTCATGTCTCAGCGAAGAAGTAAGAATTCAAAAATATTTCCCGGGTTTTCCGTGACGGTACAAAAATCATTAACGGGCTTAATAGAAAGTAACAATATGGGAGATATAATTTAAGCATTTCTTATATACAAACATCACACACTTGAAATTACTTGGTCTATAGTTTGTTGTAAACCTCGTGTCTCAGCGAAGAGGTAAGAATTGAAAAATATTTCCCGGGTTTTCCTTGACGGTACAAAAATCGGTAACGGGCTTAATAGAATGTAACAATATAGGAGATATAATTTAAACATTACTATATACAAACCTCACACACTTGATATTACTTGGTCTATAGTTTCATGTAAACTTCGTGTCTCAGCGAAGAAGTAAGAATTCAAAAATATTTCCCGGGTTTTCCGTGACGGTACAAAAATCGATAACGGGCTTAATAGAAAGTAATAATATGGGAGATATAATTTAAGCATTACTTATATACAAACCTCACACACTTGATATTACATTTTCTATAGTTTCATGTAAACTTCGTGTCTCAGCGAAGAAGTAAGAATTCAAAAATATTTCCCGGGTTTTCCGTGACGGTACAAAAATCAATAACGGGCTTAATAGAAAGTAACAATATAGGAGATATAATTTAAACATTACTTATATACAAACCTCACACACTTGATATTACTTGGTCTATAGTTTCATGTAAACTTCGTGTCTCAGCGAAGAAGTAAGAATTCAAAAATATTTCCCGGGTTTTCCGTGACGGTACAAAAATCGATAACGGGCTTAATAGAATGTAGCAATATAGCAGATATAATTTAAACATTACTATATACAAACCTCACACACTTGATATTACTTTGTCTATAGTTTCTTGTAAACTTCGTGTCTCAGCGAAGAGTAAGAATTCAAAAATATTTCCCGGGTTTTCCGTGACGGTATAAAAATCGATAACGGGCTTAATTGAAAGTAAAAATATGGGAGATATAATTTAATCATTACTTATATACAAACCTCACACACTTGAAATTACTTGGTCTATAGTTTCTAGTAAACTTCGTGTATCAGCGAAGAAGTAAGAATTCAAAAATATTTCCCGGGTTTTCCGTGACGGTACAAAAATCGATAAGGGGCTTAACAGAAAGTAACAATATAGGAGATATAATTTAAACATTACTTATATACAAACCTCACACACTTGAAATTACTTGGTCTATAGTTTGTTTTAAACTTCTTGTCTCTGCGAAGAAGTAAGAATTCAAAAATATTTCCCGGGTTTTCCGTGACAGTACAAAATTCGATAACGTACTTAATAGAAAGTAACAATATAGGAGATATAATTTAAACATTACTTATATACAGACCTCACACACTTGATATTACTTGGTCTATAGTTTCTTGTAAACTTCGTGTCTCAGCGAAGAAGTAAGAATTCAAAAATATTTCCCGGGTTTTCCGTGACGGTACAAAAATCGATAACGGGCTTAATAGAAAGTAACAATAAAGGAGATATAATTTAAACATTACTTATATACAAACCTCACACACTTGCAATTACTAGGTCTATAGTTTGTTGTAAACTTCGTGTCTCAGCGAAGAATAAGAATTCAAAAATATTTCCCGGGTTGTCCGTGACGGTACAAAAATCGATAACGGGCTTAATAGAAAGTAACAATATTGGAGATATAATTTAAGCATAACTTATATACAAACCTCACACACTTGAAATTACTTGGTCTATAGTTTCTTGTAAACTTCGTGTATCAGCGAAGAAGTAAGAATTCAAAAATATTTCCCGGGTTTTAGGTGACGGTACAAAAATCGATAAGGGGCTTAACAGAAAGTAACAGTATAGGAAATATAATTTAAACGTTACTTATATACAAACCTCACACACTTGAAATTACTTTGTCTATAGTTTCTTTTAAACTTCCTGTCTCAGCGAAGATGTCAGAATTCAAAAATATTTCCCGGGTTTTCCGTGACGGTACAAAAATCGATAACGGGCTTAATAGAAAGTAACAGAATGGGAGACATAGTTTAAACATTACTTATATACAAATCTCACACACTTGAAATTACTTGGTCTATTGTTTGTTGTAAACTTCGTGTCTCAGCGAGGAAGTAAGAATTCAAAAATATTTCCCGGGTTTTCCGTGACGGTACAAAAATCGATAACGGGCTTAATAGACAGTAACAATATAGATGATATAATTTATACATTACTTATATACAAACCTCACACACTTGAAATTACTTGGTCTATAGTTTATTGTAATTTTCGTGTCTCAGCGAAGAAGTAAGAATTCAAAAATATTTCCCGGGTTTTCCGTGACGGTACAAAAATCGATAACGGGCTTAATAGAAAGTAACAATATGGGAGATATAATTTCAAAATTACCTATATACAAACCTCACACACTTGATATTACTTGGTCTATAATTTCATGGAAACTTCGTTTGGTTTGGTTTGATTTGGTGTTTTAAGTCCACTTTATGCACAGTATGGCTAATCGGGACTGGACCTACAGTTTAAAGTGGGATCCGAACCACTTGTGCCTCCACCGGGTATCGAACCCGGGACCTCTTGATTACAAGGCAATGACGCTACCACTGCGCCATGGGGGAGGCCCTGGAAACTTCGTGTATCAGCGAAGAAGTAAGAATTCAAAAATATTTCCCGGGTTTTCCGTGACGGTACAAAAATCGATAACGGGCTTAATAGAAAGTAACGGAATGGGAGACATAGTTTAAACATTACTTATATACAAATCTCACACACTTGAAATTACTTGGTCTATTGTTTGTTGTAAACTTCGTGTCTCAGCGAAGAAGTAAGAATTCAAAAATATATCCCGGGTTTTCCGTGACGGTACAAAAATCGATAACGGGCTTAATAGAAAGTAACAATATAGGAGATATAATTTAAACATTACCTATATACAAACCTCACACACTTGATATTACTTGGTCTATAGTTTCATGTAAACTTCGTGTCTCAGCGAAGAAGTAAGAATTCAAAAATATTTCCCGGGTTTTCCGTGACGGTACAAAAATCGATAACGGGCTTAATAGAAAGCAACAATATAGGAGATATAATTTAAAAATTACCTATATACAAACCTCACACACTTGATATTACTTGGTCTATAGTTTCATGTAAACTTCGTGTCTCAGCGAAGAAGTAAGAATTCAAAAATATTTCCCGGGTTTTCCGTGACGGTACAAAAATCTATAACGGGCTTAATAGAAAGTAACAGAATGGGAGACATAGTTTAAACATTACTTATATACAAATCTCACACACTTGAAATTACTTGGTCTATTGTTTGTTGTAAACTTCGTGTCTCAGCGAAGAAGTAAGAATTCAAAAATATTTCCCGGGTTTTCCGTGACGGTACAAAAATCGATAACGGGCTTAATAGAAAGTAACAATATAGGAGATATAATTTAAAGATTACCTATATACAAACCTCACACACTTGATATTACTTGGTCTATAGTTTCATGTAAACTTCGTGTCTCAGCGAAGAAGTAAGAATTCAAAAATATTTCCCGGGTTTTCCGTGACGGTACAAAAATCGATAACGAGCTTAATAGAATGTAACAATATAGGAGATATAATTTAAACTTTACTATATACAAACCTCACACACTTGTATTATTTTGTCTATAGTTTCTTGTAAACTTCGTGTCTCAGCGAAGAGTAAGAATTCAAAAATATTTCCCGGGTTTTCCGTGACGGTACAAAAATCGATAACGGGCTTAATAGAAAGTAATAATATGGGAGATATAATTTAAGCATTACTTATATACAAACCTCACACACTTGAAATTACTTGGTCTATAGTTTCTTGTAAACTTCGTGTATCAGCTAAGAAGTAAGAATTCAAAAATATTTCCCGAGTTTTCCGTGACAACACAAAAATCGATAACGGACTTAATAGAAAGTAACAATATAGGAGATATAATTTAAACAATACTTATATACAAACCTCACACACTTGATACTACTTGGTCTATAGTTTCTTGTAAACTTCGTGTATCAGCGAAGAAGTAAGAATTCAAAAATATTTCCCGGGTTTTCCGTGACGGTACAAAAATCGATAAGGGGCTTAATAGAAAGTAATAATACAGCAGATATAATTTAAACATTACTTATATACAAACCTCACACACTTGATATTACTTGGTCTATTTTCTTGTAAACTTCGTGTCTCAGCGAAGAAGTAAGAATTCAAAAATATTTCCCGGGTTTTCCGTGACGGTACAAAAATCGATAACGGGCTTAATAGAAAGTAACTATATGGGAGATATAATTTAAGCATTACTTATATACAAACCTCACACTCTTGAAATTACTAGGTCTATAGTTTCTTGTAAACTTCATGTCTCAGCGAAGAAGTAAGAATTCAAAAATATTTCCCGGGTTTTCCGTGACGGTACAAAAATCATTAACGGGCTTAATAGAAAGTAACAATATGGGAGATATAATTTAAGCATTTCTTATATACAAACATCACACACTTGAAATTACTTGGTCTATAGTTTGTTGTAAACCTCGTGTCTCAGCGAAGAGGTAAGAATTGAAAAATATTTCCCGGGTTTTCCTTGACGGTACAAAAATCGGTAACGGGCTTAATAGAATGTAACAATATAGGAGATATAATTTAAACATTACTATATACAAACCTCACACACTTGATATTACTTGGTCTATAGTTTCATGTAAACTTCGTGTCTCAGCGAAGAAGTAAGAATTCAAAAATATTTCCCGGGTTTTCCGTGACGGTACAAAAATCGATAACGGGCTTAATAGAAAGTAATAATATGGGAGATATAATTTAAGCATTACTTATATACAAACCTCACACACTTGATATTACATTTTCTATAGTTTCATGTAAACTTCGTGTCTCAGCGAAGAAGTAAGAATTCAAAAATATTTCCCGGGTTTTCCGTGACGGTACAAAAATCGATAAGGGGCTTAACAGAAAGTAACAATATAGGAGATAAAATTTAAACATTACTTATATACAAACCTCACACACTTGAAATTACTTGGTCTATAGTTTCTTTTAAACTTTCTGTCTCAGCGAAGAAGTAAGAATTCAAAAATATTTCCCGAGTTTTCCGTGACAGCACAAAAATCGATAACGGACTTAATAGAAAGTAACAATATAGGAGATATAATTTAAACAATACTTATATACAAACCTCACACACTTGATACTACTTGGTCTATAGTTTCTTGTAAACTTCGTGTCTCAGCGAAGAGTAAGAATTCAAAAATATTTCCCGGGTTTTCCGTGACGGTACAAAAATCGATAACGGGCTTAATTGAAAGTAAAAATATGGGAGATATAATTTAATCATTACTTATATACAAACCTCACACACTTGAAATTACTTGGTCTATAGTTTCTAGTAAACTTCGTGTATCAGCGAAGAAGTAAGAATTCAAAAATATTTCCCGGGTTTTCCGTGACGGTACAAAAATCGATAAGGGGCTTAACAGAAAGTAACAATATAGGAGATATAATTTAAACATTACTTATATACAAACCTCACACACTTGAAATTACTTGGTCTATAGTTTGTTTTAAACTTCTTGTCTCTGCGAAGAAGTAAGAATTCAAAAATATTTCCCGGGTTTTCCGTGACAGTACAAAATTCGATAACCTACTTAATAGAAAGTAACAATATAGGAGATATAATTTAAACATTACTTATATACAGACCTCACACACTTGATATTACTTGGTCTATAGTTTCTTGTAAACTTCGTGTCTCAGCGAAGAAGTAAGAATTCAAAAATATTTCCCGGGTTTTCCGTGACGGTACAAAAATCGATAACGGGCTTAATAGAAAGTAACAATAAAGGAGATATAATTTAAACATTACTATATACAAACCTCACACACTTGATATTACTTGGTCTATAGTTTCATGTAAACTTCGTGTCTCAGCGAAGAAGTAAGAATTCAAAAATATTTCCCGGGTTTTCCGTGACGGTACAAAAATCGATAACGGGCTTAATAGAAAGTAATGATATGGGAGATATAATTTAAGCATTACTTATATACAAACATCACACACTTGAAATTACTTGGTCTATAGTTTGTTGTAAACCTCGTGTCTCAGCGAAGAGGTAAGAATTGAAAAATATTTCCCGCGTTTTCCTTGACGGTACAAAAATCGGTAACGGGCTTAATAGAATGTAACAATATAGGAGATATAATTTAAACATTACTATATACAAACCTCACACACTTGATATTACTTGGTCTATAGTTTCATGTAAACTTCGTGTCTCAGCGAAGAAGTAAGAATTCAAAAATATATCCCGGGTTTTCCGTGACGGTACAAAAATCGATAACGGGCTTAATAGAAAGTAACAATATAGGAGATATAATTTAAACATTACCTATATACAAACCTCACACACTTGATATTACTTGGTCTATAGTTTCATGTAAACTTCGTGTCTCAGCGAGGAAGTAAGAATTCAAAAATATTTCCCGGGTTTTCCGTGACGGTACAAAAATCGATAACGGGCTTAATAGAAAGTAACAATATAGGAGATATAATTTAAAAATTACCTATATACAAACCTCACACACTTGATATTACTTGGTCTATAGTTTCATGTAAACTTCGTGTCTCAGCGAAGAAGTAAGAATTCAAAAATATTTCCCGGGTTTTCCGTGACGGTACAAAAATCGATAACGGGCTTAATAGAAAGTAACAGAATGGGAGACATAGTTTAAACATTACTTATATACAAATCTCACACACTTGAAATTACTTGGTCTATTGTTTGTTGTAAACTTCGTGTCTCAGCGAAGAAGTAAGAATTCAAAAATATTTCCCGGGTTTTCCGTGACGGTACAAAAATCGATAACGGGCTTAATAGAAAGTAACAATATAGGAGATATAATTTAAAGATTACCTATATACAAACCTCACACACTTGATATTACTTGGTCTATAGTTTCATGTAAACTTCGTGTCTCAGCGAAGAAGTAAGAATTCAAAAATATTTCCCGGGTTTTCCGTGACGGTACAAAAATCGATAACGAGCTTAATAGAATGTAACAATATAGGAGATATAATTTAAACTTTACTATATACAAACCTCACACACTTGTATTATTTTGTCTATAGTTTCTTGTAAACTTCGTGTCTCAGCGAAGAGTAAGAATTCAAAAATATTTCCCGGGTTTTCCGTGACGGTACAAAAATCGATAACGGGCTTAATAGAAAGTAATAATATGGGAGATATAATTTAAGCATTACTTATATACAAACCTCACACACTTGAAATTACTTGGTCTATAGTTTCTTGTAAACTTCGTGTATCAGATAAGAAGTAAGAATTCAAAAATATTTCCCGGGTTTTCCGTGACGGTACAAAAATCGATAAGGGGCTTAACAGAAAGTAACAATATAGGAGATAAAATTTAAACATTACTTATATACAAACCTCACACACTTGAAATTACTTGGTCTATAGTTTCTTTTAAACTTTCTGTCTCATCGAAGAAGTAAGAATTCAAAAATATTTCCCGAGTTTTCCGTGACAGCACAAAAATCGATAACGGACTTAATAGAAAGTAACAATATAGGAGATATAATTTAAACAATACTTATATACAAACCTCACACACTTGATACTACTTGGTCTATAGTTTCTTGTAAACTTCGTGTATCAGCGAAGAAGTAAGAATTCAAAAATATTTCCCGGGTTTTCCGTGACGGTACAAAAATCGATAAGGGGCTTAATAGAAAGTAATAATACAGCAGATATAATTTAAACATTACTTATATACAAACCTCACACACTTGATATTACTTGGTCTATAGTTTCTTGTAAACTTCGTGTCTCAGCGAAGAAGTAAGAATTCAAAAATATTTCCCGGGTTTTCCGTGACGGTACAAAAATCGATAACGGGCTTAATAGAAAGTAACTATATGGGAGATATAATTTAAGCATTACTTATATACAAACCTCACACTCTTGAAATTACTAGGTCTATAGTTTCTTGTAAACTTCATGTCTCAGCGAAGAAGTAAGAATTCAAAAATATTTCCCGGGTTTTCCGTGACGGTACAAAAATCATTAACGGGCTTAATAGAAAGTAACAATATGGGAGATATAATTTAAGCATTTCTTATATACAAACATCACACACTTGAAATTACTTGGTCTATAGTTTGTTGTAAACCTCGTGTCTCAGCGAAGAGGTAAGAATTGAAAAATATTTCCCGGGTTTTCCTCGACGGTACAAAAATCGGTAACGGTCTTAATAGAAAGTAACAATATAGGAGATATAATTTAAAAATTACTTATATACAAACCTCACACACACGATATTACTTGGTCTATAGTTTCATGTAAACTTCGTGTCTCAGCGAAGAAGTAAGAATTCAAAAATATTTCCCGGATTTTCCGTGACGGTACAAAAATCGATAACGGGCTTAATAGAATGTAACAATATAGGAGATATAATTTAAACATTACTATATACAAACCTCACACACTTGATATTACTTGGTCTATAGTTTCATGTAAACTTCGTGTCTCAGCGAAGAAGTAAGAATTCAAAAATATTTCCCGGGTTTTCCGTGACGGTACAAAAATCGATAACGGGCTTAATAGAAAGTAATAATATGGGAGATATAATTTAAGCATTACTTATATACAAACCTCACACACTTGATATTACATTTTCTATAGTTTCATGTAAACTTCGTGTCTCAGCGAAGAAGTAAGAATTCAAAAATATTTCCCGGGTTTTCCGTGACGGTACAAAAATCAATAACGGGCTTAATAGAAAGTAACAATATAGGAGATATAATTTAATCATTACTTATATACAAACCTCACACACTTGAAATTACTTGGTCTATAGTTTCTAGTAAACTTCGTGTATCAGCGAAGAAGTAAGAATTCAAAAATATTTCCCGGGTTTTCCGTGACGGTACAAAAATCGATAAGGGGCTTAACAGAAAGTAACAATATAGGAGATATAATTTAAACATTACTTATATACAAACCTCACACACTTGAAATTACTTGGTCTATAGTTTGTTTTAAACTTCTTGTCTCTGCGAAAAAGTAAGAATTCAAAAATATTTCCCGGGTTTTCCGTGACAGTACAAAATTCGATAACGTACTTAATAGAAAGTAACAATATAGGAGATATAATTTAAACATTACTTATATACAGACCTCACACACTTGATATTACTTGGTCTATAGTTTCTTGTAAACTTCGTGTCTCAGCGAAGAAGTAAGAATTCAAAAATATTTCCCGGGTTTTCCGTGACGGTACAAAAATCGATAACGGGCTTAATAGAAAGTAACAATAAAGGAGATATAATTTAAACATTACTTATATACAAACCTCACACACTTGCAATTACTAGGTCTATAGTTTGTTGTAAACTTCGTGTCTCAGCGAAGAATAAGAATTCAAAAATATTTCCCGGGTTGTCCGTGACGGTACAAAAATCGATAACGGGCTTAATAGACAGTAACAATATAGATGATATAATTTAAACATTACTTATATACAAACCTCACACACTTGAAATTACTTGGTCTATAGTTTATTGTAATTTTCGTGTCTCAGCGAAGAAGTAAGAATTCAAAAATATTTCCCGGGTTTTCCGTGACGGTACAAAAATCGATAACGGGCTTAATAGAAAGTAACAATATGGGAGATATAATTTCAAAATTACCTATATACAAACCTCACACACTTGATATTACTTGGTCTATAATTTCATGGAAACTTCGTGTCTCAGCGAAGAAGTAAGAATTCAAAAATATTTCCCGGGTTTTCCGTGACGGTACAAAAATCGATAACGGGCTTAATAGAAAGTAACGGAATGGGAGACATAGTTTAAACATTACTTATATACAAATCTCACACACTTGAAATTACTTGGTCTATTGTTTGTTGTAAACTTCGTATCTCAGCGAAGAAGTAAGAATTCAAAAATATTTCCCGGGTTTTCCGTGACGGTACAAAAATCGATAACGGGCTTAATAGAAAGTAACAATATAGGAGATATAATTTAAACATTACCTATATACAAACCTCACACACTTGATATTACTTGGTCTATAGTTTCATGTAAACTTCGTGTCTCAGCGAAGAAGTAAGAATTCAAAAATATTTCCCGGGTTTTCCGTGACGGTACAAAAATCGATAACGGGCTTAATAGAAAGTAATAATATGGGAGATATAATTTAAGCATTACTTATATACAAACCTCACACACTTGAAATTACTTGGTCTATAGTTTCTAGTAAACTTCGTGTATCAGCGAAGAAGTAAGAATTCAAAAATATTTCCCGGGTTTTCCGTGACGGTACAAAAATCGATAAGGGGCTTAACAGAAAGTAACAATATAGGAGATATAATTTAAACATTACTTATATACAAACCTCACACACTTGAAATTACTTGGTCTATAGTTTGTTTTAAACTTCTTGTCTCTGCGAAGAAGTAAGAATTCAAAAATATTTCCCGGGTTTTCCGTGACGGTACAAAAATCATTAACGGGCTTAATAGAAAGTAACAATATGGGAGATATAAGTTAAGCATTTCTTATATACAAACATCACACACTTGAAATTACATGGTCTATAGTTTGTTGTAAACCTCGTGTCTCAGCGAAGAGGTAAGAATTGAAAAATATTTCCCGGGTTTTCCTCGACGGTACAAAAATCGGTAACGGTCTTAATAGAAAGTAACAATATAGGAGATATAATTTAAAAATTACTTATATACAAACCTCACACACACGATATTACTTGGTCTATAGTTTCATGTAAACTTCGTGTCTCAGCGAAGAAGTAAGAATTCAAAAATATTTCCCGGATTTTCCGTGACGGTACAAAAATCGATAACGGGCTTAATAGAATGTAACAATATAGGAGATATAATTTAAACATTACTATATACAAACCTCACACACTTGATATTACTTGGTCTATAGTTTCATGTAAACTTCGTGTCTCAGCGAAGAAGTAAGAATTCAAAAATATTTCCCGGGTTTTCCGTGACGGTACAAAAATCGATAACGGGCTTAATAGAAAGTAATAATATGGGAGATATAATTTAAGCATTACTTATATACAAACCTCACACACTTGATATTACATTTTCTATAGTTTCATGTAAACTTCGTGTCTCAGCGAAGAAGTAAGAATTCAAAAATATTTCCCGGGTTTTCCGTGACGGTACAAAAATCAATAACGGGCTTAATAGAAAGTAACAATATAGGAGATATAATTTAATCATTACTTATATACAAACCTCACACACTTGAAATTACTTGGTCTATAGTTTCTAGTAAACTTCGTGTATCAGCGAAAAAGTAAGAATTCAAAAATATTTCCCGGGTTTTCCGTGACGGTACAAAAATCGATAAGGGGCTTAACAGAAAGTAACAATATAGGAGATATAATTTAAACATTACTTATATACAAACCTCACACACTTGAAATTACTTGGTCTATAGTTTGTTTTAAACTTCTTGTCTCTGCGAAAAAGTAAGAATTCAAAAATATTTCCCGGGTTTTCCGTGACAGTACAAAATTCGATAACGTACTTAATAGAAAGTAACAATATAGGAGATATAATTTAAACATTACTTATATACAGACCTCACACACTTGATATTACTTGGTCTATAGTTTCTTGTAAACTTCGTGTCTCAGCGAAGAAGTAAGAATTCAAAAATATTTCCCTGGTTTTCCGTGACGGTACAAAAATCGATAACGGGCTTAATAGAAAGTAACAATAAAGGAGATATAATTTAAACATTACATATATACAAACCTCACACACTTGCAATTACTAGGTCTATAGTTTGTTGTAAACTTCGTGTCTCAGCGAAGAATAAGAATTCAAAAATATTTCCCGGGTTGTCCGTGACGGTACAAAAATCGATAACGGGCTTAATAGACAGTAACAATATAGATGATATAATTTAAACATTACTTATATACAAACCTCACACACTTGAAATTACTTGGTCTATAGTTTATTGTAATTTTCGTGTCTCAGCGAAGAAGTAAGAATTCAAAAATATTTCCCGGGTTTTCCGTGACGGTACAAAAATCGATAACGGGCTTAATAGAAAGTAACAATATGGGAGATATAATTTCAAAATTACCTATATACAAACCTCACACACTTGATATTACTTGGTCTATAATTTCATGGAAACTTCGTGTCTCAGCGAAGAAGTAAGAATTCAAAAATATTTCCCGGGTTTTCCGTGACGGTACAAAAATCGATAACGGGCTTAATAGAAAGTAACGGAATGGGAGACATAGTTTAAACATTACTTATATACAAATCTCACACACTTGAAATTACTTGGTCTATTGTTCGTTGTAAACTTCGTGTCTCAGCGAAGAAGTAAGAATTCAAAAATATTTCCCGGGTTTTCCGTGACGGTACAAAAATCGATAACGGGCTTAATAGAAAGTAACAATATAGGAGATATAATTTAAACATTACCTATATACAAACCTCACACACTTGATATTACTTGGTCTATAGTTTCATGTAAACTTCGTGTCTCAGCGAAGAAGTAAGAATTCAAAAATATTTCCCGGGTTTTCCGTGACGGTACAAAAATCGATAACGGGCTTAATAGAAAGTAATAATATGGGAGATATAATTTAAGCATTACTTATATACAAACCTCACACACTTGAAATTACTTGGTCTATAGTTTCTTGTAAACTTCGTGTATCAGCTAAGAAGTAAGAATTCAAAAATATTTCCCGGGTTTTCCGTGACGGTACAAAAATCGATAAGGGGCTTAACAGAAAGTAACGATATAGGAGATAAAATTTAAACATTACTTATATACAAACCTCACACACTTGAAATTACTTGGTCTATAGTTTCTTTTAAACTTTCTGTCTCAGCGAAGAAGTAAGAATTCAAAAATATTTCCAGAGTTTTCCGTGACAGCACAAAAATCGATAACGGACTTAATAGAAAGTAACAATATAGGAGATATAATTTAAACATTACTTATATACAAACCTCACACACTTGATACTACTTGGTCTATAGTTTCTTGTAAACTTCGTGTATCAGCGAAGAAGTAAGAATTCAAAAATATTTCCCGGGTTTTCCGTGACGGTACAAAAATCGATAAGGGGCTTAATAGAAAGTAATAATACAGCAGATATAATTTAAACATTACTTATATACAAACCTCACACACTTGATATTACTTGGTCTATAGTTTCATGTAAACTTCGTGTCTCAGCGAAGAAGTAAGAATTCAAAAATATTTCCCGGGATTTCCGTGACGGTACAAAAATCGATAACGGGCTTAATAGAAAGTAACAATATGGGAGATATAATTTAAGCATTACTTATATACAAACCTCACACTCTTGAAATTACTAGGTCTATAGTTTCTTGTAAACTTCATGTCTCAGCGAAGAAGTAAGAATTCAAAAATATTTCCCGGGTTTTCCGTGACGGTACAAAAATCGATAACGGGCTTAATAGAAAGTAACAATATGGGAGATATAATTTAAGCATTACTTATATACAAACATCACACACTTCAAATTACTTGGTCTATAGTTTGTTGTAAACCTCGTGTCTCAGCGAAGAGGTAAGAATTGAAAAATATTTCCCGGGTTTTTCTTGACGGTACAAAAATCTGTAACGGTCTTAATAGAAAGTAACAATATAGGAGATATAATTTAAAAATTACTTATATACAAACCTCACACACACGATATTACTTGGTCTATAGTTTCATGTAAACTTCGTGTCTCAGCGAAGAAGTAAGAATTCAAAAATATTTCCCGGATTTTCCGTGACGGTACAAAAATCGATAACGGGCTTAATAGAATGTAACAATATAGGAGATATAATTTAAACATTACTATATACAAACCTCACACACTTGATATTACTTTGTCTATAGTTTCTTGTAAACTTCGTGTCTCAGCGAAGAATAAGAATTCAAAAATATTTCCCGGGTTTTCCGTGACGGTACAAAAATCGATAACGGGCTTAATAGAAAGTAATAATATGGGAGATATAATTTAAGCATTACTTATATACAAACCTCACACACTTGATATTACTTTTTCTATAGTTTCATGTAAACTTCATGTCTCAGCGAAGAAGTAAGAATTCAAAAATATTTCCCGGGTTTTCCGTGACGGTACAAAAGCAATAACGGTCTTAATAGAAAGTAACAATATAGGAGATATAATTTAAAAATTACTTATATACAAACCTCACACACACGATATTACTTGGTCTATAGTTTCATGTAAACTTCGTGTCTCAGCGAAGAAGTAAGAATTCAAAAATATTTCCCGGATTTTCCGTGACGGTACAAAAATCGATAACGGGCTTAATAGAATGTAACAATATAGGAGATATAATTTAAACATTACTATATACAAACCTCACACACTTGATATTACTTTGTCTATAGTTTCTTGTAAACTTCGTGTCTCAGCGAAGAATAAGAATTCAAAAATATTTCCCGGGTTTTCCGTGACGGTACAAAAATCGATAACGGGCTTAATAGAAAGTAATAATATGGGAGATATAATTTAAGCATTACTTATATACAAACCTCACACACTTGATATTACTTTTTCTATAGTTTCATGTAAACTTCATGTCTCAGCGAAGAAGTAAGAATTCAAAAATATTTCCCGGGTTTTCCGTGACGGTACAAAAGCAATAACGGGCTTAATAGAAAGTAACAATATAGGAGATATAATTTAAACATTACTTATATACAAACCTCACACACTTGATATTACTTGGTCTATAGTTTCATGTAAACTTCGTGTCTCAGCGAAGAAGTAAGAATTCAAAAATATTTCCCGGGTTTTCCGTGACGGTACAAAAATCGATAACGGGCTTAATAGAATGTAGCAATATAGCAGATATAATTTAAACATTACTATATACAAACCTCACACACTTGATATTACTTTGTCTATAGTATCTTGTAAACTTCGTGTCTCAGCGAAGAGTAAGAATTCAAAAATATTTCCCGGGTTTTACGTGACGGTACAAAAATCGATAACGGGCTTAATAGAAAGTAAATATATGGGAGATATAATTTAAGCATTACTTATATACAAACCTCACACACTTGAAATTACTTGGTCTATAGTTTCTAGTAAACTTCGTGTATCAGCGAAGAAGTAAGAATTCAAAAATATTTCCCGGGTTTTCCGTGACGGTACAAAAATCGATAAGGGGCTTAACAGAAAGTAACAATATAGGAGATATAACTTAAACATTACTTATATACAAACCTCACACTCTTGAAATTACTTGGTCTATAGTTTGTTTTAAACTTCGTGTCTCAGCGAAGAAGTAAGAATTCAAAAATATTTCCCGGGTTTTCCGTGACGGTACAAAAATCGATAACGGGCTTAATAGAAAGTAACAGAATGGGAGACATAATTTAAACATTACTTATATACAAATCTCACACACTTGAAATTACTTGGTCTATAGTTTGTTGTAAACTTCGTGTGTCAGCGAAGAAGTAAGAATTCAAAAATATTTCCCGGGTTTTCCGTGACGGTACAAAAATCAATAACGGGCTTAATAGAAAGTAACAATATAGGAGATATAATTTAAACATTACTTATATACAAACCTCACAGACTTGATATTACTTGGTCTATAGTTTCATGTAAACTTCGTGTCTCAGCGAAGAAGTAAGAATTCAAAAATATTTCCCGGGTTTTCCGTGACGGTACAAAAATCGATAACGGGCTTAATTGAAAGTAAAAATATGGGAGATATAATTTAATCATTACTTATATACAAACCTCACACACTTGAAATTACTTGGTCTATAGTTTCTAGTAAACTTCGTGTATCAGCGAAGAAGTAAGAATTCAAAAATATTTCCCGGGTTTTCCGTGACGGTACAAAAATCGATAAGGGGCTTAACAGAAAGTAACAATATAGGAGATATAATTTAAACATTACTTATATACAAACCTCACACACTTGAAATTACTTGGTCTATAGTTTGTTTTAAACTTCTTGTCTCTGCGAAGAAGTAAGAATTCAAAAATATTTCCCGGGTTTTCCGTGACAGTACAAAATTCGATAACGTACTTAATAGAAAGTAACAATATAGGAGATATAATTTAAACATTACTTATATACAGACCTCACACACTTGATATTACTTGGTCTATAGTTTCTTGTAAACTTCGTGTCTCAGCGAAGAAGTAAGAATTCAAAAATATTTCCCGGGTTTTCCGTGACGGTACAAAAATCGATAACGGGCTTAATAGAAAGTAACAATAAAGGAGATATAATTTAAACATTACTTATATACAAACCTCACACACTTGCAATTACTAGGTCTATAGTTTGTTGTAAACTTCGTGTCTCAGCGAAGAATAAGAATTCAAAAATATTTCCCGGGTTGTCCGTGACGGTACAAAAATCGATAACGGGCTTAATAGAAAGTAACAATATTGGAGATATAATTTAAGCATAACTTATATACAAACCTCACACACTTGAAATTACTTGGTCTATAGTTTCTTGTAAACTTCGTGTATCAGCGAAGAAGTAAGAATTCAAAAATATTTCCCGGGTTTTAGGTGACGGTACAAAAATCGATAAGGGGCTTAACAGAAAGTAACAGTATAGGAAATATAATTTAAACGTTACTTATATACAAACCTCACACACTTGAAATTACTTTGTCTATAGTTTCTTTTAAACTTCCTGTCTCAGCGAAGATGTAAGAATTCAAAAATATTTCCCGGGTTTTCCGTGACGGTACAATAATCGATAACGGGCTTAATAGAAAGTAACAGAATGGGATACATAGTTTAAACATTACTTATATACAAATCTCACACACTTGAAATTACTTGGTCTATTGTTTGTTGTAAACTTCGTGTCTCAGCGAAGAAGTAAGAATTCAAAAATATTTCCCGGGTTTTCCGTGACGGTACAAAAATCGATAACGGGCTTAATAGACAGTAACAATATAGATGATATAATTTAAACATTACTTATATACAAACCTCACACACTTGAAATTACTTGGTCTATAGTTTATTGTAATTTTCGTGTCTCAGCGAAGAAGTAAGAATTCAAAAATATTTCCCGGGTTTTCCGTGACGGTACAAAAATCGATAACGGGCTTAATAGAAAGTAACAATATAGGAGATATAATTTCAAAATTACCTATATACAAACCTCACACACTTGATATTACTTGGTCTATAATTTCATGGAAACTTCGTGTCTCAGCGAAGAAGTAAGAATTCAAAAATATTTCCCGGGTTTTCCGTGACGGTACAAAAATCGATAACGGGCTTAATAGAAAGTAACGGAATGGGAGACATAGTTTAAACATTACTTATATACAAATCTCACACACTTGAAATTACTTGGTCTATTGTTTGTTGTAAACTTCGTGTCTCAGCGAAGAAGTAAGAATTCAAAAATATTTCCCGGGTTTTCCGTGACGGTACAAAAATCGATAATGGGCTTAATAGAAAGTAACAATATAGGAGATATAATTTAAACATTAATTATATACAAACCTCACACACTTGATATTACTTGGTCTATAGTTTCATGTAAACTTCGTGTCTCAGCGAAGAAGTAAGAATTCAAAAATATTTCCCGGGTTTTCCGTGACGGTACAAAAATCGATAACGGGCTTAATAGAAAGCAATAATATGGGAGATATAATTTAAGCATTACTTATATACAAACCTCACACACTTGAAATTACTTGGTCTATAGTTTCTTGTAAACTTCGTGTATCAGCTAAGAAGTAAGAATTCAAAAATATTTCCCGGGTTTTCCGTGACGGTACAAAAATCGATAAGGGGCTTAACAGAAAGTAACGATATAGGAGATAAAATTTAAACATTACTTATATACAAACCTCACACACTTGAAATTACTTGGTCTATAGTTTCTTTTAAACTTTCTGTCTCAGCGAAGAAGTAAGAATTCAAAAATATTTCCAGAGTTTTCCGTGACAGCACAAAAATCGATAACGGACTTAATAGAAAGTAACAATATAGGAGATATAATTTAAACATTACTTATATACAAACCTCACACACTTGATACTACTTGGTCTATAGTTTCTTGTAAACTTCGTGTATCAGCGAAGAAGTAAGAATTCAAAAATATTTCCCGGGTTTTCCGTGACGGTACAAAAATCGATAAGGGGCTTAATAGAAAGTAATAATACAGCAGATATAATTTAAACATTACTTATATACAAACCTCACACACTTGATATTACTTGGTCTATAGTTTCATGTAAACTTCGTGTCTCAGCGAAGAAGTAAGAATTCAAAAATATTTCCCGGGATTTCCGTGACGGTACAAAAATCGATAACGGGCTTAATAGAAAGTAACAATATGGGAGATATAATTTAAGCATTACTTATATACAAACCTCACACTCTTGAAATTACTAGGTCTATAGTTTCTTGTAAACTTCATGTCTCAGCGAAGAAGTAAGAATTCAAAAATATTTCCCGGGTTTTCCGTGACGGTACAAAAATCGATAACGGGCTTAATAGAAAGTAACAATATGGGAGATATAATTTAAGCATTACTTATATACAAACATCACACACTTCAAATTACTTGGTCTATAGTTTGTTGTAAACCTCGTGTCTCAGCGAAGAGGTAAGAATTGAAAAATATTTCCCGGGTTTTCCTTGACGGTACAAAAATCGGTAACGGTCTTAATAGAAAGTAACAATATAGGAGATATAATTTAAAAATTACTTATATACAAACCTCACACACACGATATTACTTGGTCTATAGTTTCATGTAAACTTCGTGTCTCAGCGAAGAAGTAAGAATTCAAAAATATTTCCCGGATTTTCCGTGACGGTACAAAAATCGATAACGGGCTTAATAGAATGTAACAATATAGGAGATATAATTTAAACATTACTATATACAAACCTCACACACTTGATATTACTTTGTCTATAGTTTCTTGTAAACTTCGTGTCTCAGCGAAGAATAAGAATTCAAAAATATTTCCCGGGTTTTCCGTGACGGTACAAAAATCGATAACGGGCTTAATAGAAAGTAATAATATGGGAGATATAATTTAAGCATTACTTATATACAAACCTCACACACTTGAAATTACTTGGTCTATAGTTTCTTGTAAACTTCGTGTCTCAGCGAAGAAGTAAGAATTCAAAAATATTTCCCGGGTTTTCCGTGACGGTACAAAAATCGATAACGGGCTTAATAGAAAGTAACTATATGGGAGATATAATTTAAGCATTACTTATATACAAACCTCACACTCTTGAAATTACTAGGTCTATAGTTTCTTGTAAACTTCATGTCTCAGCGAAGAAGTAAGAATTCAAAAATATTTCCCGGGTTTTCCGTGACGGTACAAAAATCATTAACGGGCTTAATAGAAAGTAACAATATGGGAGATATAATTTAAGCATTTCTTATATACAAACATCACACACTTGAAATTACTTGGTCTATAGTTTGTTGTAAACCTCGTGTCTCAGCGAAGAGGTAAGAATTGAAAAATATTTCCCGGGTTTTCCTCGACGGTACAAAAATCGGTAACGGTCTTAATAGAAAGTAACAATATAGGAGATATAATTTAAAAATTACTTATATACAAACCTCACACACACGATATTACTTGGTCTATAGTTTCATGTAAACTTCGTGTCTCAGCGAAGAAGTAAGAATTCAAAAATATTTCCCGGATTTTCCGTGACGGTACAAAAATCGATAACGGGCTTAATAGAATGTAACAATATAGGAGATATAATTTAAACATTACTATATACAAACCTCACACACTTGATATTACTTGGTCTATAGTTTCATGTAAACTTCGTGTCTCAGCGAAGAAGTAAGAATTCAAAAATATTTCCCGGGTTTTCCGTGACGGTACAAAAATCGATAACGGGCTTAATAGAAAGTAATAATATGGGAGATATAATTTAAGCATTACTTATATACAAACCTCACACACTTGATATTACATTTTCTATAGTTTCATGTAAACTTCGTGTCTCAGCGAAGAAGTAAGAATTCAAAAATATTTCCCGGGTTTTCCGTGACGGTACAAAAATCAATAACGGGCTTAATAGAAAGTAACAATATAGGAGATATAATTTAATCATTACTTATATACAAACCTCACACACTTGAAATTACTTGCTCTATAGTTTCTAGTAAACTTCGTGTATCAGCGAAGAAGTAAGAATTCAAAAATATTTCCCGGGTTTTCCGTGACGGTACAAAAATCGATAAGGGGCTTAACAGAAAGTAACAATATAGGAGATATAATTTAAACATTACTTATATACAAACCTCACACACTTGAAATTACTTGGTCTATAGTTTGTTTTAAACTTCTTGTCTCTGCGAAAAAGTAAGAATTCAAAAATATTTCCCGGGTTTTCCGTGACAGTACAAAATTCGATAACGTACTTAATAGAAAGTAACAATATAGGAGATATAATTTAAACATTACTTATATACAGACCTCACACACTTGATATTACTTGGTCTATAGTTTCTTGTAAACTTCGTGTCTCAGCGAAGAAGTAAGAATTCAAAAATATTTCCCGGGTTTTCCGTGACGGTACAAAAATCGATAACGGGCTTAATAGAAAGTAACAATAAAGGAGATATAATTTAAACATTACTTATATACAAACCTCACACACTTGCAATTACTAGGTCTATAGTTTGTTGTAAACTTCGTGTCTCAGCGAAGAATAAGAATTCAAAAATATTTCCCGGGTTGTCCGTGACGGTACAAAAATCGATAACGGGCTTAATAGACAGTAACAATATAGATGATATAATTTAAACATTACTTATATACAAACCTCACACACTTGAAATTACTTGGTCTATAGTTTATTGTAATTTTCGTGTCTCAGCGAAGAAGTAAGAATTCAAAAATATTTCCCGGGTTTTCCGTGACGGTACAAAAATCGATAACGGGCTTAATAGAAAGTAACAATATGGGAGATATAATTTCAAAATTACCTATATACAAACCTCACACACTTGATATTACTTGGTCTATAATTTCATGGAAACTTCGTGTCTCAGCGAAGAAGTAAGAATTCAAAAATATTTCCCGGGTTTTCCGTGACGGTACAAAAATCGATAACGGGCTTAATAGAAAGTAACGGAATGGGAGACATAGTTTAAACATTACTTATATACAAATCTCACACACTTGAAATTACTTGGTCTATTGTTTGTTGTAAACTTCGTGTCTCAGCGAAGAAGTAAGAATTCAAAAATATTTCCCGGGTTTTCCGTGACGGTACAAAAATCGATAACGGGCTTAATAGAAAGTAACAATATAGGAGATATAATTTAAACATTACCTATATACAAACCTCACACACTTGATATTACTTGGTCTATAGTTTCATGTAAACTTCGTGTCTCAGCGAAGAAGTAAGAATTCAAAAATATTTCCCGGGTTTTCCGTGACGGTACAAAAATCGATAACGGGCTTAATAGAAAGTAATAATATGGGAGATATAATTTAAGCATTACTTATATACAAACCTCACACACTTGAAATTACTTGGTCTATAGTTTCTTGTAAACTTCGTGTATCAGCTAAGAAGTAAGAATTCAAAAATATTTCCCGGGTTTTCCGTGACGGTACAAAAATCGATAAGGGGCTTAACAGAAAGTAACGATATAGGAGATAAAATTTAAACATTACTTATATACAAACCTCACACACTTGAAATTACTTGGTCTATAGTTTCTTTTAAACTTTCTGTCTCAGCGAAGAAGTAAGAATTCAAAAATATTTCCAGAGTTTTCCGTGACAGCACAAAAATCGATAACGGACTTAATAGAAAGTAACAATATAGGAGATATAATTTAAACATTACTTATATACAAACCTCACACACTTGATACTACTTGGTCTATAGTTTCTTGTAAACTTCGTGTATCAGCGAAGAAGTAAGAATTCAAAAATATTTCCCGGGTTTTCCGTGACGGTACAAAAATCGATAAGGGGCTTAATAGAAAGTAATAATACAGCAGATATAATTTAAACATTACTTATATACAAACCTCACACACTTGATATTACTTGGTCTATAGTTTCATGTAAACTTCGTGTCTCAGCGAAGAAGTAAGAATTCAAAAATATTTCCCGGGATTTCCGTGACGGTACAAAAATCGATAACGGGCTTAATAGAAAGTAACAATATGGGAGATATAATTTAAGCATTACTTATATACAAACCTCACACTCTTGAAATTACTAGGTCTATAGTTTCTTGTAAACTTCATGTCTCAGCGAAGAAGTAAGAATTCAAAAATATTTCCCGGGTTTTCCGTGACGGTACAAAAATCGATAACGGGCTTAATAGAAAGTAACAATATGGGAGATATAATTTAAGCATTACTTATATACAAACATCACACACTTGAAATTACTTGGTCTATAGTTTGTTGTAAACCTCGTGTCTCAGCGAAGAGGTAAGAATTGAAAAATATTTCCCGGGTTTTTCTTGACGGTACAAAAATCTGTAACGGTCTTAATAGAAAGTAACAATATAGGAGATATAATTTAAAAATTACTTATATACAAACCTCACACACACGATATTACTTGGTCTATAGTTTCATGTAAACTTCGTGTCTCAGCGAAGAAGTAAGAATTCAAAAATATTTCCCGGATTTTCCGTGACGGTACAAAAATCGATAACGGGCTTAATAGAATGTAACAATATAGGAGATATAATTTAAACATTACTATATACAAACCTCACACACTTGATATTACTTTGTCTATAGTTTCTTGTAAACTTCGTGTCTCAGCGAAGAATAAGAATTCAAAAATATTTCCCGGGTTTTCCGTGACGGTACAAAAATCGATAACGGGCTTAATAGAAAGTAATAATATGGGAGATATAATTTAAGCATTACTTATATACAAACCTCACACACTTGATATTACTTTTTCTATAGTTTCATGTAAACTTCATGTCTCAGCGAAGAAGTAAGAATTCAAAAATATTTCCCGGGTTTTCCGTGACGGTACAAAAGCAATAACGGGCTTAATAGAAAGTAACAATATAGGAGATATAATTTAAACATTACTTATATACAAACCTCACACACTTGATATTACTTGGTCTATAGTTTCATGTAAACTTCGTGTCTCAGCGAAGAAGTAAGAATTCAAAAATATTTCCCGGGTTTTCCGTGACGGTACAAAAATCGATAACGGGCTTAATAGAATGTAGCAATATAGCAGATATAATTTAAACATTACTATATACAAACCTCACACACTTGATATTACTTTGTCTATAGTATCTTGTAAACTTCGTGTCTCAGCGAAGAGTAAGAATTCAAAAATATTTCCCGGGTTTTCCGTGACGGTACAAAAATCGATAACGGGCTTAATAGAAAGTAAATATATGGGAGATATAATTTAAGCATTACTTATATACAAACCTCACACACTTGAAATTACTTGGTCTATAGTTTCTAGTAAACTTCGTGTATCAGCGAAGAAGTAAGAATTCAAAAATATTTCCCGGGTTTTCCGTGACGGTACAAAAATCGATAAGGGGCTTAACAGAAAGTAACAATATAGGAGATATAACTTAAACATTACTTATATACAAACCTCACACTCTTGAAATTACTTGGTCTATAGTTTGTTTTAAACTTCGTGTCTCAGCGAAGAAGTAAGAATTCAAAAATATTTCCCGGGTTTTCCGTGACGGTACAAAAATCGATAACGGGCTTAATAGAAAGTAACAGAATGGGAGACATAATTTAAACATTACTTATATACAAATCTCACACACTTGAAATTACTTGGTCTATAGTTTGTTGTAAACTTCGTGTGTCAGCGAAGAAGTAAGAATTCAAAAATATTTCCCGGGTTTTCCGTGACGGTACAAAAATCAATAACGGGCTTAATAGAAAGTAACAATATAGGAGATATAATTTAAACATTACTTATATACAAACCTCACAGACTTGATATTACTTGGTCTATAGTTTCATGTAAACTTCGTGTCTCAGCGAAGAAGTAAGAATTCAAAAATATTTCCCGGGTTTTCCGTGACGGTACAAAAATCGATAACGGGCTTAATTGAAAGTAAAAATATGGGAGATATAATTTAATCATTACTTATATACAAACCTCACACACTTGAAATTACTTGGTCTATAGTTTCTAGTAAACTTCGTGTATCAGCGAAGAAGTAAGAATTCAAAAATATTTCCCGGGTTTTCCGTGACGGTACAAAAATCGATAAGGGGCTTAACAGAAAGTAACAATATAGGAGATATAATTTAAACATTACTTATATACAAACCTCACACACTTGAAATTACTTGGTCTATAGTTTGTTTTAAACTTCTTGTCTCTGCGAAGAAGTAAGAATTCAAAAATATTTCCCGGGTTTTCCGTGACAGTACAAAATTCGATAACGTACTTAATAGAAAGTAACAATATAGGAGATATAATTTAAACATTACTTATATACAGACCTCACACACTTGATATTACTTGGTCTATAGTTTCATGTAAACTTCGTGTCTCAGCGAAGAAGTAAGAATTCAAAAATATTTCCCGGGTTTTCCGTGACGGTACAAAAATCGATAACGGGCTTAATAGAAAGTAACAATAAAGGAGATATAATTTAAACATTACTTATATACAAACCTCACACACTTGCAATTACTAGGTCTATAGTTTGTTGTAAACTTCGTGTCTCAGCGAAGAATAAGAATTCAAAAATATTTCCCGGGTTGTCCGTGACGGTACAAAAATCGATAACGGGCTTAATAGAAAGTAACAATATTGGAGATATAATTTAAGCATAACTTATATACAAACCTCACACACTTGAAATTACTTGGTCTATAGTTTCTTGTAAACTTCGTGTATCAGCGAAGAAGTAAGAATTCAAAAATATTTCCCGGGTTTTAGGTGACGGTACAAAAATCGATAAGGGGCTTAACAGAAAGTAACAGTATAGGAAATATAATTTAAACGTTACTTATATACAAACCTCACACACTTGAAATTACTTTGTCTATAGTTTCTTTTAAACTTCCTGTCTCAGCGAAGATGTAAGAATTCAAAAATATTTCCCGGGTTTTCCGTGACGGTACAAAAATCAATAACGGGCTTAATAGAAAGTAACAGAATGGGATACATAGTTTAAACATTACTTATATACAAATCTCACACACTTGAAATTACTTGGTCTATTGTTTGTTGTAAACTTCGTGTCTCAGCGAAGAAGTAAGAATTCAAAAATATTTCCCGGGTTTTCCGTGACGGTACAAAAATCGATAACGGGCTTAATAGACAGTAACAATATAGATGATATAATTTAAACATTACTTATATACAAACCTCACACACTTGAAATTACTTGGTCTATAGTTTATTGTAATTTTCGTGTCTCAGCGAAGAAGTAAGAATTCAAAAATATTTCCCGGGTTTTCCGTGACGGTACAAAAATCGATAACGGGCTTAATAGAAAGTAACAATATGGGAGATATAATTTCAAAATTACCTATATACAAACCTCACACACTTGATATTACTTGGTCTATAATTTCATGGAAACTTCGTGTCTCAGCGAAGAAGTAAGAATTCAAAAATATTTCCCGGGTTTTCCGTGACGGTACAAAAATCGATAACGGGCTTAATAGAAAGTAACGGAATGGGAGACATAGTTTAAACATTACTTATATACAAATCTCACACACTTGAAATTACTTGGTCTATTGTTTGTTGTAAACTTCGTGTCTCAGCGAAGAAGTAAGAATTCAAAAATATTTCCCGGGTTTTCCGTGACGGTACAAAAATCGATAATGGGCTTAATAGAAAGTAACAATATAGGAGATATAATTTAAACATTAATTATATACAAACCTCACACACTTGATATTACTTGGTCTATAGTTTCATGTAAACTTCGTGTCTCAGCGAAGAAGTAAGAATTCAAAAATATTTCCCGGGTTTTCCGTGACGGTACAAAAATCGATAACGGGCTTAATAGAAAGCAATAATATGGGAGATATAATTTAAGCATTACTTATATACAAACCTCACACACTTGAAATTACTTGGTCTATAGTTTCTTGTAAACTTCGTGTATCAGCTAAGAAGTAAGAATTCAAAAATATTTCCCGGGTTTTCCGTGACGGTACAAAAATCGATAAGGGGCTTAACAGAAAGTAACGATATAGGAGATAAAATTTAAACATTACTTATATACAAACCTCACACACTTGAAATTACTTGGTCTATAGTTTCTTTTAAACTTTCTGTCTCAGCGAAGAAGTAAGAATTCAAAAATATTTCCAGAGTTTTCCGTGACAGCACAAAAATCGATAACGGACTTAATAGAAAGTAACAATATAGGAGATATAATTTAAACATTACTTATATACAAACCTCACACACTTGATACTACTTGGTCTATAGTTTCTTGTAAACTTCGTGTATCAGCGAAGAAGTAAGAATTCAAAAATATTTCCCGGGTTTTCCGTGACGGTACAAAAATCGATAAGGGGCTTAATAGAAAGTAATAATACAGCAGATATAATTTAAACATTACTTATATACAAACCTCACACACTTGATATTACTTGGTCTATAGTTTCATGTAAACTTCGTGTCTCAGCGAAGAAGTAAGAATTCAAAAATATTTCCCGGGATTTCCGTGACGGTACAAAAATCGATAACGGGCTTAATAGAAAGTAACAATATGGGAGATATAATTTAAGCATTACTTATATACAAACCTCACACTCTTGAAATTACTAGGTCTATAGTTTCTTGTAAACTTCATGTCTCAGCGAAGAAGTAAGAATTCAAAAATATTTCCCGGGTTTTCCGTGACGGTACAAAAATCGATAACGGGCTTAATAGAAAGTAACAATATGGGAGATATAATTTAAGCATTACTTATATACAAACATCACACACTTCAAATTACTTGGTCTATAGTTTGTTGTAAACCTCGTGTCTCAGCGAAGAGGTAAGAATTGAAAAATATTTCCCGGGTTTTCCTTGACGGTACAAAAATCGGTAACGGTCTTAATAGAAAGTAACAATATAGGAGATATAATTTAAAAATTACTTATATACAAACCTCACACACACGATATTACTTGGTCTATAGTTTCATGTAAACTTCGTGTCTCAGCGAAGAAGTAAGAATTCAAAAATATTTCCCGGATTTTCCGTGACGGTACAAAAATCGATAACGGGCTTAATAGAATGTAACAATATAGGAGATATAATTTAAACATTACTATATACAAACCTCACACACTTGATATTACTTTGTCTATAGTTTCTTGTAAACTTCGTGTCTCAGCGAAGAATAAGAATTCAAAAATATTTCCCGGGTTTTCCGTGACGGTACAAAAATCGATAACGGGCTTAATAGAAAGTAATAATATGGGAGATATAATTTAAGCATTACTTATATACAAACCTCACACACTTGATATTACTTTTTCTATAGTTTCATGTAAACTTCATGTCTCAGCGAAGAAGTAAGAATTCAAAAATATTTCCCGGGTTTTCCGTGACGGTACAAAAATCAATAACGGGCTTAATAGAAAGTAACAATATAGGAGATATAATTTAAACATTACTTATATACAAACCTCACACACTTGATATTACTTGGTCTATAGTTTCATGTAAACTTCGTGTCTCAGCGAAGAAGTAAGAATTCAAAAATATTTCCCGGGTTTTCCGTGACGGTACAAAAATCGATAACGGGCTTAATAGAATGTAGCAATATAGCAGATATAATTTAAACATTACTATATACAAACCTCACACACTTGATATTACTTTGTCTATAGTTTCTTGTAAACTTCGTGTCTCAGCGAAGAGTAAGAATTCAAAAATATTTCCCGGGTTTTCCGTGACGGTACAAAAATCGATAACGGGCTTAATTGAAAGTAAATATATGGGAGATATAATTTAAGCATTACTTATATACAAACCTCACACACTTGAAATTACTTGGTCTATAGTTTCTAGTAAACTTCGTGTATCAGCGAAGAAGTAAGAATTCAAAAATATTTCCCGGGTTTTCCGTGACGGTACAAAAATCGATAAGGGGCTTAACAGAAAGTAACAATATAGGAGATATAATTTAAACATTACTTATATACAAACCTCACACTCTTGAAATTACTTGGTCTATAGTTTGTTTTAAACTTCGTGTCTCAGCGAAGAAGTAAGAATTCAAAAATATTTCCCGGGTTTTCCGTGACGGTACAAAAATCGATAACGGGCTTAATAGAAAGTAACAGAATGGGAGACATAATTTAAACATTACTTATATACAAATCTCACACACTTGAAATTACTTGGTCTATAGTTTGTTGTAAACTTCGTGTGTCAGCGAAGAAGTAAGAATTCAAAAATATTTCCCGGGTTTTCCGTGACGGTACAAAAATCAATAACGGGCTTAATAGAAAGTAACAATATAGGAGATATAATTTAAACATTACTTATATACAAACCTCACACACTTGATATTACTTGGTCTATAGTTTCATGTAAACTTCGTGTCTCAGCGAAGAAGTAAGAATTCAAAAATATTTCCCGGGTTTTCCGTGACGGTACAAAAATCGATAACGGGCTTAATAGAATGTAGCAATATAGCAGATATAATTTAAACATTACTATATACAAACCTCACACACTTGATATTACTTTGTCTATAGTTTCTTGTAAACTTCGTGTCTCAGCGAAGAGTAAGAATTCAAAAATATTTCCCGGGTTTTCCGTGACGGTACAAAAATCGATAATGGGCTTAATAGAAAGTAAATATATGGGAGATATAATTTAAGCATTACTTATATACAAACCTCACACACTTGAAATTACTTGGTCTATAGTTTCTAGTAAACTTCGTGTATCAGCGAAGAACTAAGAATTCAAAAATATTTCCCGGGTTTTCCGTGACGGTACAAAAATCGATAAGGGGCTTAACAGAAAGTAACAATATAGGAGATATAACTTAAACATTACTTATATACAAACCTCACACTCTTGAAATTACTTGGTCTATAGTTTGTTTTAAACTTCGTGTCTCAGCGAAGAAGTAAGAATTCAAAAATATTTCCCGGGTTTTCCGTGACGGTAGAAAAATCGATAACGGGCTTAATAGAAAGTAACAGAATGGGAGACATAATTTAAACATTACTTATATACAAATCTCACACACTTGAAATTACTTGGTCTATAGTTTGTTGTAAACTTCGTGTGTCAGCGAAGAAGTAAGAATTCAAAAATATTTCCCGGGTTTTCCGTGACGGTACAAAAATCAATAACGGGCTTAATAGAAAGTAACAATATAGGAGATATAATTTAAACATTACTTATATACAAACCTCACACACTTGATATTACTTGGTCTATAGTTTCATGTAAACTTCGTGTCTCAGCGAAGAAGTAAGAATTCAAAAATATTTCCCGGGTTTTCCGTGACGGTACAAAAATCGATAACGGGCTTAATTGAAAGTAAAAATATGGGAGATATAATTTAATCATTACTTATATACAAACCTCACACACTTGAAATTACTTGGTCTATAGTTTCTAGTAAACTTCGTGTATCAGCGAAGAAGTAAGAATTCAAAAATATTTCCCGGGTTTTCCGTGACGGTACAAAAATCGATAAGGGGCTTAACAGAAAGTAACAATATAGGAGATATAATTTAAACATTACTTATATACAAACCTCACACACTTGAAATTACTTGGTCTATAGTTTGTTTTAAACTTCTTGTCTCTGCGAAGAAGTAAGAATTCAAAAATATTTCCCGGGTTTTCCGTGACAGTACAAAATTCGATAACGTACTTAATAGAAAGTAACAATATAGGAGATATAATTTAAACATTACTTATATACAGACCTCACACACTTGATATTACTTGGTCTATAGTTTCTTGTAAACTTCGTGTCTCAGCGAAGAAGTAAGAATTCAAAAATATTTCCCGGGTTTTCCGTGACGGTACAAAAATCGATAACGGGCTTAATAGAAAGTAACAATAAAGGAGATATAATTTAAACATTACTTATATACAAACCTCACACACTTGCAATTACTAGGTCTATAGTTTGTTGTAAACTTCGTGTCTCAGCGAAGAATAAGAATTCAAAAATATTTCCCGGGGTGTCCGTGACGGTACAAAAATCGATAACGGGCTTAATAGAAAGTAACAATATTGGAGATATAATTTAAGCATAACTTATATACAAACCTCACACACTTGAAATTACTTGGTCTATAGTTTCTTGTAAACTTCGTGTATCAGCGAAGAAGTAAGAATTCAAAAATATTTCCCGGGTTTTAGGTGACGGTACAAAAATCGATAAGGGGCTTAACAGAAAGTAACAGTATAGGAAATATAATTTAAACGTTACTTATATACAAACCTCACACACTTGAAATTACTTTGTCTATAGTTTCTTTTAAACTTCCTGTCTCAGCGAAGATGTAAGAATTCAAAAATATTTCCCGGGTTTTCCGTGACGGTACAAAAATCGATAACGGGCTTAATAGAAAGTAACAGAATGGGATACATAGTTTAAACATTACTTATATACAAATCTCACACACTTGAAATTACTTGGTCTATTGTTTGTTGTAAACTTCGTGTCTCAGCGAAGAAGTAAGAATTCAAAAATATTTCCCGGGTTTTCCGTGACGGTACAAAAATCGATAACGGGCTTAATAGACAGTAACAATATAGATGATATAATTTAAACATTACTTATATACAAACCTCACACACTTGAAATTACTTGGTCTATAGTTTATTGTAATTTTCGTGTCTCAGCGAAGAAGTAAGAATTCAAAAATATTTCCCGGGTTTTCCGTGACGGTACAAAAATCGATAACGGGCTTAATAGAAAGTAACAATATGGGAGATATAATTTCAAAATTACCTATATACAAACCTCACACACTTGATATTACTTGGTCTATAATTTCATGGAAACTTCGTGTCTCAGCGAAGAAGTAAGAATTCAAAAATATTTCCCGGGTTTTCCGTGACGGTACAAAAATCGATAACGGGCTTAATAGAAAGTAACGGAATGGGAGACATAGTTTAAACATTACTTATATACAAATCTCACACACTTGAAATTACTTGGTCTATTGTTTGTTGTAAACTTCGTGTCTCAGCGAAGAAGTAAGAATTCAAAAATATTTCCCGGGTTTTCCGTGACGGTACAAAAATCGATAATGGGCTTAATAGAAAGTAACAATATAGGAGATATAATTTAAACATTAATTATATACAAACCTCACACACTTGATATTACTTGGTCTATAGTTTCATGTAAACTTCGTGTCTCAGCGAAGAAGTAAGAATTCAAAAATATTTCCCGGGTTTTCCGTGACGGTACAAAAATCGATAACGGGCTTAATAGAAAGCAATAATATGGGAGATATAATTTAAGCATTACTTATATACAAACCTCACACACTTGAAATTACTTGGTCTATAGTTTCTTGTAAACTTCGTGTATCAGCTAAGAAGTAAGAATTCAAAAATATTTCCCGGGTTTTCCGTGACGGTACAAAAATCGATAAGGGGCTTAACAGAAAGTAACGATATAGGAGATAAAATTTAAACATTACTTATATACAAACCTCACACACTTGAAATTACTTGGTCTATAGTTTCTTTTAAACTTTCTGTCTCAGCGAAGAAGTAAGAATTCAAAAATATTTCCAGAGTTTTCCGTGACAGCACAAAAATCGATAACGGACTTAATAGAAAGTAACAATATAGGAGATATAATTTAAACATTACTTATATACAAACCTCACACACTTGATACTACTTGGTCTATAGTTTCTTGTAAACTTCGTGTATCAGCGAAGAAGTAAGAATTCAAAAATATTTCCCGGGTTTTCCGTGACGGTACAAAAATCGATAAGGGGCTTAATAGAAAGTAATAATACAGCAGATATAATTTAAACATTACTTATATACAAACCTCACACACTTGATATTACTTGGTCTATAGTTTCATGTAAACTTCGTGTCTCAGCGAAGAAGTAAGAATTCAAAAATATTTCCCGGGATTTCCGTGACGGTACAAAAATCGATAACGGGCTTAATAGAAAGTAACAATATGGGAGATATAATTTAAGCATTACTTATATACAAACCTCACACTCTTGAAATTACTAGGTCTATAGTTTCTTGTAAACTTCATGTCTCAGCGAAGAAGTAAGAATTCAAAAATATTTCCCGGGTTTTCCGTGACGGTACAAAAATCGATAACGGGCTTAATAGAAAGTAACAATATGGGAGATATAATTTAAGCATTACTTATATACAAACATCACACACTTCAAATTACTTGGTCTATAGTTTGTTGTAAACCTCGTGTCTCAGCGAAGAGGTAAGAATTGAAAAATATTTCCCGGGTTTTCCTTGACGGTACAAAAATCGGTAACGGTCTTAATAGAAAGTAACAATATAGGAGATATAATTTAAAAATTACTTATATACAAACCTCACACACACGATATTACTTGGTCTATAGTTTCATGTAAACTTCGTGTCTCAGCGAAGAAGTAAGAATTCAAAAATATTTCCCGGATTTTCCGTGACGGTACAAAAATCGATAACGGGCTTAATAGAATGTAACAATATAGGAGATATAATTTAAACATTACTATATACAAACCTCACACACTTGATATTACTTTGTCTATAGTTTCTTGTAAACTTCGTGTCTCAGCGAAGAATAAGAATTCAAAAATATTTCCCGGGTTTTCCGTGACGGTACAAAAATCGATAACGGGCTTAATAGAAAGTAATAATATGGGAGATATAATTTAAGCATTACTTATATACAAACCTCACACACTTGATATTACTTTTTCTATAGTTTCATGTAAACTTCATGTCTCAGCGAAGAAGTAAGAATTCAAAAATATTTCCCGGGTTTTCCGTGACGGTACAAAAATCAATAACGGGCTTAATAGAAAGTAACAATATAGGAGATATAATTTAAACATTACTTATATACAAACCTCACACACTTGATATTACTTGGTCTATAGTTTCATGTAAACTTCGTGTCTCAGCGAAGAAGTAAGAATTCAAAAATATTTCCCGGGTTTTCCGTGACGGTACAAAAATCGATAACGGGCTTAATAGAATGTAGCAATATAGCAGATATAATTTAAACATTACTATATACAAACCTCACACACTTGATATTACTTTGTCTATAGTTTCTTGTAAACTTCGTGTCTCAGCGAAGAGTAAGAATTCAAAAATATTTCCCGGGTTTTCCGTGACGGTACAAAAATCGATAACGGGCTTAATTGAAAGTAAATATATGGGAGATATAATTTAAGCATTACTTATATACAAACCTCACACACTTGAAATTACTTGGTCTATAGTTTCTAGTAAACTTCGTGTATCAGCGAAGAAGTAAGAATTCAAAAATATTTCCCGGGTTTTCCGTGACGGTACAAAAATCGATAAGGGGCTTAACAGAAAGTAACAATATAGGAGATATAATTTAAACATTACTTATATACAAACCTCACACTCTTGAAATTACTTGGTCTATAGTTTGTTTTAAACTTCGTGTCTCAGCGAAGAAGTAAGAATTCAAAAATATTTCCCGGGTTTTCCGTGACGGTACAAAAATCGATAACGGGCTTAATAGAAAGTAACACAATGGGAGACATAATTTAAACATTACTTATATACAAATCTCACACACTTGAAATTACTTGGTCTATAGTTTGTTGTAAACTTCGTGTGTCAGCGAAGAAGTAAGAATTCAAAAATATTTCCCGGGTTTTCCGTGACGGTACAAAAATCAATAACGTGCTTAATAGAAAGTAACAATATAGGAGATATAATTTAAACATTACTTATATACAAACCTCACACACTTGATATTACTTGGTCTATAGTTTCATGTAAACTTCGTGTCTCAGCGAAGAAGTAAGAATTCAAAAATATTTCCCGGGTTTTCCGTGACGGTACAAAAATCGATAACGGGCTTAATAGAATGTAGCAATATAGCAGATATAATTTAAACATTACTATATACAAACCTCACACACTTGATATTACTTTGTCTATAGTTTCTTGTAAACTTCGTGTCTCAGCGAAGAGTAAGAATTCAAAAATATTTCCCGGGTTTTCCGTGACGGTACAAAAATCGATAACGGGCTTAATTGAAAGTAAAAATATGGGAGATATAATTTAAGCATTACTTATATACAAACCTCACACACTTGAAATTACTTGGTCTATAGTTTCTAGTAAATTTCGTGTATCAGCGAAGAAGTAAGAATTCAAAAATATTTCCCGGGTTTTCCGTGACGGTACAAAAATCGATAAGGGGCTTAACAGAAAGTAACAATATAGGAGATATAATTTAAACATTACTTATATACAAACCTCACACACTTGAAATTACTTGGTCTATAGTTTGTTTTAAACTTCTTGTCTCAGCGAAGAAGTAAGAATTCAAAAATATTTCCCGGGTTTTCCGTGACGGTACAAAAATCGATAACGGGCTTAATAGAAAGTAACAGAATGGGAGACATAATTTAAACATTACTTATATACAAATCTCACACACTTGAAATTACTTGGTCTATAGTTTGTTGTAAACTTCGTGTGTCAGCGAAGAAGTAAGAATTCAAAAATATTTCCCGGGTTTTCCGTGACGGTACAAAAATCGATAACGGGCTTAATAGAAAGTAACTATATAGTAGATATAATTTAAACATTACTTATATACAAACCTCACACATTTGATATTACTTGGTCTATAGTTTCATGTAATTTTCGTGTCTCAGCGAAGAAGTAAGAATTCAAAAATATTTCCCGGGTTTTCCGTGACGGTACAAAAATCGATAACGGGCTTAATAGAAAGTAACAATATAGGAGATATAATTTAAACATTACTTATATACAAACCTCACACACTTGAAATTACTTGGTCTATAGTTTCTTTTAAACTTTCTGTCTCAGCTAAGAAGTAAGAATTCAAAAATATTTCCCGGGTTTTCCGTGACAGTACAAAAATCGATAACGGACTTAATAGAAAGTAACAATATAGGAGATATAATTTAAAAATTACTTATATACAAACCTCACACACTTGATATTACTTGGTCTATAGTTTCTTGTAAACTTCGTGTATCAGCGAAGAAGTAAGAATTCAAAAATATTTCCCGGGTTTTCCGTGACGGTACAAAAATCGATAAGGGGCTTAATAGAAAGTAAGAATACAGGAGATATAATTTAAACATTACTTATATACAAACCTCACACACTTGATATTACTTGGTCTATAGTTTCATGTAAACTTTCTGTCTCAGCGAAGAAGTAAGAATTCAAAAATATTTCCCGGGTTTTCCGTGACAGTACAAAAATCGATAACGGACTTAATAGAAAGTAACAATATAGGAGATATAATTTAAACATTACTTATATACAAACCTCACACACTTGATATTACTTGGTCTATAATTTCTTGTAAACTTCATGTCTCAGCGAAGAAGTAAGAATTCAAAAATATTTCCCGGGTTTTCCGTGACAGTACAAAAATCGATAACGTGCTTAATAGAAAGTAACAATATGGGAGATATAATTTAAGCATTACTTATATACAAACCTCACACACTTGAAATTACTTGGTCTATAGTTTCTTGTAAACTTCGTGTATCAGCGAAGAAGTAAGAATTCAAAAATATTTCCCGGGTTTTCCGTGACGGTACAAAAATCGATAACGGGCTTAATAGAAAGTAACTATATAGTAGATATAATTTAAACATTACTTATATACAAACCTCACACATTTGATATTACTTGGTCTATAGTTTCATGTAATTTTCGTGTATCAGCGAAGAAGTAAGAATTCAAAAATATTTCCCGGGTTTTCCGTGACGGTACAAAAATCGATAAGGGGCTTAACAGAAAGTAACAATATAGGAGATATAACTTAAACATTACTTATATACAAACCTCACACTCTTGAAATTACTAGGTCTATAGTTTGTTTTAAACTTCGTGTCTCAGCGAAGAAGTAAGAATTCAAAAATATTTCCCGGGTTTTCCGTGACGGTACAAAAATCGATAACGGGCTTAATAGAAAGTAACACAATGGGAGACATAATTTAAACATTACTTATATACAAATCTCACACACTTGAAATTACTTGGTCTATAGTTTGTTGTAAACTTCGTGTGTCAGCGAAGAAGTAAGAATTCAAAAATATTTCCCGGGTTTTCCGTGACGGTACAAAAATCGATAACGGGCTTAATAGAAAGTAACAATATAGGAGATATAATTTAAACATTACTTATATACAAACCTCACACACTTGATATTACTTGGTCTATAGTTTCATGTAAACTTCGTGTCTCAGCGAAGAAGTAAGAATTCAAAAATATTTCCCGGGTTTTCCGTGACGGTACAAAAATCGATAACGGGCTTAATTGAAAGTAAAAATATGGGAGATATAATTTAATCATTACTTATATACAAACCTCACACACTTGAAATTACTTGGTCTATAGTTTCTAGTAAACTTCGTGTATCAGCGAAGAAGTAAGAATTCAAAAATATTTCCCGGGTTTTCCGTGACGGTACAAAAATCGATAAGGGGCTTAACAGAAAGTAACAATATAGGAGATATAATTTAAACATTACTTATATACAAACCTCACACACTTGAAATTACTTGGTCTATAGTTTGTTTTAAACTTCTTGTCTCTGCGAAGAAGTAAGAATTCAAAAATATTTCCCGGGTTTTCCGTGACAGTACAAAATTCGATAACGTACTTAATAGAAAGTAACAATATAGGAGATATAATTTAAACATTACTTATATACAGACCTCACAAACTTGATATTACTTGGTCTATAGTTTCTTGTAAACTTCGTGTCTCAGCGAAGAAGTAAGAATTCAAAAATATTTCCCGGGTTTTCCGTGACGGTACAAAAATCGATAACGGGCTTAATAGAAAGTAACAATAAAGGAGATATAATTTAAACATTACTTATATACAAACCTCACACACTTGCAATTACTAGGTCTATAGTTTGTTGTAAACTTCGTGTCTCAGCGAAGAATAAGAATTCAAAAATATTTCCCGGGTTGTCCGTGACGGTACAAAAATCGATAACGGGCTTAATAGAAAGTAACAATATTGGAGATATAATTTAAGCATAACTTATATACAAACCTCACACACTTGAAATTACTTGGTCTATAGTTTCTTGTAAACTTCGTGTATCAGCGAAGAAGTAAGAATTCAAAAATATTTCCCGGGTTTTAGGTGACGGTACAAAAATCGATAAGGGGCTTAACAGAAAGTAACAGTATAGGAAATATAATTTAAACGTTACTTATATACAAACCTCACACACTTGAAATTACTTTGTCTATAGTTTCTTTTAAACTTCCTGTCTCAGCGAAGATGTAAGAATTCAAAAATATTTCCCGGGTTTTCCGTGACGGTACAAAAATCGATAACGGGCTTAATAGAAAGTAACAGAATGGGATACATAGTTTAAACATTACTTATATACAAATCTCACACACTTGAAATTACTTGGTCTATTGTTTGTTGTAAACTTCGTGTCTCAGCGAAGAAGTAAGAATTCAAAAATATTTCCCGGGTTTTCCGTGACGGTACAAAAATCGATAACGGGCATAATAGACAGTAACAATATAGATGATATAATTTAAACATTACTTATATACAAACCTCACACACTTGAAATTACTTGGTCTATAGTTTATTGTAATTTTCGTGTCTCAGCGAAGAAGTAAGAATTCAAAAATATTTCCCGGGTTTTCCGTGACGGTACAAAAATCGATAACGGGCTTAATAGAAAGTAACAATATGGGAGATATAATTTCAAAATTACCTATATACAAACCTCACACACTTGATATTACTTGGTCTATAATTTCATGGAAACTTCGTGTCTCAGCGAAGAAGTAAGAATTCAAAAATATTTCCCGGGTTTTCCGTGACGGTACAAAAATCGATAACGGGCTTAATAGAAAGTAACGGAATGGGAGACATAGTTTAAACATTACTTATATACAAATCTCACACACTTGAAATTACTTGGTCTATTGTTTGTTGTAAACTTCGTGTCTCAGCGAAGAAGTAAGAATTCAAAAATATTTCCCGGGTTTTCCGTGACGGTACAAAAATCGATAACGGGCTTAATAGAAAGTAACAATATAGGAGATATAATTTAAACATTAATTATATACAAACCTCACACACTTGATATTACTTGGTCTATAGTTTCATGTAAACTTCGTGTCTCAGCGAAGAAGTAAGAATTCAAAAATATTTCCCGGGTTTTCCGTGACGGTACAAAAATCGATAACGGGCTTAATAGAAAGTAATAATATGGGAGATATAATTTAAGCATTACTTATATACAAACCTCACACACTTGAAATTACTTGGTCTATAGTTTCTTGTAAACTTCGTGTATCAGCTAAGAAGTAAGAATTCAAAAATATTTCCCGGGTTTTCCGTGACGGTACAAAAATCGATAAGGGGCTTAACAGAAAGTAACGATATAGGAGATAAAATTTAAACATTACTTATATACAAACCTCACACACTTGAAATTACTTGGTCTATAGTTTCTTTTAAACTTTCTGTCTCAGCGAAGAAGTAAGAATTCAAAAATATTTCCAGAGTTTTCCGTGACAGCACAAAAATCGATAACGGACTTAATAGAAAGTAACAATATAGGAGATATAATTTAAACATTACTTATATACAAACCTCACACACTTGATACTACTTGGTCTATAGTTTCTTGTAAACTTCGTGTATCAGCGAAGAAGTAAGAATTCAAAAATATTTCCCGGGTTTTCCGTGACGGTACAAAAATCGATAAGGGGCTTAATAGAAAGTAATAATACAGCAGATATAATTTAAACATTACTTATATACAAACCTCACACACTTGATATTACTTGGTCTATAGTTTCATGTAAACTTCGTGTCTCAGAGAAGAAGTAAGAATTCAAAAATATTTCCCGGGATTTCCGTGACGGTACAAAAATCGATAACGGGCTTAATAGAAAGTAACAATATGGGAGATATAATTTAAGCATTACTTATATACAAACCTCACACTCTTGAAATTACTAGGTCTATAGTTTCTTGTAAACTTCATGTCTCAGCGAAGAAGTAAGAATTCAAAAATATTTCCCGGGTTTTCCGTGACGGTACAAAAATCGATAACGGGCTTAATAGAAAGTAACAATATGGGAGATATAATTTAAGCATTACTTATATACAAACATCACACACTTCAAATTACTTGATCTATAGTTTGTTGTAAACCTCGTGTCTCAGCGAAGAGGTAAGAATTGAAAAATATTTCCCGGGTTTTCCTTGACGGTACAAAAATCGGTAACGGTCTTAATAGAAAGTAACAATATAGGAGATATAATTTAAAAATTACTTATATACAAACCTCACACACACGATATTACTTGGTCTATAGTTTCTTGTAAACTTCGTGTCTCAGCGAAGAAGTAAGAATTCAAAAATATTTCCCGGATATTCCGTGACGGTACAAAAATCGATAACGGGCTTAATAGAATGTAACAATATAGGAGATATAATTTAAACATTACTATATACAAACCTCACACACTTGATATTACTTTGTCTATAGTTTCTTGTAAACTTCGTGTCTCAGCGAAGAATAAGAATTCAAAAATATTTCCCGGGTTTTCCGTGACGGTACAAAAATCGATAACGGGCTTAATAGAAAGTAATAATATGGGAGATATAATTTAAGCATTACTTATATACAAACCTCACACACTTGATATTACTTTTTCTATAGTTTCATGTAAACTTCATGTCTCAGCGAAGAAGTAAGAATTCAAAAATATTTCCCGGGTTTTCCGTGACGGTACAAAAATCAATAACGGGCTTAATAGAAAGTAACAATATAGGAGATATAATTTAAACATTACTTATATACAAACCTCACACACTTGATATTACTTGGTCTATAGTTTCATGTAAACTTCGTGTCTCAGCGAAGAAGTAAGAATTCAAAAATATTTCCCGGGTTTTCCGTGACGGTACAAAAATCGATAACGGGCTTAATAGAATGTAGCAATATAGCAGATATAATTTAAACATTACTATATACAAACCTCACACACTTGATATTACTTTGTCTATAGTTTCTTGTAAACTTCGTGTCTCAGCGAAGAGTAAGAATTCAAAAATATTTCCCGGGTTTTCCGTGACGGTACAAAAATCGATAACGGGCTTAATTGAAAGTAAATATATGGGAGATATAATTTAAGCATTACTTATATACAAACCTCACACACTTGAAATTACTTGGTCTATAGTTTCTAGTAAACTTCGTGTATCAGCGAAGAAGTAAGAATTCAAAAATATTTCCCGGGTTTTCCGTGACGGTACAAAAATCGATAAGGGGCTTAACAGAAAGTAACAATATAGGAGATATAATTTAAACATTACTTATATACAAACCTCACACTCTTGAAATTACTTGGTCTATAGTTTGTTTTAAACTTCGTGTCTCAGCGAAGAAGTAAGAATTCAAAAATATTTCCCGGGTTTTCCGTGACGGTACAAAAATCGATAACGGGCTTAATAGAAAGTAACAGAATGGGAGACATAATTTAAACATTACTTATATACAAATCTCACACACTTGAAATTACTTGGTCTATAATTTGTTGTAAACTTCGTGTGTCAGCGAAGAAGTAAGAATTCAAAAATATTTCCCGGGTTTTCCGTGACGGTACAAAAATCAATAACGGGCTTAATAGAAAGTAACAATATAGGAGATATAATTTAAACATTACTTATATACAAACCTCACACACTTGATATTACTTGGTCTATAGTTTCATGTAAACTTCGTGTCTCAGCGAAGAAGTAAGAATTCAAAAATATTTCCCGGGTTTTCCGTGACGGTACAAAAATCGATAACGGGCTTAATAGAATGTAGCAATATAGCAGATATAATTTAAACATTACTATATACAAACCTCACACACTTGATATTACTTTGTCTATAGTTTCTTGTAAACTTCGTGTCTCAGCGAAGAGTAAGAATTCAAAAATATTTCCCGGGTTTTCCGTGACGGTACAAAAATCGATAACGGGCTTAATTGAAAGTAAAAATATGGGAGATATAATTTAAGCATTACTTATATACAAACCTCACACACTTGAAATTACTTGGTCTATAGTTTCTAGTAAATTTCGTGTCTCAGCGAAGAAGTAAGAATTCAAAAATATTTCCCGGGTTTTCCGTGACGGTACAAAAATCGATAAGGGGCTTAACAGAAAGTAACAATATAGGAGATATAATTTAAACATTACTTATATACAAACCTCACACACTTGAAATTACTTGGTCTATAGTTTGTTTTAAACTTCTTGTCTCAGCGAAGAAGTAAGAATTCAAAAATATTTCCCGGGTTTTCCGTGACGGTACAAAAATCGATAACGGGCTTAATAGAAAGTAACAGAATGGGAGACATAATTTAAACATTACTTATATACAAATCTCACACACTTGAAATTACTTGGTCTATAGTTTGTTGTAAACTTCATGTGTCAGCGAAGAAGTAAGAATTCAAAAATATTTCCCGGGTTTTCCGTGACGGTACAAAAATCGATAACGGGCTTAATAGAAAGTAACTATATAGTAGATATAATTTAAACATTACTTATATACAAACCTCACACATTTGATATTACTTGGTCTATAGCTTCATGTAATTTTCGTGTCTCAGCGAAGAAGTAAGAATTCAAAAATATTTCCCGGGTTTTCCGTGACGGTACAAAAATCGATAACGGGCTTAATAGAAAGTAACAATATAGGAGATATAATTTAAACATTACTTATATACAAACCTCACACACTTGAAATTACTTGGTCTATAGTTTCTTTTAAACTTTCTGTCTCAGCTAAGAAGTAAGAATTCAAAAATATTTCCCGGGTTTTCCGTGACAGTACAAAAATCGATAACGGACTTAATAGAAAGTAACAATATAGGAGATATAATTTAAAAATTACTTATATACAAACCTCACACACTTGATATTACTTGGTCTATAGTTTCTTGTAAACTTCGTGTATCAGCGAAGAAGTAAGAATTCAAAAATATTTCCCGGGTTTTCCGTGACGGTACAAAAATCGATAAGGGGCTTAATAGAAAGTAAGAATACAGGAGATATAATTTAAACATTACTTATATACAAACCTCACACACTTGATATTACTTGGTCTATAGTTTCATGTAAACTTTCTGTCTCAGCGAAGAAGTAAGAATTCAAAAATATTTCCCGGGTTTTCCGTGACAGTACAAAAATCGATAACGGACTTAATAGAAAGTAACAATATAGGAGATATAATTTAAACATTACTTATATACAAACCTCACACACTTGATATTACTTGGTCTATAGTTTCTTGTAAACTTCATGTCTCAGCGAAGAAGTAAGAATTCAAAAATATTTCCCGGGTTTTCCGTGACAGTACAAAAATCGATAACGTGCTTAATAGAAAGTAACAATATGGGAGATATAATTTAAGCATTACTTATATACAAACCTCACACACTTGAAATTACTTGGTCTATAGTTTCTTGTAAACTTCGTGTATCAGCGAAGAAGTAAGAATTCAAAAATATTTCCCGGGTTTTCCGTGACGGTACAAAAATCGATAACGGGCTTAATAGAAAGTAACTATATAGTAGATATAATTTAAACATTACTTATATACAAACCTCACACATTTGATATTACTTGGTCTATAGTTTCATGTAATTTTCGTGTCTCAGCGAAGAAGTAAGAATTCAAAAATATTTCCCGGGTTTTCCGTGACGGTACAAAAATCGATAACGGGCTTAATAGAAAGTAACAATATAGGAGATATAATTTAAACATTACTTATATACAAACCTCACACACTTGAAATTACTTGGTCTATAGTTTCTTTTAAACTTTCTGTCTCAGCTAAGAAGTAAGAATTCAAAAATATTTCCCGGGTTTTCCGTGACAGTACAAAAATCGATAACGGACTTAATAGAAAGTAACAATATGGGAGATATAATTTAAAAATTACTTATATACAAACCTCACACACTTGATATTACTTGGTCTATAGTTTCTTGTAAACTTCGTGTATCAGCGAAGAAGTAAGAATTCAAAAATATTTCCCGGGTTTTCCGTGACGGTACAAAAATCGATAAGGGGCTTAATAGAAAGTAAGAATACAGGAGATATAATTTAAACATTACTTATTTACAAACCTCACACACTTGATATTACTTGGTCTATAGTTTCATGTAAACTTTCTGTCTCAGCGAAGAAGTAAGAATTCAAAAATATTTCCCGGGTTTTCCGTGACAGTACAAAAATCGATAACGGACTTAATAGAAAGTAACAATATAGGAGATATAATTTAAAAATTACTTATATACAAACCTCACACACTTGATATTACTTGGTCTATTTTCTTGTAAACTTCGTGTATCAGCGAAGAAGTAAGAATTCAAAAATATTTCCCGGGTTTTCCGTGACGGTACAAAAATCGATAAGGGGCTTAATAGAAAGTAAGAATACAGGAGATATAATTTAAACATTACTTATATACAAACCTCACACACTTGAAATTACTTGGTCTATAGTTTCATGTAAACTTTCTGTCTCAGCGAAGAAGTAAGAATTCAAAAATATTTCCCGGGTTTTCCGTGACAGTACAAAAATCGATAACGGACTTAATAGAAAGTAACAATATAGGAGATATAATTTAAACATTACTTATATACAAACCTCACACACTTGATATTACTTGGTCTATAGTTTCTTGTAAACTTCATGTCTCAGCGAAGAAGTAAGAATTCAAAAATATTTCCCGGGTTTTCCGTGACAGTACAAAAATCGATAACGTGCTTTATAGAAAGTAACAATATGGGAGATATAATTTAAGCATTACTTATATACAAACCTCACACACTTGAAATTACTTGGTCTATAGTTTCTTGTAAACTTCGTGTATCAGCGAAGAAGTAAGAATTCAAAAATATTTCCCGGGTTTTCCGTGACGGTACAAAAATCGATAACGGGCTTAATAGAAAGTAACTATATAGTAGATATAATTTAAACATTACTTATATACAAACCTCACACATTTGATATTACTTGGTCTATAGTTTCATGTAATTTTCGTGTCTCAGCGAAGAAGTAAGAATTCAAAAATATTTCCCGGGTTTTCCGTGACGGTACAAAAATCGATAACGGGCTTAATAGAAAGTAACAATATAGGAGATATAATTTAAACATTACTTATATACAAACCTCACACACTTGAAATTACTTGGTCTATAGTTTCTTTTAAACTTTCTGTCTCAGCTAAGAAGTAAGAATTCAAAAATATTTCCCGGGTTTTCCGTGACAGTACAAAAATCGATAACGGACTTAATAGAAAGTAACAATATAGGAGATATAATTTAAAAATTACTTATATACAAACCTCACACACTTGATATTACTTGGTCTATAGTTTCTTGTAAACTTCGTGTATCAGCGAAGAAGTAAGAATTCAAAAATATTTCCCGGGTTTTCCGTGACGGTACAAAAATCGATAAGGGGCTTAATAGAAAGTAAGAATACAGGAGATATAATTTAAACATTACTTATATACAAACCTCACACACTTGATATTACTTGGTCTATAGTTTCATGTAAACTTTCTGTCTCAGCGAAGAAGTAAGAATTCAAAAATATTTCCCGGGTTTTCCGTGACAGTACAAAAATCGATAACGGACTTAATAGAAAGTAACAATATAGGAGATATAATTTAAACATTACTTATATACAAACCTCACACACTTGATATTACTTGGTCTATAGTTTCTTGTAAACTTCATGTCTCAGCGAAGAAGTAAGAATTCAAAAATATTTCCCGGGTTTTCCGTGACAGTACAAAAATCGATAACGTGCTTAATAGAAAGTAACAATATGGGAGATATAATTTAAGCATTACTTATATACAAACCTCACACACTTGAAATTACTTGGTCTATAGTTTCTTGTAAACTTCGTGTATCAGCGAAGAAGTAAGAATTCAAAAATATTTCCCGGGTTTTCCGTGACGGTACAAAAATCGATAACGGGCTTAATAGAAAGTAACTATATAGTAGATATAATTTAAACATTACTTATATACAAACCTCACACATTTGATATTACTTGGTCTATAGTTTCATGTAATTTTCGTGTCTCAGCGAAGAAGTAAGAATTCAAAAATATTTCCCGGGTTTTCCGTGACGGTACAAAAATCGATAACGGGCTTAATAGAAAGTAACAATATAGGAGATATAATTTAAACATTACTTATATACAAACCTCACACACTTGAAATTACTTGGTCTATAGTTTCTTTTAAACTTTCTGTCTCAGCTAAGAAGTAAGAATTCAAAAATATTTCCCGGGTTTTCCGTGACAGTACAAAAATCGATAACGGACTTAATAGAAAGTAACAATATGGGAGATATAATTTAAAAATTACTTATATACAAACCTCACACACTTGATATTACTTGGTCTATAGTTTCTTGTAAACTTCGTGTATCAGCGAAGAAGTAAGAATTCAAAAATATTTCCCGGGTTTTCCGTGACGGTACAAAAATCGATAAGGGGCTTAATAGAAAGTAAGAATACAGGAGATATAATTTAAACATTACTTATTTACAAACCTCACACACTTGATATTACTTGGTCTATAGTTTCATGTAAACTTTCTGTCTCAGCGAAGAAGTAAGAATTCAAAAATATTTCCCGGGTTTTCCGTGACAGTACAAAAATCGATAACGGACTTAATAGAAAGTAACAATATAGGAGATATAATTTAAAAATTACTTATATACAAACCTCACACACTTGATATTACTTGGTCTATTTTCTTGTAAACTTCGTGTATCAGCGAAGAAGTAAGAATTCAAAAATATTTCCCGGGTTTTCCGTGACGGTACAAAAATCGATAAGGGGCTTAATAGAAAGTAAGAATACAGGAGATATAATTTAAACATTACTTATATACAAACCTCACACACTTGAAATTACTTGGTCTATAGTTTCATGTAAACTTTCTGTCTCAGCGAAGAAGTAAGAATTCAAAAATATTTCCCGGGTTTTCCGTGACAGTACAAAAATCGATAACGGACTTAATAGAAAGTAACAATATAGGAGATATAATTTAAACATTACTTATATACAAACCTCACACACTTGATATTACTTGGTCTATAGTTTCTTGTAAACTTCATGTCTCAGCGAAGAAGTAAGAATTCAAAAATATTTCCCGGGTTTTCCGTGACAGTACAAAAATCGATAACGTGCTTTATAGAAAGTAACAATATGGGAGATATAATTTAAGCATTACTTATATACAAACCTCACACACTTGAAATTACTTGGTCTATAGTTTCTTGTAAACTTCGTGTATCAGCGAAGAAGTAAGAATTCAAAAATATTTCCCGGGTTTTCCGTGACGGTACAAAAATCGATAACGGGCTTAATAGAAAGTAACTATATAGTAGATATAATTTAAACATTACTTATATACAAACCTCACACATTTGATATTACTTGGTCTATAGTTTCATGTAATTTTCGTGTCTCAGCGAAGAAGTAAGAATTCAAAAATATTTCCCGGGTTTTCCGTGACGGTACAAAAATCGATAACGGGCTTAATAGAAAGTAACAATATAGGAGATATAATTTAAACATTACTTATATACAAACCTCACACACTTGAAATTACTTGGTCTATAGTTTCTTTTAAACTTTCTGTCTCAGCTAAGAAGTAAGAATTCAAAAATATTTCCCGGGTTTTCCGTGACAGTACAAAAATCGATAACGGACTTAATAGAAAGTAACAATATAGGAGATATAATTTAAAAATTACTTATATACAAACCTCACACACTTGATATTACTTGGTCTATAGTTTCTTGTAAACTTCGTGTATCAGCGAAGAAGTAAGAATTCAAAAATATTTCCCGGGTTTTCCGTGACGGTACAAAAATCGATAAGGGGCTTAATAGAAAGTAAGAATACAGGAGATATAATTTAAACATTACTTATATACAAACCTCACACACTTGATATTACTTGGTCTATAGTTTCATGTAAACTTTCTGTCTCAGCGAAGAAGTAAGAATTCAAAAATATTTCCCGGGTTTTCCGTGACAGTACAAAAATCGATAACGGACTTAATAGAAAGTAACAATATAGGAGATATAATTTAAACATTACTTATATACAAACCTCACACACTTGATATTACTTGGTCTATAGTTTCTTGTAAACTTCATGTCTCAGCGAAGAAGTAAGAATTCAAAAATATTTCCCGGGTTTTCCGTGACAGTACAAAAATCGATAACGTGCTTAATAGAAAGTAACAATATGGGAGATATAATTTAAGCATTACTTATATACAAACCTCACACACTTGAAATTACTTGGTCTATAGTTTCTTGTAAACTTCGTGTATCAGCGAAGAAGTAAGAATTCAAAAATATTTCCCGGGTTTTCCGTGACGGTACAAAAATCGATAAAAGGCTTAACAGAAAGTAACAATATAGGAGATATAATTAAACATTACTTATATACAAACCTCACACACTTGAAATTACTTTGTCTATAGTTTCTTTTAAACTTCCTGTCTCAGCGAAGAAGGCAGAATTCAAAAATATTTTGGTCTATAGTTTCTTTTAAACTTCGTGTCTCAGCGAAGAAGTAAGAATTCAAAAATATTTCCCGGGTTTTTAGTGACGGTACAAAAATCAGGAAGGTGCCTAATAGAAATTAGGGCATTTTTTAAAACGTTAAACAGATATAAAGCTCAGATATTCGTTAATATTTGGTCCATATTTTGTTGTAAAGTGCGTAACTTTGAGAGGAATGTGAAATTTATAAAATGTTTCCCGGGTTTTTCGTGACTTTGCGAAGACTTGAAAAGGGACTTGATATAAAGTACATGTCTATAAAATTGTATTGATGAATTGGGGAGCTCTAAACTCACCATTGTAATAATATTTTTTCCATTTATTCATATGAATTAGTACATTGATATGAAAAATCCAAAAATTGAAAATTATTTTCGGGTTTTCCGTAACGGTACAAAAATAATGGAGGTGCTTATTGGAAAGTAGTCATTCTAGACATTTTATTCAAACATTACGCAGACAAAAACCTCACGTATTCGATAAAATTTTGTCCAATATTTTTCCGTGAATTGCTGCCTCTAAGAAATAAATACAAATTTCAAAATTTTGAGGTTTTTTAAGAACGGTATAAAAATCGGATATCCACTTATTGCAAAGTAGTGTTAATAAAGTTTAATTTAAAAGAAATTAGTACAAAAATAGCATAATATTCTTCGAAGCAACTCGAGACGGTACAAAAATATATGGTTGCAATGTAAAAGTTTTCCCGCCTTTTTTCTGGCTGTTTCTGATGGGTACAAAATTTTTAAATAGTGGTACAAAATGGTACATAAATAGTACAATATTTTGATGTGGAAAACATTGCCGAAACCGATGATGAGGTTGAGACGTTACTCTGTAACCCCAAATTAGATTATTTTTTTTCGACGGTAAATTGAGTGGTACAAAAATTATTTTTAGCATTTTTGAGTAGTACAAAAATAGTACAAAATTTGGCAAATGAGGTTTTGATGGTACAAAAATATGGGGTTACAAAGTAACGGAGCCGGCGCTCGCTGCCTCGGCACGTAACTTCGCGCAGGCGTAAAATATACTTGTCGACCGAGCAGCGTTGGGAACTGGGTGAACGAGAAACAAACACGGTACAGTTCCGATACACTCGATACCAAGGACAGACCAGCATTAGACGCCAGCCGGAGGGGAGAGACCAGAGGTATATCAACTAGTTCGCTTAACAGGTGCCCGACCTTTTACCTCCCCTTCGTTGCGTATTTGGCATGGCATTTTAACTGACGTTATACGTTTGAGTTGCCATATCTTCCAAGCCATCTGGATTCTCCCATGTTGCGTAACGGGAAGGAAGGAGGTCAGTATGGGGCTTTTGTCTAATTCATTTTTCGTAACTCGGGTACACGACTTATTTAGTAACAAGAGATTAATAATTCTAAATTAATGAGCAACTTGAATTGACTTCCTTATTACAAAAAGAAATTAAGCAGTGATAATTTTTTTTGTCTCTCCACTCCTCAACCGGCTGGATTATTACTTTTACTTTTTTTTTTAACTAATTCTATCAGTGACTTGTTTCGGCACCACCTCAAATAGTGTATGCACGATTGTTGGGACGTGTTTCAAATGGGTGTATCTATTTATATTTATTGGGTTTTAATATTTGAATGAAGAATTGGGAAGGGGATTGAATGCGTCTATATAGAAATTAAATTTGGGAAGAGTTCATTGCTGTTTATTGTAGGCTGTTAGAATGGGAACAAATAAATAAGTTAACGACAAAAGTAAGCGATAAGTGAATGTAAAAATAGTATTTGAGGTCCGCTTAACTTTAAATTGTGAACATTATTGACTCCGTATATTTTCATTGAATTGTTATATTCCGGGAAATTAAGATATTGAACCTATTGTACTGATCAAGTCGCTGTTCTTATTTTTTACAAAGCTAAACTGTTCTTGAATAAAGCCTTGTTAAGAATTGAGTACAATTTTTAATCAATCAAAGAGTAGACTAAGTTATTATTGTTTTTGCAAAATAGCCGTTGACGTAGAATAATCTAGGGCGAAAGTGATAATTTATCTGGGTTGTTTTGGGCGTACGTAATTTTCTTGGGAGGGGGAACTAGACGATTCCCCCACTTCTCAATAAGATTGCGTTAACCCGGATTGGTGCACTCGGCGATTTGAGTTCTTTGTCTCCTGGAGCAAGCCAAAAATTGATCGACGTAGTTCAGGGTAGTATATTGGGCTGGGCGAAATAATAATACTAAGGTAGCACCTTCCAAAACATCATACGCTTCAATATTGTATTTAGAGAATTTTGCTATCGGGTAGCAGTAGTATATGCAAAATTGAAGCGTAACAAATAATATGATAGTATTCGCCACAGTGCTAATAACGTGGATGAAAAATGTGAAGTATATGACCTGTCTCTGTAGAAGAATACAAAACTGAGAAAAAGCAAAATCAACTCTTTTGACTGCAAGATCTCCGATGGCGTGTGTCCACGATCCATTGCTTAGCTTACGCCCGTAATTTGAGATTCCGTGCGGCACAACATTCTCAGTCGTGTAATTCATGTATTCCCGAAGAGCACGGAAAACTTCCGTATAGAATCCCTTTGATTTCAAAACTCCCTCTTCGCTTCTCAGTACAGATAAATATGGCAAAGCGTCGTATTTTACAACAGTTGTTGTAAGTGTATATCCATGAAGGTTAGATGTTTTCTGTGGGTCATATGCCAAAGGGAGTACATCCTAATCGTCTTTACTGCCTGCACAGTCCCAAGTTCAAACTTCTGATTATACACTGCCCCGGGAATCTATGGAGCAAGCGAACGAAAGTAAGTCTCTGCCCAACAGGGGATCGAACAATCAATTTTTGCGAGGAAACTGGATTGCGTGGACGGGCAAGAGACACTGCACTTACCATCTGTTTGTATCAGCGTGTATGCTCCCCTTCGCTTCCGTTATGCGCAGCATTGCTCAAGAGGTTCCAAAGATAGAGTAAAGGTGTTTGGTGTTGAATGGGAAATCTTGCCTGTATCCAAATGTGAAGGATTTGAATTGAAGACCTGATCCAAAAAAAGAAACTATGTAATGAGAAATTCATGACAAAATATTTTGTAAAACAAATTTCAGTATTTTCGTATCATCAATTACAATGAATGTCCTTTTCTTTCAAATAATGAAACAATTTAATAGAATTTCAATTACTCCTACTTTCAGATATCAAATTGGGTTGTACATAAATTGTGTTTCTCTTAAAAATGTTATTTATGGTAAATTCATTAATAAAAAAAATGTATTTTTAAGGGTTCAGTTCGTCTAAAGTCTTCTAACAAACATTTCGTAACGTTATCAAATATACAATACTATTGTATGGTTCGATAATTATTAATTATTAAGACTTTCAACTCGCAGTTGTTCACATAAAGTATTATAGTGAGTTTTTCTACAAAACCACAACTTTTATTTTTCAAAAATAGATTTATTGATATATTATGAAAGTTTACACGATTTGGAGCATTTCTGAAAAATTCTGAAGTTGACAGGTGCCACCGTTCCCGAGATATATCAAATCAAAAATATCCAATATGGCGCACTCTCTTCAAGATGGAGGCTACTCGACTGAACATGTCTTAAGTGCAGTGGCGTGGCGTGTTACCGGTTATCAGTAGGACATTTAAGGAAGGTGCCGTAAGACTTGGGCGCCTCCCCACCTCATGCCCCCCCATGTTTTCCAAGTAGTTCGAATAATATTATTCTGGTACGACTGCAATTCAATACTAGATTTTGGTAAAGTTATTAATCAGGAAAAAATGTTGGCATAAGCACTGAAGTGAAATCGCAAACATTGGTTGTTGACACAATAAGCATTAGCGTAATAAAGAAATACTTAATTTGATACTTACAGAAACATCGAAGTAATTAACACCGTTTGTTAATTAATTGACAATGCCCGAAAACAACAAAAGGACGAAAGACACCACTCACAAAACTCGCACTGCACAGTCCCTCCCGCCAACCGTTCTTTACTTTTGTAGCAAGTGAAGCACCCTCCTTGCCCCTCCCCTCTCAGCATCGGCTTCCCCAATAGACAATATTTCCTTCGGAACCTTACAATGCAAGCAGTCCAGTTCTACTACTGTTGCCATCTTAGTTCTTTTGAAACCAGATTTGCCCAAATCGTGAAACTTTTCATTTCAAATAAGACGTATGTAGAGTAGATTTAGTCTTCATCTGTTTCCTAACTACTCCCACTCCCACGTTTTGCTAAATCCACAGAAATCTCATTTCTGACACCACTACTATTTCGTATATTTTACGTTCCTTGCTACCGTTAAGGCTTTCGCTTTATAGGATAATCGTAATCGTGACTATGAGGATGCATGGTGAATTATTGATATAAAATTATTATTAATTTGTGTATGTAATTATTAATTTTTATAATTATGTAAGTAAAAGAATAACAACAAACATTGAAATAACCATTTCTTGCTGAGGATTCGAACCTGCGACACCTAACATTTCAGAGCATTCTAAGTTAACAATCGGGAAATTATGCTTGTAAGTAATGGTTTCACCCAAAAACAGTGCTGCTACCTCAAAAACATTGCTTCAATCCGAAATTATCGCATCTCTGCGACAACATATGTCAATCTCAATAGGCCCTTTCAACAATTATCACAAATTCCTGTAACCAAAATAATATTATATGTGTGAAATATAGAATTTTAGGTTGACATTTTTAGAAGGACAGCGGACCCCTTGACCATCCCCATCCCTCTCCTCTCCTTCTCGCCCATGATGCCGAAGAAGGATATCGTAATCGCTGATATTTAGTGCAAATACAAAATATCACTCGGATTGCTTTTCCCCAGTGTGATTTGATTATTTTTTATTTTGATTTGGCGTTTTATGTCCACTTTATGCACAGTAAGGCTAATTGGGAATGGACCTACAGTTTAAAGTGGGATCCGAACCACTTGTGCCTCCACCGGGTATCGAACCCGGGACCCCTTGATTACAAAGCGGCAACGCTACCACTGCGCGATCGTTCCCCAATGTGACTGGACACCTTCAGAGTAAGATAGACCCGATTAGGCGACTTAGCTCTTTTCTGTCAATTCAATATGGAAACACTGATCTGTATCCGGTAAGGATCACCGGCAACTGTGGCGGCTAAACAGGCGTGGCAATAACCCGCCTCCTCCTCCCTCCCGCCGTAACAGTCTTTGCCGCGACGCGAAGTCTTCCTTGCGTGGGCTCACGGCCCTTTCCTCATGTTGCCTCAGGAGGGTACTGGAACAGTCCTCCTCTTCGCTTTTGCCGGTGTCAGAGAAAGTGTCAATCTGTAATATTTACGACAATATTACAAGTTCATGTATATAATAATATTTTAAGACAGGTTCTTCAATTCTTTAAGCCCTTATCACACGGAACTGGATTTCCAGTAGGAATGCCCTAGTTGGCGCTGAACTGACTTTCTAGGTAGCAATCATGGCCGCCTGGCTGACTGCTTGATTGATTTGGAGGAATAGGACATGTTCTAATTGCTTTCCTCGATTGGATTCTGTGGAACAGCCAATCAGAGCAAAGTTTCGCCATGTGAAGATAATCTGTGAGTGTGCAAAGGAGCGCTTTTGTCTGTGGTTTCCGAGTGTTACTCCAGCAATGTATAACGTAAACAGCATGAAAGGCGCGTTGAGTTCCACCATTTATGCTGAGTGCACGGTGTTTACATTTGAAACAACTAAAATATTCTTCCAAACGTGTACAGTAAACGTTGTAAAGTATGTATTTAAGCAGCGCCATTGTATTGTACCTAATAACGTTTTATACGAAACGTTATTCCTCTCGGTTGAATAGTTATCGGCTTTTAAAAATGTAAAGTGATACATTGTTTACATCTCACGCGGCCGCCATTACAACTTCCCTCGTATGGGAACAAAAGTCTATCGACAAGTACGCTGATAAGTATCGTGTGAGGCGAAAAATATCAAATTGGTAGCCAGTCCAGCGCCAACTAGGGCATACCTACTGGATATTTAATTCCGTGTGGTGCGGGCTTTATATTTTATTGTTACCTGCGGTAACAGCGGTTACATGCACGCCACGCCTCTGCTTAAGTGTTATAACAATTGATTCTACCAAGTCTCTTGCTTTTATTGAAAAGTCAATGATTCCGGACTTAACCGCCGGACTGGGATAAAGAGACACTTTTTTGGTGCTGTTCTTCATTTGGAGACATTTTATGGCGCATCTTTCAATAAAAGGGGTAATGGTACGCAGTTTTTTTTTTAATTGGATATAACTGGAGTAAGAGAGCAGCAAGGAATCTGATGAATAGTGCTGAAGATACCTACATATGTTTGTTATAAGATTTTTTTTCGACCTTGGTGTAACTCTTAACTATTAATTGACGGCAAGCATTTTTTTGAAACCTTGCGATGCGTGTAATTACCCAGCTGTTGTGGGTAATAACACGCAACAGTGGAATTCTTAGTTTAGTTCCTTTATAAACCTTCCTTATGTTGATGTATACATTAAAAACAATCATGCGATTGAACTTGATAAAAACATTGTTGATACATCTGAAAATAAGAACAGTTCTGACGATAAATGAACGATTATAGACATTCATAACGCTAGAATAGAAATTCAAATTACGATATTTAAGGCTTCTGAAATTTCCACAGGGATATAACTACGTAAAAATAATTTAGGCTTATTAAGTTTTATTGGCCTATGTGTAAACCTATATAGCTATAGGCCTACAACTGTATAAAAACTCAGTAGCTACACTTAACATAAAAATATAAAATTTTATAATGAAAATTTTCATCTTAAGCTACTTAGCACAATTACTGTGGTTTATTGCCACTTCTTCCAGTCAAGTTTCTTCAAGTGAGCGAAGGTCTAACATCTCTCAGCAGTTCACCAAATAATAAAAATATAGCCAAAATATCACTTATAGGCTAAGATTATTGCTTATGACACGAACAAAAGCTAATCTAACCTAAAAATAAAACTGCTTCTTTTAGGTACCAACACAGAAATAACATTTGAAATTTGCATCTGTATCAGCTGCACTGCATTCAGAATGCACCCGCCCAGAACATAGCGTACACCTGTACCACAGCTCCCCATCGTTCTCGAATTCTCCACAAAACAGGAAAACTTCACTATTAGGATTTGTTTCAGGCAAGGAAGCAGCCAAGTTGTCTAAATCACTATCATTGTCATCACACAATGCAAACGTTTCCTGTTTGCTGTTAAAGAGTTGTTTCTGAACCACTACCGGCTTTGTTTACTTCTTTAAAGGTATTTCCTAAACTTATCTGCTTTCTGCGCTGTCTTTCTTTCAGAAGAACCTTACGAGTGTTGCTGTTAGGATTTCTGAGCTTTGGTGCTTTCCCTTCTTCTTCTTTAACGTTGGTTTTTGCCTAGGAATTGAGGAATTGGAGAAATTGCTGTCAACAGGACTATTGCGGAGGATTCTTCGGAGTTGGTGACTTCCCTTGATGGCCCAGCGAATACCAATTCAGAAACGTCACTAGATTTTTGTTTGTTCCAGTCCATTGCATCATGACGAAGGTCTTCCAAGCCTGTTGCTACTCCAACTTGTTTCCGACCTCTAGCAGCAAGCATTCTCTGAGGTTTTTGAACTGTTGTGATTCCCGTTTCATCCATGTTAAAAATCCTAGAAGGAGGGAAGTGGAGTTTGTCCATAAGTTGTCCGCAGTTTTCAAAAAATGTGTTCACTGCGTTTCTGTTGAACCCCGTAATTCTCGTTAGAGATGTTGGTTCTGGTTTCCTGATGCTTACTTGTGGATGGCGTTTCAAAAATGCTTCATCCCAGTCTCTACCAACCAACTTAGTTTCTTTACGAAAAGTGTTCTGTAATTTGTTTAGTGTTGCATATTGAAAAGCAATTCGACGAAGCTCAATTAATGTAATCCCATAGAAGAGGTTGGAAATAACATGATATGGCGTGCGATTCCTTCTCCTTGCTGCGGTGTAAACACTGGTTTCCTTCCCAATCTAGGTCTTCCCCAAATTTCTTTTCTTAATCTTGTTCTAATTGCAACTTCATGAAAACTGAAAGATCTGCCAATCTCTCGGATTTTTCTTCCCCCTTTCGCAGCGTCCAACGCCGCCTTCAGTTGGTCCTCTGTCCAGTTTGCTTTGTTGGTAGATCTTGGAGGAGGATTTCGTACCATCTGCAAAGAAAGAAATTAAAATCAATTTCTGATATCTGGTACCAGACTTATCCACTAACATGACTACTTTCATATATCAGGAACATGTGCACCGGGCGCCTTGCTGGGAGGCGCTAAAATGGAAGAAAACCTTATTATGTATTAGTTTTTCTTGCTACATCTTCAGTTTATGGGGGCGCCGAAAACCGTGTTTGCTCCGGGTGGCATAGAGCTTCGTTTCGGTCCTGCTTTGCACTAGTACAAGAGACTATTTGTTAACAGAAATAGATACTTAAGTTTGATAAATATATAACCAGTTAGCTATACCTAATTATTGAGAAACATTCTTTAATATTTCATCTACGATTTGAGACACATACTTTCCCCTTTTAAACAATATTAATCGTAAGAAAAATAACAATAATGGAGGTTGCTATACTTTCATTTAGAGAATTGATGAAAAAGAGACACACTGTTTTTATGGCTCTTTTTCTTTAACTTCGCTTATCTCCAGGAGAAAAATGGTGACCCCAAACTGTAGTTAAAATATCAAACAGTGCTCTAGAAAACAGATTTTTTCAACTGCTATTTCTTACAATTGAGTATTTGTGAGAACAGTTTAGGCCAAAACGGCTTTAGCAATATTTTCAAAAGGCACTACACTTGATGTTTACACGTCCACTCAATGGGGTAATCACACGCACTCTTGGGTATTGGCACGCTTCGCGCGTGCTATTGCTCCAAAACAGGCCACATTGATTTTTTGGTTCTTGACTGGCGTGCGTAAATATTATAACATAATAGTAACACTAGATTTGTTCTAAATTGACTATTCATGCATATTGACTACAAAAATACCGTACTCCAGAAGTAAGTTTGAACTTACCTTTAAAGAAAACTGGAGCAATTTTCGAAGAAAAACAAAGATTTTTAGAAAATGGTCATAATTCGCTGTACATTCTCTGCAACGCTCTCCCACTCAAGTGAGCATCGTTAGGCACATTCTTGGTAGGGTGCAGCACCATGCAGGCCTTCTCCTTCTTCTGCTTCTCTGTAAACATCGATGCGTGCCATTATCTTTTCCCCTATATCGTTTTAAAGCTTATAAATTAGGCTACAACTTTTATTCGAAACAATTCCTTGTCATTTAATTTGTTCAAAAGTTACAAGTCAAAAACTTCAGAAAGTACTAGAAAAATTCAGTTTTTCAAGATTGTTTTTTTAAATTACGGCAAAACCACCAACATTATCGAAAATTTAACAGAATCATATTGGTAGCCCATCTACAGTCAAGACGCGATAAGAAGCGGTGTGCAATCAGAACGCAGAACGGCAGAACGTGACCAAATTCTGTCTTCTCGTTGGCTGCCATGTGGCTGGGGGTTTTCTGCGTTGCCACATTCGCACAAACAGGCGGACAGGCTAATCAGCTGTTGGCAAGCTCGGGAAAAAATAAAACGTCACGCGAAATTAAGCACATACGTATCAGTATGCTAATATGTTATTTCCGTCGTATAGTGATAAATTAACGAATCTAGAAGTTTGAATCTGAAGTTTATTGTAGGTTAACGTTAACTTCCCGTGTGAATTTTACATTCTGGCAAGCATGAAACATTTTATCTTCCTGCTCTACACAGCAACCGAAAACCTTCACTGAATGAACCTCTGTTGTGTTTTTATTATGGTACATTGCAAGCATCAGCTACCGGCATCTTTTTACTTGTGTTGAATCGTATCACAATTCCCTACAAAAGTAAATGCGTCTTGTGTTATGAACAACTGTGGCAAATCGTTCTCCTTTGATTTCATGCCGCCTCTCTTTGCCTTCTTTGTCACACTGCGGCGTTCGTCTCTTTCGCAACTCGATACCGACCGCAGCTATGCCCGCCTATTGTTTTTGTATACGAAACTCGCAATTTGTTTTGTAACTACCTGGAATTTATACTTCTGTAAGATTGTTGAATCTTCAGAACGTACAAATGAAATGTATTTCTTAAAAATTAGGGCGAATTACGTATAAAAAAATTACGTAGAACTTGGTTTCGTTAACACGTTTTTAAATTATATTTTGCGGAACCTACAAAAATTCACCTCTAAAACAGAAATTCACAGAACTGAGTTACTGTATAACGGAGAAGAATTTATCAAGAACAAATCAATTGCATCTGAATTGATTGATTGATTGAGTTGGTGTTTTAAAATTCACTTTATGCACACTACGGCTAATCTGGAATGGACCTACAGCTGGAAGTGGGATCCGAACCACTATGTGCCTCGACAGGGTATCGAACCCAGGACTACTTGATTACAAGCCGACGATGCTTACCCTACCACTGTACCATCGGGGAGGCACATGTGGGTGTGTGAAGTGAGATAATTTGGGAAGCTACATGGGAATACTGGCTCTGGCAATACAGAGTTCAATAAATTACAACGAAACGCTTGGCAATTGCTCGATTTCCTTAACATTAATGATACATTTGGTACATGTGTAATTCATGCTTCGAGCTACCTGTATGTAAAAACAAAAAATAATGAAAGAACAGAAGTAGTAGTTAAAGAATCAGTTGTTTTGCTGAGAATGAGAACAATGGAAGTATCCTGTTGTTGACTGTTTAACCAGATGTTTAATCCTACACGTGTTTCTGTGGGCTCGCGAAAATCCTGAAGTAGGTCAATCCGGCAACAGCGCGTCGCTACCAGAGCGGGTGGTTCCATGCCGGTTGCTAGCGCGTCCCAACTGTAATGAAGATTAAGACTAAAAAAAGAATACCTGTCTAAGACCATTAGTTACGGAGATATAGGTCAATAACCGAGAGCCTGCAAAATTAATGTTTTGGGGGTGCGCTGGGTGGGAAGCACCGCGAGGAGGGGCGGGGACTTTTGGGATTTTACTCTACTAGTAGTGTTCTAACAACTGACCAAAATTCAGCTTTTACGGAATTATTCCCAACATGAAACCAAAATTGACTGGGCTACAGTGCAATTGATTGATTGGTTTGTTTTTACTCACACTTTTGACTAATCGCAAAGATGAGGATGAATAGTTAAAAAATGAATTTGAAGTAGTGACAATCGCAAACATACATGAACAGAACACAACGCAAGCCCCACCGAGCTTTGTTGGTCTGGAAAATGCAGTCCAGGGTGTACTATGTGGGAGAGATGTTGACATTTGGGCGTCTGCGCAAGGGATCAGTCCTTATACCCCAGAAGTCAGTGTTAAAATATATCATAGCCTTTCCCATTGGAGAAAGTAATACGAAAATTTAACATTCTTGACATTTGACATAATCAACTTACATACCAACATCGATACATGGTAGTGAATTCCGGATAATTAATGAAGAAAAATTACAAACAGTAGAAATGAAATATTTTAGGAAAATAGTGAGAAAGACGAGAAGGGACTAAATCAGAAATCAAACAATTGGAATAACATTGAATACAAAACCAATACATCAGGATGTTGAGCAAGCACGTCTCAGATGTTGTGGACACCTTAGCAGAATGCCTGAACATCGAATGGGAGGATTTGATGTGAAGAGACCGAAAGGAAGGCTACGTAGGACATGGAATGAGGTTGTGTAGGTTATCCTGAATAGAAGGAACGTAGGTGGTGCTTAGGTGGCTAGGTTGGCTAGACATACAAATATACATAGTCATACAGCGAATAATAGTTATATAATAAATACAGGGTGTCATTTTAATGGCGCCCACGGACCACAGATTCGTATAGAGGACATCAAAACAAACGACTTTTCTCCGTAACATTTTTCTCATTGGTGCGTCTGTCTATTCGACGCTACAGCCGTTCAAAAAAGACCGTTTTGCCGCCTGGATGCTGGGAACCCAACACAACATTTTATCGTATCTGTGACGTCATATCCTGCGGCTAAAGAGCGCACGGCAGGGTTGCAAGAAACACACAAATTTTGTGAAAAATTACAAACTACCAACCACATTATTAGTTTTAAAACAAAGCGAGAAACGCGTCGAAGACCGAACATCATAGCCTACCAGCCAGAAGATGAGCAGTCATCTCAGGGGAAGGGCGAAGTGAACCAATTATGTGAGAAATGGTAAAAAAACGTATTCAAAATGAAATGTCAATGTCGGATTTTGTCTCAGCCTACATCTAAAATATTAACAACAATAAATTTTATTGGACTTACACCTTACTCTTGGCTGTTTACGCCCAACTACATGTCAAATTTTTGCAAATCTCGTTGCAAGGTTGATATCTACAGGTTTGTGCCCAGATGCCATGCGGTACTTTTGTGCTGATAACGGAAGTATCCGAGGTTCACGTTGTTACATTACGGCTAAAACACGTACAACCACAGTAACAACGTAATGATGAATCAGTAACGAATATACTGCCCTGTTCACATTTGCAAACTATTACATGTGTATCCGGTGCATAGATAAACACATAGTCGTCTCAGAGCTTGTATTACTACTAGTTATATCCCTGTATTTTCAATAATTTTTGCCACTTGCCTCATAATGCCCTGAATATACATTATATTATCTGTTGCTTACCTTTGGAATTTTGAGTTCTTTCATTTCTATTTTGTCATCTGTTCAGTGTGTCACAGACAACTAGTATCAGAAGGACGAAGTGGATAGACTAAATTGTAGATGCCATCTTGGTAACTAGATTTGCACATATTTGACATGTAAGCTGAGACAAAATTCGATATGACCACTTCCACTTGAATTCTATTTTCTATCTAACATTGTTGTAATTCAATTATTGATTTTGACGTGAACAATTTACAACCTCGTAATTAAAGTCTCCCCTCTCTGTCTGCCAAATAAAGCTGTAACGTTTTCCCTTATCACGCTGATTTATGTCTTCAAACGCAAGGCCCTAAAAATAATCTTTCTTTTATCACAGCGATTGTAGTGCTCTTGGTATGTCTCGCACAAAAGTATTCATACAGTTCCATCAGAGTAAAATAATCCCACAATCCATTGCTCTCGACGTCAAATTACAGACAAACTTGAAGAACCTTGTGTAAACATACTGTGAATACATATCCGAATTCCAACATATACCATTATCTTAATTTAAATAAGATGACCAATTGTTGTAATTCAATTATTGATTTTGACGTGAACAATTACTGAACCTTGCATGAACTAAATTAAGTTAAAATATAGAAGTCCACGAAGAAACAATTATATACCATTAAGAGTAACGAATAGTGATTGGTTGCCAAGAAATGCAAACATGTACAGTGCGATACACAGTGTTTCCAACACGATCATATTTTTACCGTATAATTAGTGTAAGAACAAATGCAAGCGATAAGTACTGTCTGTAGCCTGTAAAAATAAAGCATACCACAAATATTATTTAACGTTTTGATTGGGGTGTATTCATTTTGTTGATAGATTATGATAGTGACGTGGCGAGAGGATTTATTTTGAGTGAGCTTAAGAGTAAGGGAAATGTTTTTGATGTCCATGGTTACGAGCATTCTCTTTTCTTTCTTACACTCCTTTTATCTCTTTCTTTTCCTCGATTTTTCTCTTTTTCATCGTTTATCTTTCTACTTATCTCTTTCTTTCATCATATGTTTACCTCTCTTTCTCTCTTCTTTCCCTGTTATTCCATGTTTATATTATTTCTTCTTTTATTCCACAGTAATAGTAAAAGTTAATGAGAGAGAACATCAAATAAATAAATCTCATTTAACCATTTAATTACGTATGACGGATGTCATGTTCACTTGTTATCTGTAATTGATTTGATGGATATATCCATCCTCGGCATATTCTGGGTCATATCTCCTGTGTATGATGAGCCATGGACCTGCTTCTTTCAGTACCGAGGTAGTTCCCATTTACACTATGAGAAATAGCATTTACTTTCCTGTAGTGGCAGCGATTACAGATTACAGAGCTGTCCTGTCAGGGCTCTATGAGCGTCCCACAATCAGCAGAAGTGGGGTATGGTTGGTGGATTACAATGTGATCCTCCCAGCTAGATCCGAGGGATCCGCTGACCAACGACAGGTGCGGTCCTCCATTCATATTGGGGGTTAGGAGTAGAGCTGACAACTCTGCACTGTAAAAAGACATGTCAAGAAACAGCAATATAAGGCCATGGATGTTCCCAAGGTAAAATATTCCGGAGGTAAAATAGTCCCCCATTCGGATCTCCGGGTGGGGACTACTTTGGGAGGTCCCTGGACTAAGGATAAGATCTACGTTAGGAATAAGGATATTAAATTAGGCACCTGGAATGTTCTGAGCCTTTACCGGCCTGGGGCTTTTCAGTGTACAGTTAATGAGATAGTTGAGTATAAATTAGATGTAGTAGCTGTCCAGGAAGTTAGGTGGCCAGGAGAAGGGAAGGGAATTGTAAAACTAAAAATTATACTTTTTTCTATGGTGGTACTGAAAATCATAATTTTGGAACAGGCTTTTTCATAAATAATAGAATTATCTCGGCTCTTAAAACAGTAGAATTTATTAATGATAGGATATCATATGCAGTTTTACAGGGTAGGTGGTGTAAAATTATTTTAATAAACATACATGCACCAACGGAATATAAAGATGATAATACTAAAGATGATTTTTATGCAGAGTTAGAACAGGTCTTTGATAAATTTTCTCAGTATGATATGAAAATTCTGTTAGGTGACTGTAATGCACAGATTGGCAAAGAAGAGACATTTAAACCCACGATTGGTAAAGAAAGGCTTCATGAATTAAGTAATGATAATGGTATAAGATTGATTACTTTTGCAACCTCAAAGAATTTAATTGTGAAAAGTACCACTTTTAAACATAAAGATATCCATAAATATACCTGGTCTTCTCCAGATAGTAAAACTCATAATCAGATAGATCATATTCTCATTGATAAGAGAAGGCATACTAGTATACTTGACGTTCGTACGCATAGAAGTGCTGACTGTGCCAGTGACCATTATTTAGTAATTGCTAAATTAAGAGAAAGACTCTCAGTGATAAATCATAAACAACAAAATCTGAAAGTTATAAAATTTGATACAGGAAAATTTGCTGATGAAAGAATTAAGAAAGATTACCAAATTAAACTGTCAAATAGATTTGATGTTTTGCAGGATTTAAATGATGATGAAAATATAAATGAAACAGATGTAAATAAGAATTGGGAGCACATACGTAATGCAATAGAATCAACAGCTAAAGAAAGTATAGGATACCATAAACCAAGAAAAAGTAAGCCATGGTTTGATGATGAATGTCATAATCTAATAGAAATAAGAAATCAGGCTAGACTTAGGTGGTTAAATAACTCTGATGATACAAATCTAAACAATTATAATAGAATAAAACGAGAAGTTAACCGCACGTTTAGAAGTAAAACAAGAGATTACTTGAAAAGCAAAATTAACGAAATTGAAACAAACAGCAAAAAAAAAATATATATATATCAGAGATTTATATAAAGGTGTAAATGAATTTAGAAAGGGGTGGCAACCTAAAGTAAACTTGATAAAAGATATAGACGGTGATTTTCTAGCTGACCCAAGCGATATTTTAAATAGATGGAAGAACTACTTTAATGACCTTTTAAATGTTCATGTAGGAGATAAATCAGAAGTAAATGAAGTGGACACAGCAGAACCTTTAGTTCCAGAACCTAACTTGACTGAAGTTAAAGATGCTATTAAAAGGCTAAAGAATAACAAAGCACCTGGCATTGATTTAATACCAGCTGAGTTAATTAAATATGGTGGAATTTCATTAATATGTCAAATTCATAAATTAATTTGTTTAATATGGAATAAAGAAAAAATCCTTCAACAGTGGAAAGAATCCATAATTGTTCCTGTGTTTAAAAAAGGTGATAAAATGAACTGCAATAATTACCGTGGAATTTCTCTACTCTCAACAACATATAAAATATTATCTAACATTCTTTTAACAAGACTGACTCCATATGCTAATGAAATTATAGGTGATTATCAATGTGGATTTAAACGTAACAGATCAACTACAGATCAAATTTTTCACATCAGACAGACACTTGAAAAAAAGTGGGAATATAATCAAAATGTCCATCAGCTATTCATTGATTTCAAAAAAGCATATGATTCAGTCAAAAGAGATAAATTATATAATATATTAGTAGAGTTTGGAATACCTAAGAAGCTTGTTAGTGTGATAAAAGTATACACCAGTGAAATGGAAAGTAAAATTCGTGTGGGTATTAATGTGTCTGACAAATTTACAATTCATGATGGGTTAAAACAAGGAGATGCATTATCTCCATTGCTCTTTAATTTTGCCTTAGAATATGCTGTAAGGAAGGTAAAAGAAACTAAAGAAGGACTAAGATTAAATGGTGTGACTCAGTTGTTAGCATATGCAGATGATGTAGATTTACTGGGGGATGATATAAATACAATTAAGAATAATGCTAAAATATTTTTCAAAACTGCTAAAGAGATTGGTTTGGAAGTTAACAAAGAGAAAACTAAATATATGCTTACAGGCCGAAACCAAGTGTTAGGTAATAATCAAAATCTAATTATTGATAACAACTCGTTTGAACAAGTTTCCAAATTCAAATACTTAGGGGCAATATTAAAAAGTGAAAATTATATTAAAGAGGAAATAAAAAGTAGGCTTAATTCAGGAAATGCATGTTACTTCTCTCTTCATAAACTTTTGTCTTCTCGTTTAATATGTAAAAAACTAAAAGTTAAAATATATAAAACAGTAATTTTGCCTGTAGTATTATATGGGTGTGAAACTTAGTCCCTTACATTGAGAGAGGAAGATAATTTGAGAGTATTTGAAAATAAGATCCTTAGGAAAATCTTTGGACCTAAAAGGGATGAGGAGACAGGTGAGTGGAGAAGGTTACATAATTTAGAAATACATAATTTGTATTCATGTCCAGATATTATTAGAATAATTAAATCAAGAAGACTTAGGTGGGCCGGCCATGTGGCACGAATGGGAGAGGAAAGAGGAGTTCACAGGATTCTTGTTGGGAAACCTGATGGTAAGAGACCTGTAGGAAGGCCAAGACGAAGATGGAGGGACAACGTTGAGATGGACCTAAAGGAAATCGGTAGAGATGGAAAAGAGTATATAGATCTTGCTCAGGATAGGGACAGATGGAAGGCCTGTGTTGCTGCAGCCATGAACCCTCATGTTTAAGAAGGCTAGAGAGTTAGTTAATTAGTTATCTAACATTTTTCGTATCGTTTGTCTACTTTCTGTTAGGTTACAGAACGTGTTTTCTCATTTTGTTTTACGGTACATAATGTGGCTGATTGCAGCTATGTCATTTTTCATAGAATATGTGTGTTCCTGGTAACCCTGGAACGCATCGCTTCACGACGGGATATGACGTCACAAATGCAATCAAATGTTGTGTGTGGTTGCCAGGATTCAGGCGGCAAAACTGGCTTTTTTTAAACGACTGTAGCGCCGAAACTACGCACCAACAAGAGAAATGTTACTGAGAAAGGTTGTTTGTTTTGATGTCCTCTATACGAATCTGTGGTCCGTGGGCGCCATTAAAATGACACCCTGTGTATATATATAATATAATCATGAGTTATGGAGAAGCAAATTACTTATCAAGCATTTTCTGTTTCTGTTTCTATTTGTTGTGCTGTGGTTAACAAGGTGCATTAGGATGCCAGGGGTCCTGAGTTCGAATCCCAGTCTGGGCGTGAACTTATGATGGTCCTCTCATCAATTTCACATCACTTATTTTCATATTCATCTTCACGATTAGCCAATTAGTGTCAGAAAAGCGAAGTAAAATAAACCAAATCAATCATTTATATATTTCTATATTACGCCGCTTTTCTACCTCTTTTGTTAAATGCGACGATGAGGATGAATGATGAGCGGAAGGAATGGCGATGGGACAGACATGATACAACAACACTTGTCCAGTGGAATTCTTAGGAATAAAAACTGTAAAAGTAGGGTGAAAAGAAGCAAAGTTGTACGATGCATAAAAAGTCATGTTTAGTTCTTCTAAAACCTTCCAATTATCGAGTTCGTGTTTTAAGTCCACTTTATGCACAGTAAGGCTAATCGGGGATCCGAACCAATATGTGCCTCCACCGGGTATCGAACCCGGGACCCCTTGATTACAAAGTGGCGACGCTACCAATGCGTCATCGAGGAGGCCCAGAAAAACTTACAGTCAGTCAGTAAAATTAATATTGAGGGACAAGGCCTGTGAAGAGTTCTTTCATTCGGTTGTACAGTGTCTCTCAAAAGTTTTAGGACAACGACATTTTAAACTAGGCAACCCAATTTACACAAGGCGTTGGTGGGTTGCATGTAGAGTTAGGCTCAATTTCAGGGTTGCTACATGCACATTACATATTTATAAAATACGCGAAAGAAAGATATCCAAATATTATTGCATAAAAGTAGAAAAAAATCAGTATTACATTTGTTGCAATACTCTCAGAAAGAAACAAGGTCGATTTTCTAGTATTTCATTGTTGATGAATCTACAAAAAGGAAAAGCGGAGAGAGGAAACGAAAGGGAACAAAGGAGAGGAGAAAAGTGAAAGCAAAAGGAGAAGAGGGAAAGTAAAGAAGGGAAGAAAATAGAGGACAGAGGAAGTGGATAGGAGAAGTAATGAGGAGAAAGGAAAAAGATGCGAGGAGAGATGAGGAAAATGGAGCAAAGAGGAGAGAAGAGAGGAAGGAAAGCGAGGTGATAGAAGAGGAGGAAAGGAGTTTGGAGAGGAGAGGAGGAGACGAGAAGAGGGGAGTGGAGGGTAGAGTAAAAGAGAGAAAGAGAGAAGAACGAAAAGATGAGGAGAACAGTGCCGTGGAGTCGGAAATATAAAACAGGAGAGTAGATGAGAGGAGTGGAGAAGAGTGGAATGGAGACAAGAGGCGAGAAAAGTAGGGAAGGCGGTATGAGATAAAATTAGAGGAGAAGGACGGGAGAGAAGAACGAGAAGTTAAGAACAGAAGGGACTGTAGACGAGAGGAGAGAAGGGGTAGTTGCAGAAAATACGTCTCGTTGTCAAGAACTGATGCATTGATAAAATTATCGACATGAAGGTATCATTGCATTGAATTCGAGTGGAAAAAGGGATAATATTAGTGTGTCCTGAATTGCCACAAATATAAATGGTTATTTCATTAATATTTGTAAATGTCTTTGAAGCAGAACACAATTATCGTTAGAGTATCATAATTCAAAATCTGATACGTGAAAATATCCATTTGAACATGTGTCAATTCATTTATTTGTTTATATTTTTTTAGCAAATTCCAGATGTAGAACAATGTAACCACTTACCCTACTACTACAAATAATGTCACCTTGCTCTTCTTTAATAGAAGGAGAATTAACTAAAAGAGAACACCTCGTAAGGAGGATCGATCCTGGGACCGCTAGCAGCCCATATCATTTCATTCAATTCTCAATTTCAGGACTTTTCAGGACAGACTATCACAAACATCCATGCCCGAGCCAGGATTCGAATCCGGGACCCGCGGCGTCGTAGCGCGATGTTCTAGCCAATCCACCATGGGGGCCGACACCACTACACCATGCCCTTACCTTCCGTTGAATCAACAGTGTTTAAGTATTCTGTTCCTCCAATATTGTAAATGTCCTTGGATATACATGTAGTTGAATTTTACTTTAATTTTGAATTGTTTCTTGTAGTATACCAGCTATCTTCGAGAATATATTTTGGAGGTGATGAAGAAAAACAAGAATATTGGTAGTTGTGAATATCGTAGTTACTTCTTCTAACTTATTATTTTGATTAGACATTATTAATGAAAAATATCTTCAGTCTTGAACATTGCAGGGCGATGTTCTCTTCTTGTGATACTGCAACATACGAGATGCTTGTTTTCTGACGCAAGTCTCGTGTCCAGAACAGTCTTATGAAATGTATTTGCTGTTACGTATGGTAACACGAAATAATTACAGCGTTTTCAAAAACGTTTGCGAACTGCCAAATGTGCGAGACGTTATACGTAAACACGCGGAAAATTGTATTCATAAAATCACATCACATTTAACAGTGTTAGTCAATAGAGAGTCGTGGAACAGTGTGTGTTAAGGTGTTGGATTAAATCCTTCTTATTTTACTATTTCGAAGAACAACAATTTTTAAGGTAGAACAACAGTCGTTCCGTTCCGCTCTTTATTTCTTATAAATTCTTACACATTCCTTTAATTGATTTAAAGAATAAATAAAAGTATTGCTTGTTTTTCTGTCATTGGCCTAGACAGTGGTCTACAGACTATGCGTGAAAAGTTCCTGAAAGCTCAGATTGGTTAAACCGTTTATTAACAATCGTGAACTTTTCGTTTAATAGATAATATTTGGTTTTATACGACGGGAAAACATTCCTCGAATTTCCTTTCTTGCTCTTTTGATAGAATATATACTTCTACAGTAGCAATCGCGTTCGGGAAAGGTTAAAAAAATGACTTGGTGTTCAAAGGCAGATAAGCTTGGTAGCCTAGCTTGTTCGCGTTCATGAGTCACGCTTCACAAGGCCGCTTCTTATCGCAAAACATTGTGCGTCGATGCACAGCGTCTACACCCAGCAAATTACAAGTGACCTGAGTCGAATTTTAAAGAAAATCTGAAGAATAATAGATTTCATCAGAGGCGGCTAGGTGGGCACTAGCTCAACATGCAATAAGTAATGATTCCTGGCAAACAAAAATGCTTATTGAATGAGTATTCGGATAGTAATATGTGCTTTATCGTGTAACATGTAAGATACTTATTGGGATTACCGCGTAGTATATCAACCGATCCATGGAAAACAAAATAAAATTGAATGGTTGGTTTAATATAGATAAATATTTTTTTATTAATTTTTCCTCATTCCCATTGTTTTTCTTATTTTAATAATAACAATATCGCATGGTTCAACAGCTATCGAAGGTCCTTGGCCTATCTCCCGACTGCCAGTATCCCTCCCACAATCCTTCCTAGTGATCTTCAACCAAATGGGGTGACGTGGATCAGCACGTCGAACCCTCAACCATTATGGTGGTTATTCACCTGATGTTTACATTTTCGTTCCTGTTCGGCACGGTCGGGACCATACTTCTGGTTTTGGAAGAGTAACATGGATTATAAAGATGTAAGGGTAATATCTTACAGAGAAGACGACAATCGTTGCGTGGCTGTTGGTTGCAATATGAGGTCCAGAACGAATAATTTTTCTCAAGTATCTGTGAATCTTTTTTCGACAGACCAGATACGAAAACTCAGTGGATTCAGGCAGTAATGCAAAAAGACTGAGAACCACGACATGAGAAAGTAGGCCCTAGACACGTCACTTCATCGCCGTTAAATAAACCCAATGAAATATTTAAGTGTTTTTAAATTATAATTTTCTAACGCACATATGTTGGCATAACAAATTTAAAAGATGTAAATTTTTACAACCATGCATGTTATTATCTGCGGAAGAAAGAACAATTAAGAGAGCTGTGTTCTAGTAGATACACAATGTCGAAAAATTATCCATTCTGATATAATAAGAGTACATTTCAGTTTTTTTTGTTTTGTTTTAAGTACACTTTATGCACAGTAAAGCTATTCGGGATTCAACCTAGAGTTTAAGCCACATTGTGCCTCCACCAGATATCGAATCCTGGGACACCTTGATTACACGGCAGCAACGTTACAGCTACGCCATCGGGAGGCTACGAAGTATTTGAATGGTTATAAATAATGTAAGCTTTATTTCAACCTGCCGAATTCTCCAACTTCCTGCATATTCATATCATGTGTGGAATTGCCTGTTTTTTTTTTCGTTTTCGTGGAATTAAAAATCAACTGGCATAGCTATATATGTTAATGATTAATTAGAATAATAATTATAAAGAATGAGAAGTGGCCAAACATAAATTAGAACCAACTTAAAATACACGTTTATGTAAAAATTGATCTGTGGTTTTATTAACGAGAAATAAAATGTGCACTTTATAACTATTAGGCTAAGTAGAATATCTTTATTTTTCATCGTTGTATTTAATCTTCCTTTTACCTTTAAGAATTTATTATTATTTATTTCTTTTTTAATATAAAAATCTGTAGCTTAATATATAAGCAGATGAACTTTCTTGTTTAATGTATATACCAACGAAACCATTGGGTTCGATACCCGGTGGAGGCACATAGTGCTTCGGATTCCACTTTAAACTGTAGATCCAGTCCCGATTAGCCTTACTGTGCACAAAGTGAACTTAAAACATCAACTCAAAACCAAAAAAACAAAACGAAACCATTGATAGAGGATCAACATTGTCTCAGTAAAGATTTCTATTGTTCCATAAATCTTCATCCAATGGCTCCGGGAACCTTTAATTCTCTGTCACTTAAAAATTTCAAGTGATCCATTTTATATCCGCTCCTTTTTAAGAAAGTATGCTCGAAGACAATCTGTATTCCACTAGCTTATATTGGAAATTTGGTCAAACTGGAAGTTCTTTTATCGCCTTCGATAATCGAATTATCTGATCGACTATTTTTTGTTTACCCAGGAACATCCCCCATAGGAGATTTACGAGACTGGGTTACGCTACTCACTCGTAGCTCTCCAATTTCCTCACGATGGTGGGTTGACACCGGTCCTATACATAAGCCGAGAACCCATAGACTGAACCCAGGCGGATTCGAACCCATGCCGTCCCGCAGTCGGAGTCCAAAGCACACCGCCTTCGACCGCACAATCACGGAGGAGGACTTTTCTTATTTTACTTTTGGCTAATCTCGAGGATGAGGATGAATAGTGAATAGAAAAATAAAAAGGTCACGCACAAAGAACAGGACGGGTCTTCAACCTCTTAGGTGACGAGTTCAAGCCATATGAGGATTTCAACCATAGACCTCAATTTTTTAAAAATATAAACAAAATTACTATTTACACTTTTTATATTATCCCTTTTTCCACTCGAATTCAATGCAACCTTCACAAATGCAACCTTCACAAATATCGACTGAAAAGTTTCCATCATGTGCAATTCTCCATTATGTTTCCACCCAGTCCTATTACCTTCTTTTCTTTGTTACAAACAAGCATTCTTTTCACATGACATATAGAAGGAGGGGGGGGGGGGGTTGGATCTACATTTCACATTGGTCAGCTCCTTCTACCTGTGTTCAGGAGCGAAAGCTTGTGGGTTAGTGGTTACCGTCAAGGATTGATAATCTGATGGTCGTAGGATCAAACCCGTCCGCTGGAAGAAACTTTTCGTATGTTTTAGACACATCCCATTGCGTTCATTGTCCACGCCGTATGAAACGAAATGATTCAGTTTGGAATTGACGATGGGGGAGAGGAAATGTTGAATAAAAAAATCTCAATTTCAACGAACCGAGAAGAGGACAAAAATTGGATAATTCTTATAAATATGAAAATTACATTCATGTTTTTAGTGGTATAATCGCAGGTAAAATCAAAGATGTTACCCGGAAGATTTTATCTTGCTCTGAACTCGGTCAAAAGGAATTTCGCACCGATCTAATACATTCTCCAATACATTATAAAATGTTAATGAATGTTTCATGTCGATAATTTTATCAATGCATCAGTTCTTGACAACGAGACGTATTTTCTGCAACTACCCCTTCTCTCCTCTCGTCTACAGTCCCTTCTGTTCTTAACTTCTCGTTCTTCTCTCCCGTCCTTCTCCTCTAATTTTATCTCATACCGCCTTCCCTACTTTTCTCGCCTCTTGTCTCCATTCCACTCTTCTCCACTCCTCTCATCTACTCTCCTGTTTTATATTTCCGACTCCACGGCACTGTTCTCCTCATCTTTTCGTTCTTCTCTCTTTCTCTCTTTTACTCTACCCTCCACTCCCCTCTTCTCGTCTCCTCCTCTCCTCTCCAAACTCCTTTCCTCCTCTTCTATCACCTCGCTTTCCTTCCTCTCTTCTCTCCTCTTTGCTCCATTTTCCTCATCTCTCCTCGCATCTTTTTCCTTTCTCCTCATTACTTCTCCTATCCACTTCCTCTGTCCTCTATTTTCTTCCCTTCTTTACTTTCCCTCTTCTCCTTTTGCTTTCACTTTTCTCCTCTCCTTTGTTCCCTTTCGTTTCCTCTCTCCGCTTTTCCTTTTTGTAGATTCATCAACAATGAAATACTAGAAAATCGACCTTGTTTCTTTCTGAGAGTATTGCAACAAATGTAATACTGATTTTTTTCTACTTTTATGCAATAATATTTGGATATCTTTCTTTCGCGTATTTTATAAATATGTAATGTGCATGTAGCAACCCTGAAATTGAGCCTAACTCTACATGCAACCCACCAACGCCTTGTGTAAATTGGGTTGCCTAGTTTAAAATGTCGTTGTCCTAAAACTTTTGAGAGACACTGTACGTGATCATCACATTAAGTCCCATAGTTTCGAGACCAGAATTTGCTTCCATATCGCTTTCAAGTATTTCCCAAATTGTCCTCACGATGTTGGAACAGCACAGAAATTTTGGAACTAATACAAGCAGGCACGTACCCAGGGAAGGGGCTCGGGGGCTGCAGTCCTTTCCCGAAATCCTACAAATATCTGATTTTTATAATGTGTAGTAATACTTAAATTTACTTCATTAACAGGATTAAACATCTTGTATAGGGTTAGTTGCAATATACCAAGAAATTCATCTTCAGCGCATTTACTCCTCCCCCCAACCTTTTCGTCTTTAGATGGCGGCTGCCGATAAGGGATAAGCCCCTTCCGAAATCAAATTCTGGCTACCGACCTGACCACCAGGGATCGAACCTTGAACCTTTCGATTGATTGATTAATTGAACTGGTGTTTTAAGTCCACTTTATGCACAGTAAGGCTAATCGGGACTGGACCTACCGTTTAAAGTGAGATGCGAACAACTATGTGCCTCCATCGGGAATCGACCCCTGGACCCCTTGTTGAACCTGCCGAACCAAAGACGAGAGCGTAATCATTTGAGCGTGTGCGAACTTTGTTTTATCCAGTGCCGCCATATATTCAGTTTTCCACACACAAATAAGATTAATGTTAAAAAATTAGACGTGTGCATATAATTTCTTATCGTCATCATTCTCCAAGTGAACAATCAGATGCCATAGAAGACTCATGCCCACCCTTTAGAAAAGTGCTTAACGCGGTCGCCTTGAACTAAGAGCTAGCTTGAACTCATTACGCACACATTTCATATTTGCACTGTTGCCAATACTTGTAAACCTGGTTCCAGGACTTTATATCTAAAACCACGAAAAAGGGTTTTATCTACTTCTCAATTTTCTTCGAGCAAATTTACAAATCTAAAGACTAATAACATTGTTCTTGGTGTATCAGCCATTAAGCTAATGTGTCACGAGCCGGAAATAAAATGCTGTGTAATCAAAAACGCCAGCATTCCCCGGGTGACGAGAGGTCGCCGGAGGAGTCTTGGTCGAGGGAGCGAAGCGCGAGGTGTGTTGCGAGCGACAGTGTTAAGTCGGTCCATTTAAAAGGTTTGGGCGAACCCACTGAGGACACCTTCAGCGCCACGTCGTGACTCAACCGAGGAACCGCGAAGGAAATCAGGTACAGTGGTGACACTTTGGGTTTTATCATTGTCAGTGTTTAGATATCTTGCTGGCTAGTGCGTGATCTCCCCCCCCCCCCTCACTTGTGCGATTCTATTAAATATTGGTAAAGAGCAATGAGAGTAATTTATTCCATGCTTCATACACACATCCTCTTGCAGCCAAGCAGTTTAAGCCGGCGAACGGCCCAAACGTAACATGGTGGAGGCGCCGGGCATCAAAAGCCAAGTCGAAACTTGTTGGTCCGACCACTGATCTGAAGTTGTGGAGGAACAGCACACCGTAAGGGGGAACCACACGACTGAGATTAGAAGACTGAGATTAGAAAAAAATGACAAGACACACTCACACCACCACTAGCACACGTCACTGGCACACATATTGTTACTAATTTGCCGGTAACCCAGCACCGCTAGGACTGACGCTCTCGGTAATAACGCGTCGTGATCCCATGTCGCGTTGATATCATCCTCGGCCTTGAATACTTGCAGAAGACTTTAAACCGAGACATCAGTTTTCAGATTCTACAGGCGGATACTTCCATATCCAACAAGGGCGGCGTCGATGATGGCTGGTGATCAGCGCCCACCTGTCTGTGGGAAGCTCTTCCTCGTAGACGACAACCAGCAGGACAATGTCGTGGACAACGAACCGCTCCAGCAGCTCGAGCAGGCGCAATTGGAGGCCATCCAGAGATGGAACTTCCACTTCCCCAGCGAGACACCTCTGCCCGGCAGATGGCAATGGGTGAAGGCGAACGAGGAATTTCCTCAGGACGAACCAAACGCTGAAGAAACAGCCGAAGAACAGAATGAAGATGAGCCACAGACTTCCGAAGGGCCCAAAGGTGATGACATGCAGGAAGACAATTCAAATGCGCAATCACAGTCTCCATCGTCTCAGGAAACCGCCGAAAAGTCTTAACAAGACATTACCTAAATCAGTGCCTCTCTTGTAAACTGTACTATTTTGTGAGAGTTAAATCAGATATCGTTACCATGCGAGTTTGCATGAAACTGTGTTCGTTTACATATCGCGATCTATCCAATTATGATATAATAGTTATTTTTTCTCATGTGTGAGTCCGCTGACTGTACGTACTACATATATACTTGTACAAGTGTGATATATAAATACATTACTTGAATGGTAATAATATTGCAAAGTAATAGAAAAAGGTGCAGTTCCATTGTACAGTCAGTAGGTCGAAGTGACGGGGTAAGAAATTGTATGTTCATTGCACGCACACTCGCATACGCATGACAAACACCAAGTACTACAGCTTCACTTCGGTATGCACGTATTCTGTTTCCTTTATGCAGTCTGTCACCACTTTTCCTTGTCGTTCCCACAGATCACGCACAAGCCAGCAAGATATCTAAACACTGACAATGATAAAACCCAAAGTGTCATCACTAATGTACCTTCTCATAGATATAAGGTGAAGTCATTTCTCCAGAGTACATCCAGAAGTCATCCATAAGTGGCAAGCAGATTTCGCATCGAATTAATATTGTTCCTGAACTTTTCTTGCGAACATATTTTGTCTCCAATCAACTTATTTGTGTATTCTTTTTTCAACATTTGAGACCTACTAACATATCTTTGGATCAGTGTTACCAGTGATATATTTATTCAAGTGTTTTCACAGTGTCACGTACATGTACGTCGTGCGATGAGATGCCGCTGAGACTACCTTAATTGCCAATTTTGGTTCCATCCGCTTCGGAATACATGACAGAAAAGTGTTACACTTCAATTAGTGTATTATTATTTGTTACGTTCTACAGTGCATTACATAGGCTACTTGCCTACTGCCCTACGACGAATCATGTTATATACGGGGTGTAATCATTTATTCAGGGACTGCGTTGTACATATTTAATCATATCTTATATTTTTTGTCAATAAGGAAATGAGATTGTCCCCTGGCCAATCCCATTTCTTTTCAGGGGGAGTGGCATGTCACGAGCCGGAAATAAAATGCTATGTAATCAAAAACGCCAGCAATCCCCGGGTGACGAGAGGTCGCCGGAGGAGTCTTGGTCGAGGGAGCGAAGCGCGAGGTGTGTTGCGAGTGACAGTGTTAAGTCGGTCCATTTAAAAGGTTTGGGCGAACCCACTGAGGACACCTTCAGCGCCACGTCGTGACTCAACCGAGGAACCGCGAAGGAAATCAGGTACAGTGGTGACACTTTGGGTTTTATCATTGTCAGTGTTTAGATATCTTGCTGGCTAGTGCGTGATCTCCCCCCCCCCCTCACTTGTGCGATTCTATTAAATATTGGTAAAGAGCAATGAGAGTAATTTATTCCATGCTTCATACACACATCCTCTTGCAGCCAAGCAGCTTAAGCCGGCGAACGGCCCAAACGTAACAAATGGGTTCATTCGGCATTTAGTTTCCCGAATAATGGCTGTGGATTTCGCAAGACTATATCCGTAGACTGTTGGGAGTTACAAAAGAAAATGATGTTCCTTTTCAATTTATTGATTGATTGAGTTGGTGTTTTAAGTCCACTTTATACACAGTAAGGCTAATCGGGACTGGTTCTACAGTGTAAAGTGGGATCCGAACTACTATGAGCATCCACCGGAACCCCTTGATTACAAGGCGACGATGCTACCATGCGCCACCGAGGAGGCCCTTCCTCCTTTTCTTTCCAAGACTATATATATATAATGTATGTATACAGTATAGGCCTATATGGTGTATAAATAGTTTGTTAATTTATAATAGTTTGATAGAAAATATCTTACGTTTGCCCCCACCCCCCAAACTGATCAACCTAGCTACGTCCCTGGTTATTCAATAACTTCCCAGATAAAATAAGACGTTGAGGCCTTACTCGAAAAGGTTTATTATCCATCCAAAGGTTTATTATCAAAAAAAAAGAAGTTAAATACTGAAGAAAGATCAGTGATCGGTAAGTTCGTATGAACTTTCCAGCTTGATCATTACCTGTGCATTATTAGAGGTCGGTTAGCTCATTGAACTCTCCAGCCTAATTATTGCCTATTTTTGTGGGAGCAGGCAGAGTGCTGCACATCGGCCAGAATCGCTTACTATGCCCGCCTGGCTGGTCGGGCGGGCGAGTAAAACTATAAACCTGGGTTTTGACCCATCAAGCATCGAAAGCCCACGGGTAACTGGAAGGCCTTGCAAGACGAAGCTAGCAATCTTCAGCGAGCGCTCATTCCGGGTTTGCACAGTCCCCAGATACATGAGTCACGCAGTCACAGTTGCCAACTTTTAGATTCTAAAATGGTCAAGGAGCACTTAAAATGTGCATCACTTTTATCAATTTGAAATTGCAGACATTTATTCCTTGGTAGAAAACATTTGTATCACTCACACCCAGTGGCGGCGATTGGGTTCCAAAACTAGGGGGCCAAGGTGCAAAACTAGGTGGGCAAGGACAGTTTATTTTCCCTTGGTGCATGAGGTTAGCGTGGTGCAAAAGTAGCAAAAAGTGGCGGGCCCACTGCACCCTCTCGGCCCCGCCCCTAATCGCCGCCACTGCTGACACCTGTAATACGAACCAAGTTTCGCAAAAAGTGCCATCGTAAATATTTTGAAACTTTGTGTGACTGGTGGTTGTTCTACATTATACTTTTTTGGGGGGTGCTCCTCTATGGCGCAGTGGTAGCGTCGTTTCCTTGTAATCAAGGGGTACCGGGTTCGATACCCGGTGGAAGCAGATGGTGGTTCGGATCCCACTTTGAACTATAGGTCCAGTCCTGATTAGCCTTATAAATTGACCAAATAAATGAATCAATCAATCAAACAGATTTTCTCTCTGGTGTAATTCGGCCAATTCAATATCCGAATTACTTACTCAAGACCCCACCCCCCACCCCGAACACTAAGGCATGGTCCATAAAATGGAACATGAAATCAGAATTTGCATTATAAAAGGTTTTTGAATATTGCCATCTCTTCCAACAAATCGTCGTTCGCTCATGTTGTTGCTAGTTATCTAGTTCTACAGACCGCATTGATAGTAATACGATGCAAAATATAATTGTTAGCTTGTATCTTCATACGGGTGCAAATAGCAGGCAATGCTATTTACACATTTCAACAAACAAACAACGTAAAAATAAAACCGAGAGAAGATTTACGATTTCAAGACCAGAAAAGTGACATAAAATGAACAAGACACACAAACCTATTTCAAGACCTTCGAAACAAATTTGGAAAATATGTGGTAGTTGGTTTGACATAATAATGACACAAGTTTGAGAAGTTACAAAATCTTAGGTGCAGTGGCGTAGCAACATATCGCGAGGCCCTGGGCGAGATTAAAATTAGGCCCCATCCGTTCTTTAAGTTTGAAATATCAATGTAAATCGAAACACAGTCATCAAAAAACGTCAGCAAATTATCATATTTAAATAATAGCCTATAATAATAATTAATTTCTGACGAAAATTATATTTAATAGTACGCGACAGAGAAATTTACACTTGGCAGAGCTACAGTAACACGCTGCTGGAATTTTCATTAATCAAAGAAGTAGTAATAGTACGTTTTTTAAGATGTTCTTTAGGCAGTAAGACAACTGAAATATCCTTAAATGTGCTAAACTATTTTTTAAAAAAATCAGAAATACAAACTAAGAATCTTGAAATATAACCTATATATTATTTAATGAGTCGTTCTTTGTTTCCTCATTTCAAAGTTTATAGATGTAAATGTCACAAACCATGGCTTAAGTATAAAATATCGAAGGACGCACATAAAATGTCGGTGCTTGATAGAGTGGTAGGAAGGGGGTGCGCTAAACCACAATCCTGTCTAGGTTCCCAAAGTATCTACCTACAAGCTCTTCAACACAATCAGTTTCAACATCAACAAATCTTAAAACAAGGGTCCCGGGTTCGAATCCCGGTCGGGCTTGGTTGTTTGTGAATGTCCGTTCATCAATTTCATCATTTCATCACTCATCCCCATCTTCGCAAATTAGCCAAGAGGCACAAAACGCGAAGTAAAATAAACTAAATCAATCAATCAATCAATCAATCTTAAAACGATAGTTATTTGCACCATAAGTGTGAAGTCTTTGGTCTAATCAATTGATACAGCTAATTTGACTTTTTTTAATTAGAAGTTTTGACTTTGTTGCACATTAATTGTACCAGTTAACTTTTCATTTTAGGACTTAGATGATATTAATAATCATTTTGTTGTTACGTCTTAATGTTCTTGTAATATTAAATATTTGACGCAGTGTCGTAACAAAATAGTAAAATTTGCGTCCGGAAGAAATACATTTGGGTCCCTCAAGTACAGTCAGATTCTTCCAGGAAATTTATGTAATTACTTAGAATGGCTGGTTGTGGCTACACTTATATTAATAATTATACAAATCGATGCTCTATATCTGAATTTTCACATATTACAACATATCTTTCTTTGACATTTATGTATTCAAAAGAAGAAAATACAAATACTTACTTATCCCTTCCCCTCAAACAGAAGGCGGTACACGATACAGAGAACACTGGAAGCTAGTGTAGAGCTATCAGGAGAAGAAACTTTGCCAAAGCACTTGATTACAGATTTAAGCACATTCCTGAAACGTAAAACTTTATCAGGATATTCTGAAGATAAATCATCTTCGTGCCCGTTACAGAAATTGTAGGAAGGAAGGAAGAAAGAACTGCTAATATTATCCATACCCTTCTTCAGTTTAAAACACCGGAAGCATTTAAATGCCCCATACTTTGCTCCGTGGCAGTTTGAGGTGCTTTGCCATTAACATATTAAAATCGAGTAGGCTATGCAAGGTCACGAGACAGAAGAAAAGCCAAGACAAAGCGCTTTTTATTCAAGAAAATAATAAATGGATAAAAATGTCCAAGCAATTTTTGCGTTGATGTTTCACATGAGAAATGAGAATTGTTTTGACTTTTTAGGGGCTCCTTAGGCTTAGAGCTCCCGCCCGCCCATGATTTGATGCATTTATTCAAATTATAACGTTAAACTAGAATAAAAAGCCAGATAAAAAAGGTTTTAATTTTATTTCCAACAAACATTAGCCTTTTCTATCTTTCTCACTTCCATTTATTACGTTTTTCGTATCAACCTCATGGGACGGGAGGCCCCTACATGCGCAAGGCCCAAGGTGGTCGCCCTCTTCACCCACTGCTTGCTACGCCAATGGTTATACAACGTCAAGGCACCTGACCCTAGCAGAAATTCAAATATTTCCATGCGTAGTGAAATATAATAGCCGTTGGCAACACTGACAGTAGTGCTCGCGTCTACTTGCAAGAACTACATCGAGTCTCACGGGTCTTCTTAAGACCCGGGTAATAGAAAAACCTGGCAGGCATCGATGCCTGTGCACAACTGTGACGTGAAGCTCGCTTGCGCGATGTCGAACACCTGGGCTTGACGTGCGTGTTGCATATTCATGTAGGCGCGCCTCCTCGCAGACGGTTTTTTTCCGGGTCTTGTGCAAGTATCTGAGCAGGACAAGGTTTTTTTATCGAAAGGTCATCTCGAGACTGGAACCTTTTAACCGAATCTCTAACCTTGCTTTACCGATTCGACGTGTAACGCGACGAACTGTGTAGCAAACGCACAGGGAGCACAGCACGTTCATAGGCATTCAGGGGCGGACAGTTGTCATCACGGCACTGGAGGAAATTCAGCTCTTTCCCATTTTTGCTGGTTGTTGTTGAATAGCAGTCAATCCTTTTCTCGTTAGCTCTGGTTTCTGTTCTCTTTTCTCACTGGCTGTTTGGACCCACACTTCTCCACCATTATCAGAGACAAGGCCTCCTACCAAATTTTTGGTACAAATGCCAATATGAAGTCAATGATCCCTACACGTCCAAAGCAATCTCCTCCGCCTAAAGGAGCACCAATGCTATCAGTGGTGATTCGGGGTGTGCCCCCCTGAATACACCGACTCAGAAATTGCTGAAGAACTTCAGGCTGAAGGACACACCGTCCACAAGTGCATGAGAATTCGAAATGACAACGGACCAACCTATATGGTTCGCATACTGACAGTAGATAAAGATACATGCCATTGACGAACTATTGCACAATGGAGCCTATATATATTGTCGAACCTTCCAGGACGTCAACACCACTTCCAGTGTGCTGTGAACGTTGTCAGACATACAATCAGCACACTACAACCAACTGTCCAAATTCAGCCATTTGTGGATACTGTTCTGGGCCACATTCTACCAACACTTGTACAAACATCCAAAACCCGCCTAAATGCAACACATGCTCAGAAGGACATCCTACTTACAGCTATAAATGCCAAGCCAGACCTAACCCAGAACCAAATCACCCTGAGCTTGTTGTTCCCATCCGAACTATAGATAGCTCCACCAAACCGGCAAATTCACTAATGGACCCAATCACTGTGGAGGATCTGCTACGATTCTTTATTATTACAACTCAAAACATCCAACCATTTCTGCGCACACATATTCTGGACCAAGTCATATTCGCTGCAAAAACACTTTTCACACTGCAGTTACACGCTACCTATACGGGACCACATGTCCATTTCAATATCAACCCTCTTGAAAACACAAGTACATCCTAAAACAGCTTGCAGACTCATCATAACATTCATGTGTTATTGTTTTTTTTTTCTTTTTAAATATCCGCTCATTAACAAAACACAAAAGCTTATTTGAAACTGTCTTGCAGGAAAAGAATATAACAGCTTTCGCCCTCAACGAAACATTCTTAACGCCAAAACTCAAACCCAAGATCAGCGGATATACTATGATTCGACATGATGTGCCAACGGAAGCTCAACGTGCAAATAGAGGGAGTGCAATTGGCTTTCGAAAATAATATCTTCATAGAGAACACACATTACCACCGCATTTTAACCTACCGGAATACAGCATAGCAACAATATATGTGAGGCACAGAAGCATTACCCTAGCAAGCATCTATGTTCGGCCTGGACATCCTATACCATACAACTTTATCAGTTACATAGAAAACAGCTACAAGCATTACATAATCATGGTCGGCATAAATCTCCATAGTCGACTACAAGCCGAAAAGCGACAGTTTCACCAAACTATAGTCAACTGCCAAAATTGCCATTTCCACCAACTTCCGAAACCATCTAGACCAATCAGCAGTACTTCTCCAGATGTTGTACTTACATCGACTTCCCTCCTTACAAATAGCAACGTGGATGTACTTGAACCCATTGGTAGCGATCACGAACCTATAATCTGTACAGTTGACGCACCTGAACCAACTCCTCACAAACCCTTTCTCGTAACAAGGCACTCCTACGATCAAGCAGACTGGGAAAGATATCGTAATGCAATCGAAAACGCTGTACAAAACGCAGATACGCCAACGAACGATAGTGATTTGGATGATATGGTCCCATTACTCACTTCTGCCTTAACTGAAGCTGCGAAAAGTATCATCCCACTTCAAACCATCAATCTATACAAACCAAAATTACCGCCGAACTATCTGAAACTGATTTCAGCCTCCAGACGTGCCTTCCGAGAGTATGTTGTAACAAGAAATGCTGAAGTGTTACGACATCATAGACAACTCCTCCGCACGGTACAAAACTATATCATTGCATATAAAAGAAGGAATTGGATAAAAACGTGCAATACATTGGCCGAAACATCCCATCCATCCAAATACTGGCAGCAATTTAACAAAAGGTCAAGAACTACATATCCCATTATAGTCGATGGGAAATCCGTAGACGACGACCACGAGAAAGCCAACGCCTTTGCACACCACTTCCAAGATATCTTCACACCACAAACTGAACCACTACAGAAAACAACCCAATCACGTACAGTAAAACGTGTCACAAACCCACATAACCGAGCTCTTAAACATAACAATGACCATGTTATGGATGAAAACGAACCTCTAACTTCCCCCATAACACCAGAAGATATCGCATACGCCATAACTCGCAAAAGGAACACTGCCCCAGGCTTCGACTCGGTAACTTACCGACTCGTCAAAGAGGCTCCAAGAACCTTTCTTCTAATCCTAGCCACCATAACATTATATACCTATATACTACGAACAGGCTACTTCGCGAAAGAATTGAAAGTATCTAAAATGCTGCTCTTCGCCAAACCTGGGAAACCTGTTCACGAAGTATTCTCTTACAGACCAATACAGCTCACATCGACCCTCAGCAAAATCTTTGAAAAAGTACTTGTACGTAGATTGCACCAATACCTTTCATCCAAGAAGCTTCTTCCTGCACATCAAGCAGGCTTCCGACCATCCATCAGTCTCAACGACCAACTTCTGAGATTGATAACAACTATAACAAATTACTATAACAAGTCCATGCCATAGTGCCTTCCTTTATTCGATCTAGAAAAGGCGTTTGACAAAGTATGGCATTCCAGATTAATATACAGGGTGTCATTTTAATGGCGCCCACGGACCACAGATTCGTGTAGAGGACATCAAAACAAACAACTTTTCTCAGTAACATTTTTCACGTTGGTGCGTCAATTCGACGCTACAGCCGTTCAAAAAAGACCGTTTTGCCGCCTGGATTTTGGCAACCCAACACAACATTTGATCGTATCTGTGACGTCATTTCATGCGGCGAAACAGCGCACGGTAGGGTTGCAAGGAACACACAAATTTTGTGAAAAATTACAAACTACCAACCACATTATTAGCTGTAAAACAAGGCGAGAAACGCGTCGAGAAAACCGAACATCATAGCCTACCAGCCAGAAGATCAGCAGTCATCTCAGGGAAGGGCGAAGTGAACCAATGATATGAGAAATGGTAAAAAAACGTATTCAAAATGAAGAGTCAATATCGGATTTTGTCTCAGCCTACATGTCAAATATCAACAACAATAACTTTTATTGTACTTACAACTTACATGTGGCTGTTTACGCCCAGCTACATGTCAGTTATATTTGCAAATCTCGTTGCAAGGTTGATATCTACAGGTTTGTGTCCGGATGCCTTGTGGTACATACTTTGTGCTGATAACGGAAGTATCTGAGGTTCACGTTGTTGCATTACGGCTAAAACACGTACAACCACAGTAACAATCTAATGATGAATCAGTAGCGAATATATTGCCCTGTTCAGAGTTGCAAACTATTACATGTGTATCCGGTGCGTAGATAAACACAGTCGTCGGAGAGTTTGTTTTACTACTATTTATATCCCTGTATTTTCAACCATTTTTGTCACTTGCCTCATAACGCCCTGAATATAATTATATTAACCTATGTGCTGCTTACCTTTGGAATTTTGAGTTCTTTCATTTCTATTTTGTCATCTGTTCAGTGTGTCACAGACAACTAGTATCAGAAGGACGAAGTGGATAGACTAAATTGTAGATGCCAACTTGGTAACTAGATTTGCAAATATTTGACATGCAAGCTGATACAAAATTCGATATGACCACTTCCACTTGAATTCTATTTTCTTTCTACCATTTTTTGTATCGTTTGTTTACTGCCTGTTAGGTTACAGAACGTGTTTTCTCGTTTTGTTTTACGGTACAGTGGGATCCATGAGTATTATCGTGCAAATTGTCCATGACTATTTTCATTAAAATTTCTCTTACATCCTATATGTTTTTAAGCGATGGATTTTTATGTATGATGTTGCAGAAGTTGTCAACAGCTTGTTTTGAGTTTTCTTTTAATTCTTGAAGCTCTTATTAGGTCAAATAAAGTGCGTGAACATAGTGATGGACAATTTGCAGGGTAATACTCATGGATCCCACTGTACATAATGTGGCTGATTGTAGCTATGTCATTTTTCACAGAATGTGTGTGTTCCTGTGTGTGTTCCTGGTGTGTTCCTGGCAACCCTGGCAATCACTGCGGGATATGACGTCACAAATGCAATCAAATGTTGTGTGTGGTTGCCAGCATTCAGACGGCAAAACGGGCTTTTTTGAACGACTGTAGCGCCGAAACGACGCTCCAACGAGAAAAATGTTACTGAAAAAAGTTGTTTGTTTTGATGTCCTCTATACGTTTCCGTGGTCCGTGGGCGCCATTAAAATGACACCCTGTATAAACTTCACAAATTCCAACTTCCTCAATGCTGCATTCGCCTTATCCATTCGTTCCTGATAGGCGCCATGGCATACATCTCTCTGAACTCGGCAACATCCTATCCAATCTTCTTGTACGCAGGAGTCCCGCAGGGGTCTGTTTTGTCGCCGTTGTTGTATTTAATGTATGTAACAGATATGCCTACCATGGATAACAACACACGCGTATTCCAATTTGCAGATGACACTGCTTTCCCAACTCTTGGAAAAACAGTTCAATCCATTAGTAAAACACTCCAAAAGGCCGTAGACTCCTTTATTTGCTGGTGCAATCAATGGAAATTATCAATAAACTCTTCAAAAACTCAGGCAGTAGTTTTCCTACCTCCCCACTGTCGCTCTAAAGTACACCGAAACCCCAAACTCTTGGAGATTAAAATAGAGGGGAGACGCATCTTACCTTCAAATCACGTAACATATCTTGGGGTTACCATAGATGAAAAACTGACCTGGCGTCCACACTTAGAAAGGATAAAGAAGAAGGTAAAGAACCGCCTAAACCTATTATGGAAACTGGTGGTTACATCTTGGGGATTACACCCGACAACAGTCGTAACCACCTACAAAATGTTCTTGCGCCCAGCCATCACTCACGGGCATATCGCTTGGATGGACGCTTCTGCCTCCTTTTACAACCACCTGGAAATTTTTGAACGGCACGGATTTAGATTGGCTTTCCGGATTAAATTACCTTATCCCACAGTATTACTGTACGACAGAATTTCCTTCCCTACCATACTGCATCACATCGAGAGCCTTCGCCAACGGTACATAAACAAAGCCATGATATCCGATAATCCGGTATTCTGGAATACCATTCATCTTGATATCCGACATGATGCAGCACCAATGCATATGTACACGCCCTTACAACACCTGCTCACCATGTATTCATGTTATCTAGATGATCTAGACCCACAGAAACACGAGTACGATATATATCATCCACCGCAGTTATCATGCCATATTTATCCCACCACTGCAGCATAAGCAGTGCCAACAATACTTCGACTTCAAATATCGGAATTCATATTTACTTTCTTCTCAACCACGCCCGAAAGTATGTTAACACGTACGAATCACTAATCTTAATATGAAAATGACCCTGCAATATAAAAAAGCACTTAGACCCTCCAAAATGATGAAAGACACATCACTCAACGGGATAACACTCGCAAAAAACAAAAAAAAAAAAAAAAAAAAAACATAAAACGGAAGATTAAGAAGTTTGCCACCCGATAACAAGGTTATTTTTGGCTTTAGGCACACGAGGCACCCGTAGGAGCAGTGAGCCCTTTGGAACTATCCACTGGCGGCTCCAAGTGTCAAAGCTTTCTATAATGTAAAGTGTTGTATAAGTATTATTTTTGCTGTAGATAATAAATTTATAAGTTAAATCAACCATCGTTGTTTATTCTACAATATTACGCGATTGGCAGTGTCAGCCCGTTGGAACTATCCGCTGGCGACCATTAGAGATTTATTAACGAAGTACATTATTATACGCCCTGAGAACAATTCAACAACGTGCTCTACTCTAGTGAGCCCCGAGCCGAACCCAGCTGAGCACGGCAGTCCACCAGAAAGGCGCATGGCATACCCTTTATCCCTATTATGTTACCTATTGGGCGTGATCGCTCAGACAACTATACGTAATTAATCACCGCATAAGATAGATACCGGGTGTCTACACCGAAATGCCCTATTTTTTGAGGCAGTTTAAAAATAGCAAATCTTTCTAGTTTCAGGCCTGACTTGTCCGTTGGGTGCAGAAGGACTTAAAGTTGCTGCCTAAATTTTTTCAATGTGTGGCGCGCATTGGTGTTGGTGTAGTTGTCCATCAAAACCAAAATGGCATCAGTGCAGGAGAAGGCACAAATTGTGCTTTGGTACACGGAGTTAAAATCCATTGTGATGGTGCAAAAGCAGTTTCGTTGTGTTTACAAGAAAGCAGCACCAGACGCCAAGAGGATAAAATCATGGCACAGACAGTTCCTAGACACTGGCAGCATTCTGAAGCGGCATGGAGGGGGTCGGTGTGTCTCCGAAGAACAAGTTGAGAATGTCCGCCAAGCGTTCCAGAGAAGTCCATGTAAATCAATTCATCAGGCTTCACGCGAACTTCAGATGCCACGTGCAACTGTTCATAAGGTCCTCAGAAAGCGGTTGCATCTGTATGTATACAAGGTGCAAATTCTGCAGGCAATCAAGCCTGATGACAAGCAACGACAATATGACTTTGCATGTGACATGCTTAACCGAATCGACCAGAATCCTGCCTTCTTGTCAAATGTAATGTTTTCTGATGAGGCCACATTCCATGTCTCTGGTACTGTGAATAAGCATAACATTAGAATTTGGGCGTCAGAGAATCCACACAGTATCAGGGAAAAGGTGCGAGATAGCCCGAAAGTGAACGTTTGGTGTGGCCTCATGTGCGACAAGATCATTGGACCGTTCTTCTTTACTGAGGAGACTGTCACAGGAACAACGTACTTAGACACGCTGGAGTTGTTTTGTTTTCCCCAGGTTGAAGACCTGCAACCAAACCTTTGGTGTCAGCAAGATGGTGCTCCACCTCACTGTTCGCTGGATGTTCGGAAAACTCTGAATGAAACATTTCCAGGATGCTGGATTGGACGAGATGGACCCGAGCATTGACCTCCACATTCTCCGGACATCACACCATTAGATTTTTTTCTTTGGGGCTACGTGAAGGACGGTGTTCACCACTGCAGTGCGGGACTTTGAAGATCTCCGTACTCGGATTGTGGAAGTGATTGGTACCATACCTCCGGACATGTTGCAGCAGACCTGGATGGAAGTTGAATATAGACTAGACATTCTTCGTGTCACCGCAGGGGCTCACGTGGAAGTGTTTTGATTTGTTGTTGTAATTTCTTTTTTTAAACTTAACTTGGCATACAACTTATTTTTGTGAAAAAAATTAATTAATTAAATTTCATTTTGTATATGGAGCAAATTGAAAATAGGGCATTTCGGTATATTTACTCAAATCAGAACGTCATTTCCACAGCTACGTCACCGACGAGAGAACGGGTAGCAATGTTGTAGTACAGGCAAGATTTCCCATTCAACACCAAACAACTATACTCTATCCCGGGAATTTCTGCAGCAAGGCCACACATAACGGTGTAGAAGGGGAGAAAGCGAGAGGGCGGTACAAGTAGTACAAGCTGATGCAAATAGCTGGTAAATGCAGTCCCTTTCCCCCCTCAACGCAATCCCGTTTTCTCGCAAGTTTTCATTGGTCAAGCCCTCTCGAGTTACTACTTGCGCAGAGACTTACTTTCGTTCGCATGCTCCATACATTCCAGGGACAGAGTATGGTACCTCGTGCTTGGTTATTGTTAAGTTTGGGTTCTTTGGATTATTCGATGTTCCGGAGTATGGAGTAAAGAATACGACTAGAGTTTAGAAACAAGCAAAAGTGTATATTTCACGAACAATATAACACAATTTGTATAAATAACTTACATTATGGAATAGACGCTAGACGCCTCGTCACGAAGGGCGGTATAGATTTTGCGGCATACATATTGGAAACTAGATAACAGAAAACTGACGTTAAACAACATACAATAACCAGGTCTGGCGCACACTGATGATGCAGATCAGGTCTGGCGGAGATGATCAGTCGGTACATGACACCCCCCCCCCCTTTTGGCAGAAGAGACTCCTGTTTCACGGAGTTTGCCCATGGCGGTCGTCTTGGTCTCTGGGATCTTCTAATCGTCTGATTGTCGTTTGTCGCATTTGGAGGCTCTACTTGATCTTCAGCAGCAGGTACTAGGAGATAGTTCTCCTCTCTAACTAAGACCGGGTTGTTGCCGCGCGAGAGACTTTGATTTTGGACGCCAACCTTAGCGGAATACCTCTTGATCTTCGAAAGATGAACAACAACCACGTATTTGTCGACAATTATTTTTGCCATCTTCCGGTCCATCAATTTTACAATTTTGCCAATAATGTATTTGGAACCATGACTGAATTTCTTCTTCCAACGTTCCACTAGTACAGTCATGTTCAAAAAATCTGTCGCGTGGATTTTTTCTAAGTGTAACGTCTTACGAAATTATGTTGGTAGCTCTGAAACAAGGAAGTGTTGTGAAATATACGATCCTCCAATCAGAGTGAAGTTCGATTCTGAGGAGCAGGAGGCGTGACTCACGGTCTTGTCCACAGGAAGTTCAACCAATGCAGCACTTCCAAATATGAGATAACGTCCCCATTGGTTAAATATTGTTTCAATAATGCGAATCGGCAGAAAGATTGCTCAAAAGTTTACTTTGTCGTTTTAATGCTTTCAATTGTTTCAAATTAGTATTAAATTGTCCCAATTATAGTTCATGAGCTTAATATAATGTATTCATGTATGTGTTTGACAATCATAATCACTCATTAGAACAATTTTCACATTGTTTCACTACGTGAGATGGCATTTCATTTACATTTATGATAAAATAATGGTTTGGGTGTAATAACAGTTTTCATTAATTATTTTAGAGATGCATTTTTATTTGTTGAGTTAATGATTAGGTTAATTCGTTCTTTCTCGCGAAAAGAGGGAACCACAGCTGAAAGAAAATACACAACTTGTATCATTGAGGTCAAGAGTTCGTTTTAACATCACTTTTTGCACACATAGGCTAATCACGACTCGGGATACATTTAAATTGGAATCTGAAACATTATGCGACCTGACTGGAACTCGGAAAAGGACCCCGAATTACAAGACGTCGATACATTACCACTTGGTCTGGCGAATGCCAATAATATTAAGGGGTTGTGGGAGTGGGAGAGGGGTGACGGAAAGTAGAAAATAAATAGTATTTTTGGGGGTATTTAATGTTATATTTATACACATAAAATATTTATTTTGATACATGTGTGTGGGGGGTGGGGAAAGGGGAAAAGAGAGGGACAGAAAGATATTGGGAGAGATGGGACGAAGAGGTGATTGTGGAAAATGTTTTATTTGACGTTCAGTAATCAATGATGATTATCTTATAAATACCATATTTAATGTAAATTTGTTTTAGAAATGGGGCCAGGGAGCTGTTTGTTTTACGTTCAGTGCAGAATAACAAGTGGAGACACATAGTGGTTCGTATCTCACTTTAAACTGTAGGTCCAGGCCCCATTAGCCTATCTGTGTATAACGTGGATTTAGAATTCAGTAGAAAATAACGTCGATCTAGTATTTTGGATTTTAGATGCGTTGAGACCACTAAAATTTTCAATTCTTATAATAAGAAACCTGTCCTCATATTACCATTTTGAAAGAGAGAGAGTTAATTGTATAATCTTTCGTTGTTAGTTTCAAAGAAGACTAATTCAAATAGTAACAATGGGATCGAATAAAGCTTACGAAAAGTTTTTGCCACCGTGGGGATTTGAACTTACGACCATTACAGTGACAACTCAGTGCGATAAGCACTACCCCACGAGTTTGTTCCTTCATACGGCATGATTATAAGTTAAGACCAATTCGTTCAATATACATTAGAAATATAATCCCCACCTGCCTCTTTACAAACAACACACCAAAACGCTCCTTTGTAACAAATGAAATAAAGGTGGTATGAATGTCACAAAACATTTAAGCAAAATCTACTATATTTACGACGCAATCGTTTTGCATGGAGAGGCTACAGCTTCGAGAATTGAGGTTGTGACGTGCTTTCTTGTAGTGGTACGATAGATATTCGTATGGCAAGGTTCCAGCGTGCACTAGCCAGTAATTTCCGAGAAAAAACTTCAATTTATTTTATGATGGTTTCATTGGAGTAAGTAGAAAAGAGTCATGAAATAATACCCAAAGAAGTCAACCATTATGAATTAATGTTACATACTTTTTTTTATTTCACTTTCCAAAACCTAGGATCTCAAAATAATACATGGCATGCGATTTACTAGACAGTCTGCTTTTCTGTGATTGATTCGTCGTGCCCAGTCGGGGATAACTTCCGTTCAAGGTAAAAGGGGAAGGGGAAGAAATCCACCACAGTACCATGACGTATGAAGTAACATGTTCACAGGCATCCAATGCAACTGATAAGGGTTCACCTGACCTTGGAAGTGTGGGAAACACGTTTCACGCTGGTTTCCAGAATGCTGTGGCTAAATCTGGAACTAACGGTGGAATAAGAAATAGTTTCTAACATTGGTACTATTATCGTATGGGCAAAACACCTCCGAATCATATATTTCGGACTTCTTTACATTGCTAACGTGTTGCGGAACATTTCTTAAGGCGAAATAATGCATTTCTAACTAAGATAATGTTTATTTTCTCTATTTACGAGTACTTACTGTTACTTCTTGTTTCGAATCTGTAACACATTATGGCCGTGATAGCATACTGGTTTAGGGGGCGTTCTGAGTGTGTTTTGTCGATTTATGCAGTGGTGCAACCTCGTTCACCGGAAAATATCTACTTTCGTGCCCCTATTTGAAATTATGCTAATATGTCGCATTTACGTGTAGAACTTGTGAAATAACCTTCCGATTTACCACGTTCATTGTCCATCTTCCTTTCGCAATTCGGAACCATCTTTCTTTCGCAATTCGTTAATGCTCTTCCTTTACGCACAACACTCTTGCAACCTTGAACATTGACGTCAGACGAGGAATGCCTACGTGGTTAGGTTAGGCCTGTTAGGTTAGGTTCCATTAGCATAAATACAAAGAAAAAATAATATTTTCGCTAAGAGACGCGTTACCTTTGTATTGCCTAACATGAAAAAGGTCTCTCCTGTGACGTCAGAACACAATGTTGCTAGGGTGTTGTGCGATAAGTGACACCCATTCGGGTCGGAACCATCTTTCTTTCGAAATTTGTTAATGCTCTTCCTTTACGCACAACCATCTTGCAACATTGAATATTGACGTCAGACGAGGAATGCCTACGTGGTTAGGTTAGGCCTGTTAGGTTAGGTTCCATTAGCATAAATACAAAGAAAAAATAATATTTTCGCTAACAGACGTGTTACCTTTGTATTGCCTAACATGAAAAAAACTTTCCTGTGACGTCAGAACACAATGTTGCTACAGTGTTGTGCGATAAGTGACACCCATTCGGGTCAGAACCATCTTTCTTTCGTAATTCTCTTCCTTCCAACCTTGAATATTGACGTCAGACGTGAGACGATGAATGCCTACGTGGTTAGGTTAGGCTTGTTAGGTTAGGTTCCATTAGCATAATTAGAAAGAAAAAATTTAAAAAAAACCTCTCCTGTGACGTCGGAACACAATGTTGCTACAATGTTGTGCGATAAGTGACACCAATTCGGAAAAAATGGCTTGTTCCGAACTCGACAGGTGGTTCTAGTGAAAACACGGCGAGGCTGAAACACTGGCTACGGGGTTGCATCGTCTTAACACACGGAACATTGCACTCTCATGCGAAAAGCAAATGGCGTGAGGAGAAACAGCGTGTCGGACAGAGATTTTCGCAGAAAACAACACGCATTCACATTAAAATGGATCAAATCTACATTCAGGAACTTCCAAAACGCTCAAGAAAATGATTTCCGTAAGTACTTTCTCCTGTAAATTTGAAGGAAATTTCAAGGAATCTGTTTTGACCATACGATAATGTTACCCTAACATTTAACAATGACACTTCGCATTTACAAAATATGAGATACGTATGTAGACTTTGATTTATTTATTATAGTAGACGGTAGAGAATTACTTACCACGAAAGTCAAGTTCTAAATTGCAGACATCAAAATGTACTCCAGGTTGTGAAATACATTTGTGATAGACAGCAGATAGGTTAATAAGACTTACAAGATTGCTAACGACTCTTAAGACAAACGTTCAACGAAGGCTATTGAGTGAGAAAATGGGAAGTTGTTAAATATAGCGGCCTAGTTGAGTGAAGATCGAAGGTTCGAATCTCTTATAGAACCGGCTATTTTTTTACACTAATTTTTGGTGCGTAATATATTTAATGTATTGTCGACATTTATAAGAAACAAAATATGAAAACTCTCCTCCTCCGTGACTGTGCGGTCTAAGACTCTGTGCTTTGGATTCCGACTGCAGCGGGACGGCATGGATTCGAGTCGTCCTGGGTTCTCGGCCTGTTATCTGTATAGGACCAGTGGCAATCCACCATCGTGAGGAAATTGGGGAGCTACGAGTGACTGGTGTAACCTGGTTTCAGATATCTTCTATAACGGCTGAGGGTTCGACGTGCTGACCAACGTCACCTCGTTGCCAGTTGAAGATAACTCTAGGTAGGATTGTGGAAGGGATACTGACAGTCGGGAGATAGCCCATGGCCCTTCGAGGTTATAAAATATGAAAACTATTCCTTCCGTAAATCTAATTTCTCGTCATTGTCACGTGAGATTTCTTTTCAGTATGACTCCTGCAATACTAATCAGTTCCTAAGTGAGATAATGAGATGGACAGAGAGATATTAAATTATGAGTTCACTGTTTAAAAAATTAGCATTAACACATTTTTATATTCACATACCTCTTTACAATTTCCTGAGCACGTCACTACAAATGAACCAATCTAGTGCACACTACAGCCTTGGCTTATCGATATGGGGTATCCTACAATTACAGTCAAACCACAACCTCAATTCTCGAAGCTGTAGCCTCTCCATGCAAAACGATTGCGTCGTAAATATAGTAGATTTTGCTTAAATGTTTTGTGACATTCATACCACCTTTATTTCATTTGCTACAAAGGAGGTTTTGGTGTGTTGTTTATAAAGAGGCGGGTGGGGATTATATTTCTATTGCATATTGAACGAATTGGTCTTAACTCATAATCATGCCGCAAGAAGGAACGAACTCGTGGGGTAGTGGTTTATCGCACTGGGTTGTCACTCTAATGGTCGTAGGTTCAAATCCCCACGGTGGCAAAAACTTTTCGTAAGCTTCATTCGATCCCATTGTTACTATTTGAATTAGTCTTCTTTGAAACTAACAACGAAAGATTATACAATTAACTCTCTCTCTTTCAAAATGGTAATATGAGGACAGGTTTCTTATTATAAGAATTGAAAATTTTAGTGGTCTCAACGCATCTAAAATCCAAAATACTAGATCGACGTTATTTTCTACTGAATTCTAAATCCACGTTATACACAGATAGGCTAATGGGGCCTGGACCTACAGTTTAAAGTGAGATACGAACCACTATGTGTCTCCACTTGTTATTCTGCACTGAACGTAAAACAAACAGCTCCCCGCCCCCATTTCTAAAACAAATTTACATTAAATATGGTATTTATAAGATAATCACCATTGATTACTGAACGTCAAATAAAACATTTTCCACAATCACCTCTTCGTCCCATCTCTCCCAATATCTTTCTGTCCCTCTCTTTTCCCCCTTCCCCACCCCCACACACATGTATCAAAATAAATATTTTATGTGTATAAATATAACATTAAATACCCCCAAAAATACTATTTATTTTCTACTTTCCGTCACCCCTCTCCCACTCCCACAACCCCTCATTATTATTGGCATTCGCCAGACCAAGTGGTAATGTATCGACGTCTTGTAATTCGGGGTCCTTTTCCGAGTTCCAGTCAGGTCGCATAATGTTTCAGATTCCAATTTAAATGTATCCCGAGTCGTGATTAGCCTATGTGTGCAAAAAGTGATGTTAAAACGAACTCTTGACCTCAATGATACAAGTTGTGTATTTTCTTTCAGCTGTGGTTCCCTCTTTTCGCGAGAAAGAACGAATTAACCTAATCATTAACTCAACAAATAAAAATGCATCTCTAAATTAATTAATTAAAACTGTTATTACACCCAAACCACTATTTTATCGTAAATGTAAATGAAATGTCATCTCACGTAGTGAAAACAATGTGAAAATTGTTCGTGAACTATAATTGGGACAATTTAATACTAATTTGAAACGATTAAAGGCAATTAAAACGACAAAGTAAACTTTTGCGCAATCTTTCTGTCAATTCGCATTATGGACACAATATTTAACCAATGGGGAGGTTATCTCAGATTTGGAAATGCTGCATTGGTTGAACTTCCTGTGGACAAGACCGTGAGTCACGCCTCCTGCTCCTCCGAATCGAACTTCACTCTGATTGGAGGATCGTATATTTCACAACACTTCCTTGTTTCAGAGCTACCAACATAATTTCGTAAGACGTTGGACTTAGAAAAAATCGATGCGACAGATTTTTTGAACATGACTGTACCTTTTCCCCCGGCATATATGGAACAGGGCCAATAGGATGATTGCTGGAATTATCTGTTACGTCAGAAGTGGAAATATCCGTTCTTGGCCGAAACTTAAGTAAGCGTTCTGCCGGAGTATACCCACGCACTGGAGTATTTCTCAATCTACCCAAAAGTTCAAGAATGAACTTGTCCGTGTCTCGCAAAGTAATAAACGAGCGATTCGAAAAGTTCTTTTCGAACATGTTCTTCACCACCCCAACATTGCTTTCAACTAGACCATTTGATTGGGGGCAGTACGGAGCTGAGTGAAGAAGCTTAACATTCCTCTTTGAGCAATAAGCGCTAAACTCTGAAGATGCAAATGGTTGGTTACTCCCCTGCGCGTGGGTTAACTCGGATTTTAATCGCCGCTCTCTGAGTGTAAAGTTTACCCTCCTTTCACTCCCAGCTTACCCGGCGTTTTTGTTGGTGCAACAGCAGCCGATTGGTGGGTTAACTCTGAGTTTACTCTTACTCGCGAGTAAATCGAAGTTGGTGCAAACGGGCATCAGTGTATATTTGATCTTCACAATCTCTCTTTTCTTTTCTTGATGTGTTTACAGAGTAAAAATGGCCACAACACCATCTATTTATACCAAATATGAACAGCAATCACTAAAATTGTGCTCCAAACCGGAATTAAATACTACAGAAAATATTTTTGATAGGAATGTTCACCAATGTTAGGACAACTCAAATTCAAAATGCCAAATGATGGAATCTGGGCGCCGGTCAATAATTATCTGCACTCTTGCCGTAATTTTCTTAAGGTTGTCCACACTGCTTCTGCGGAGGAAAGTCAATGAAGTGTGTATTTCTCATTGATTTAGTGTATATTTGAGATTCACAATTATTATTTCCTTTCCTTGTAGTGTTTACATGGTAAAAATGGCCGCGTCACCCTCCATTTATACGAAAGAAGAATAGTGATCAGTAATCTCTCTTTTGTTGTCTGAAGGTGTATCAGGGGCCGAAATTTGCATCACAATATAGAGGACTAATGTTGCAGATGACTTGCCACTACATCAATAGTTACTCGTGGGTCATAATCATGGCACGGACGCGGCCTGTAGCCAGGCAGGGGCCAGGGGATCTCAGCTCCCCCTGGAACTACCGTCAGCCCCCCGGCACTGAGGTCAGCCCCCTTGACATTAGGTAAAACTATTTTGTGTAATTCGTTTTGCAGTGAAGAGTGAAAATGTAGACAATATATATTATTTTGCTCACATCTTTGATGAAGGATAAATTCAGGGAGCATGAACAGGAGCTATTACATTCGTTCATCTTATTTATAAGAAGAAGTCTGAGTAGCGGCAAGTATTTGGGAGATTCTCTTCTCTAGACTTCAGAAAGTTCCCTCACAGGGGAGCTTCTTTATCTGTACCTTCGCTACCCATGTTGCGACCTCCTATTTATACAGAAATCTGTGACTTTCATGTCATTATGCAAATTCCCTCCGCAAATGCGTGAAAGGTTAACAGCTCCCAAGTTTTGGGAACGAAGGGGAGTTTTATTGTTTCGGCCGGGGAGTGGAATGTACGCTAGGCACTCTGATCTATGATTGAATATTGTCCATATTTTCTTGGGTGATGTAAATATATGTATCATCAAATGTAGTATGGAGTGTGTAGTAAGGGATGATTTCAGTAGCAGCCAATTAATACTTCAAGCTATATTTTAAAAGATATAGGAAAAATGTAATATTTGTGTGATATTTCTAAACTTTATGTAACTTAATGACCCCACACATAATTTACCTTCATTTAACACTGTTAAACGTTTGAAAAATTGACTTGATTTACAAACCCCCCCTGATAACCCGTGAGCCCCCCCCTGGAGATCAATTCTGGCTACGGGCCTGGCTCAATGTTGTCGTGAGCAGTAAATGTGAATGACCATTCTGCTGCTCTTTCACGCTCAACACTTGTCCGACCGTATTTTAGCTTCTGAAGTCATTCGAACACACTTTGTGGTTCAAATTTCCCAGATTTCTGCCCCTGGCAATCTCATCTCTGCCAGCTGAAGTACTCTGTCTACGAGCTCGCAACTTTTTCCACGTGTTAAGTCACACATCTTGGGGTTCTGATCGCATTCTTCTCTTTCGACTTTATTGTTCTCTCATTAGGTCGAAGCTCGATTGTGGATGGGTTGTGCATTCCACAGCCCGTTTATCTCAACTTCACATCCTCAAAGCTATTTGTCGTCCTGGTATTCATCTGTTTTTCGTACCGATCCAGTCATCTACTTGTTTTTGGAGGCATCAAAGCCCTCGTTGTCTCTACAAAGACAACGTATTGTTCATTATTGCCACCATCTGCTCTCAATGTCATCCCATCCATCATAGCACAGTCTCTGACGAGAGAGAGTTGACTGTGTACCGCATACATTCTCGTGCCACAAGGCCACTCTGTGTTCGTGCAGATGAGCTCAGCACTTGGTGTTGATAGCGATCTGCCTGGTGCCCCTCCGCTTTTCCGTATCTCTCTACCTGGGAATTGCTCGGATATCCCATTAACCTGTCTCATAACTGCTCTCCTAAAGGCGGGGAAACCTAAGGGTTTTACAATTTCGATCGCAATACCCCAATTTTACTGTTTTGTGTACGGATGAGTCCATATCGATTGAATCAGTAGGTTGTGCCCTGTTGTCAACTCGCACAGTTTCAGTTTTATTTATATTCTGCTTGTTCTATCTACATGGCGGAACTCTGTGTAATACTAGAGGCGCTGTACATTGCTGAAGTTCACACTTTGCACAGAGTCCTCATTTATTCGGATTCCTTTAGTGTGCTCTAGAGTCTGAAACTACCTCTTCCGGATACCCTACAGTGAAGTAAATTTTTCTACGATTAGCGCCCTTCCCTGAGAGTGCAGGCATCAAAGGAAGCGAAGCAGCTGCTGGTGCTGCCAAACTCTGCTGATGGAGACAGCAAAGTGCTTTCCGCGCCCAACATTGGTGCATGTCGTTCCTCACAGGGTCACTCCGGCAGAGAAAGGATAATACTAAATAGGTGTCTCATTGGACACGGCCGTCTCATCTATAGTCAATTGCTGCAAGAGCTGAACCCTCCGCCCTTCCGTGTATTTAATGTACCTAATTTTAAATGTTCAGGACATTCTTATGAAATGTGTAGGTTTTAATGTCCTAAAAAGTTTCATCTCCATCACCCAGAACAATTCGTTACCATAGTTTACTAGAATACATACAAGTATAACAGTATAAAAATTTATTTTCCTTAATATTCATGACAAAGCCTATCAATTTTTCCCCAAGGCGTACGGTTTTGGCATTCTGGTTATTAGTTACCCTGAAGTAGATGAACAACACCCCAAAAGATCATTTCTGTAGTAATTACTTCCGGGTTCGATCCTAATTCCACCCTACTATATTGTTGTGGCCAGCCAAGAACCACTGAATCCAGTTGATTGCTTGTAATAATTGGAACTCTCCTGGTTTCAGAAGATTTCCGGTTTTTAGAGTGACACCAAACCCATGTCATTAATTACGACTTACCTTAGTCATCAGGAAACACAAGCATTACGTGGATGTTGTTAAATGAACAATATCTGTGTTCCAGCACTCACGAATAATAGCTCGCATTTCTGACCCAACTTCCTAATAACAAGTATTTTCATCTACATTTTGCTTGTTTACTTTTCCCCTTACATGTTGCCTACCCCTAACAATATTTTGTCCTTTCTCGCATATTAAGAACAATTATATGTTTTTTTTTTACACATAACATTAATATTAATTTGTATTATTCTTAACCATATGACACCAAGCACAATTGTGTCAATTAATTTGTGTATCCTTGTGTATTTGTTTTCAATCTTTTTATTATTATTATTATATTTTTTTTTAGTGTGTAGACGAGCCTTTGTTCTCAATTTTGTATTTGTTCTTTTTGTGTCTTCTTTATGTTTCTCTCTTTCTTCTTTGTTTGTTATTGTACAAACATTTAGTAGGTAGAATGTATTTTGTATGTATATATATCCATCGGGGTTAGGTGGTAGAACAGCCGCAGGCTGAACCTCGCCCTTTAATAAAGGAAAATTGAAATTGAAATTGAAATTGAAATTGAAGTTTGAAGTGATATCCAATCTACATATGTTGCACAGTGTGATTGCTATCAACTCATCTGAGCTAATGCAGTTCATAACATGTCAACACCATGCGGTTTCTTTACTTGCAATTTCTTAACTCATCCGATCTTGAAGGCTGAAAGGTTCTGAGTTTAAGTCTCTCACTCACTCTATAGCATTCTTAAACCCGAAAGTTTATGGATGCAGCAACACAAGCCTTCCATCTGTCCCTATCCTGGGCAAGATCAATCCAATCTGTTCCATCTTTACCAATTTCCTTTAGGTCCATCTCAACGTTATGCCTCCATTTTCATCTTGACCTTCCTACAGGTCTCTTACCATCAGGTTTCCCAACAAGAATCCTGTAACCTCTTCGTTCCTCTCCCATTCGTGCCACATGGCCTGTACATCAAAGTCTTCTTGATTTAATTATTCTCATAATATCTGGACATGTGCATATTATGCAGTTCTAAATTATGCTTCTCCACTCGCCTGTCTCCTCATCCCTTTTAGATCCAAATTTTTGTCTAAGGATTTTATTTTCAAATACTCTTCACTTATGTTCCTCTTTTCATGTAAGGGACCAACTTTTGCATCCATATAATACTACAGGCAAAATTACTGTTTTCTCTATTTTAATTTATAGTATCTTAGATATTATATGAGAGAATAAAAGTTAATGAAGAAAAAAGTGTTCTGAGCTTAAGGCTTTCCGGAAATGTATAGTTATTGGGAAACATTCCAATCTAGTATACTCGTTTTGACATGGTTAGAATGGGCTATTTTGATCCACCTTTGTCAACATGAGGATGTTAGAATAATAAACTTTCTGTATCATGAAAGAACCTTCAGCACTTATACTCATACGGTTGTTATTTTTGTTGTAAGTGACCTTGTTGTCAACCCAGCTCTGCTGATTTCCAATGGGTGAGTATAGAGCGACAGTGGTTCTTGGATACCTCAATGGCTGACAATACTATACTTGTGGGTGATAACTACGGAGAAATCATAAAATACGCCGCAAGTAAAAAAGTACACTGGACGTTCCAAGTGTTGAATGGAAAAATCTTGCTGTCACTACATCATGCGAAAGCGAAGGATACGATTTTGAAACCTGATCAAAGAAGGGAAACGATCTTATGAACATTCATAACAAAATATTTTCTAAATAATTTTCACTATTTTCGTGCCATTAATTACATTGACTATGTCTCTTTCTTTCAGTCCATTTTCAGAAATCAAATTAGGTTGTATATAAATTGTTTATCTCTTTTATAGTGTTATTAAATATAAATATTAACAATCATATATTAAGGGGCCTCCCGGATGGCGCAGTGGTAGCGTCCTCGCCATGTAATCAAGGGTTCCTGGGTTCAATACCCGGTGGAGGCACATAGTGGTTCGGATCCCACTTTAAACTGTAGGTCCAGTCCCGATTAGCCTTAATGTACATAAAATGATCTAAAGTCTTCTAACAAACATCTCGTAACCTTACAAGATATAAAATAACGTCATTCATCTAAAGTATTATAAATAATGAGTTTTCTACAAAACTATTTTTTTTTTTAATTTTCAAAAATAGATTTATCAATATATTATTGAAGTCTGCACTATTTCGAACATTTCTGAAGAATAAAATCCCGAGATATATAAAATAAACAATATCCAATATGGCGGCCGTCAGAACGCATATGGCGATTGGCTACTCGAATGAACATACCTTAAGTGGTACTACAACAATTAAGTCTACCAAGTCTCTTGCTTTTATTAAAAAGTCAATGATTCCGGACTTAACAGCCGGACTGTGATAAATACACACCTTTCTGGTGCTATCCTCCATTTGGAGACACATTTTATGGTGCACCCTTCATTAAAATACGTTAAATCTTATATTGTTTTAAAGCTTATAAAGTAGGCTACAACTTTTATTCGAAATAATTTCATGTCATTTAATTTGTTGAAAAGTTAAAAAACAAAAACTTCAAAAAGTACTAGAAAAATTTCACTTCTTGAAGATTATTTTTTTAAATTACGACAAAACCACCAACATTATCGAAAAATTAAACAGAATCTTTTCTGCAGCCCATCTAATGAGGATTAAGACTAAATAAGGATGACATCCCTACGACGATTGGTAACGGAGATATAGGTCTGCGAAATTGATGTTTGGGGGGGGCCGCTGGGAAGGAAGCACCGCGAGGAGGGGCGGGGACTTTTGGGATTTTGCACTACTAGTAGTGTTCTAATAACTGACCCAAAATTCAGCTTTTACGGAATTTTTCCCGACATTGGCCTTTTTTTGTACTTCATTGACTGGGCTATAAGCACTCTGCCACGGAACTACTTGCAGATTCACGCTTTATTCGTCAGATGAGGATGAGGATTGCAGAGTAAACATTCCTAGATTAGCGTCATCGTTATCGTTATCATCATTTATTGACTCAAGTCGTATTCTTCATCGTGCAGATTTACCCATAATCGATCATTTCTTACTCTTTGTCTGCAATTTCTTACTTTTGGTTGATTGATTTCGTCTAGTAAATATAATGATCGCAATGATGGAAGTGCAATGAAAACTTTTTTACGAAATATCTTCATTTGTTCATTTTTTTAAAATTATTACAATTATTCTTTAAAGTAACATAAGAAAAGGTGTGTAATAACGGAGCATGTCTCCTATCTCTAAAACTGGGAATTTGTCCTTTTGTCTAAGGGTATATGCTCCGCTTAGTCGTGCTCGTTTAAAACACGACGTGACCATGAAATTGTAGGAAGCATCATTTAGCACAAGACGGGGCCAAATTAATCATTATACTATAGAAGTACAACTGTAAATTAAAACTTGATATTTTACTCATGAGGTAGAAAAGTGTTATAATTTTCCTTTTGCCTCGATTATTTAAAAGAAAATACAAGACACGTAATTCAGATATTACACACGAAAACAGTCAGGCTGCACCTGAGAACAACGAATAACAACACAGCGCATTCTCCCAGAAACTCGCCGAATCTCTCCTCATGGGGTATCTCACCTCGAATGATCCTAGATAATAAACTAGATTATATTGATTTGACACTAGCTAGTCGGAAAAACAAAAAAATGGTGCTAACTAACTAACTCTGTAGACTTCTCAAAGCCGAAGGTTTATGGCTGCAGCAACACAAGCCTTCCATGTTTTCCTATCCTGGGCAAGATAAATCCAATCTTTTCCATCCTTACCGATTTCCTTTAGGTCCATCTCAACGTTATCCCTCCATCTTCGTCTGGGCCTTGCTACAGGTGTCTTACCATCAGGTCTCCAAACTGTAAATTATCTAGATTGATCTAGATCTACTTACAATAGTAAGTCAATAATGCATTTAGTTTTCTTGTTTACATTCAGATTGTCCGATATGATTCGAGTTCGAAATACGAACTGAAATTTCGTTGAATTTGAATTTAATGCGTTATATTTAATTCAAATTAATGATATTTAGCGAGCAACTTCCCTCACAATTCATTGCGCGAAATCACGCTCCGCCACTATATTTAGGGCAAACCCACATGTCTGATTTCAAGCTTTAGCTTCCCAAAGTCTTAGGCGAGATGACGTCAAGTTGAATATCATCCATGGAACTGTTATACTGAAGAATCAGCACTGATCGATAGAAAACAATTGCTCTGTAACAGAAAACGGCTGAAACATAAAATTTAGTGAAGTCTAAATTAAACCTAATACTAATATACAGTGGGAGCCAAGAATGTGTGTTGAACTTTTGAAATCCAATGGCTCTACTTGCATGTATCATGTTGCAACTGTTTTGAAAATTGGACGATTTTCTGTACTTTTCAAATTTACATTAGCTTTGTACCCACAAGGCAATTGGTTGAACTAACTCAACCTGTTGATTACAAGCCCTAGGACGTTCACGACTTTAGGTGTTTCATCTTACGAGAAAGTTTAAGTATGCAGACATAGGCTGAATCGACATAATGGACATTTCCACTAAATTTTTTAAAAGATCATTTTTAAAATTTACACCATCGACAAGTAACCCCTGCAATTTCCCACGTTCATGTGCGTTCATTTTTAGGTAAAAAATCGAGTTTCTAATTTTCGAGCTGAGCCTTGCGCGCAAAACACACCTGCGTCATGTTGTGACGTCGTCATTCGACTCGTCCTGTCGTCTGCACTTCGCGTACGCTGCATTTGGTCAGACGGTGTTAGGACGTGTCTGTGTGTGCTATGAGATAATGGATTGGAGAAGAAACGTAACTACTGGAACATGAAATTGTTGTTACCACTAAGCAAGCACTAAGTCAGTGCTTTACTACAGTTTTCTCTGCTGAGTTAATATTACAAATAAGATTTTTTGTTGCCTTGTGCCGAATCAAGTATCAATCTTGTGAGTTACAAAGAGCAGAGCAGCCAGAATTTCATAGCTGGTCAGTGTTGTGGATATCACAGTGAAAAATAAAGATTTCACCATTATGCACAAATATGAGTACCAGATGCTCCAATAAGATATTTCTCAATATACTCACAAATTAAAAAAACAGACGACTTGTTTGCGTGCGATTTACATGGCAAGGCCACATGAATGATAAGCTACAAGAACAATGGAATTGGTCTGTGAAAGCTATGTAAAAGTGCAAGTTACTAAAAATACTGTTCTATTTAATTACATTGTAATGCATTGCCATGGGCGTAGCCAGAAAGTTTTGTACGGAGGAGGGGGTTCAGGATCTGATAAAAATTAAAACACTAAAAGTTATAATAATGGCTATGATTATTATTGCACAACAATAACTATTATAAACTAATAAAATAAAAGTATTTATTTCTATAATAATTATATTACATCCTTCCTTGGGCAGGCTGTTCTATTCGGTCCAACAGATGAGCGAATAAGCAGCGCAACTGTTTTATTTATTTATCTGTTATTTTTTTTTTAACATTTCAAATACAGTTAGTGTACTGAAATGCAAAGTACTATATTTTGTTATTTATATTTACACGCCTTGTTCCAGAAAAAGAATTAAGTCAGGAGTACATTTTGGTCATATAGTGCTCTCACATAAGAAATCTAATTTTTGGAATTTTAAAAACTTGAACCACCTATTCCTTGGATTAAATAATGAAAATATGGATCCTGTATTTTACACTTAACTTTTTTGATCTCGCGCATTTTTTACTTTGATTTTTTGTTGGAATAATGGGCGTCGAAAGAAGGGGAGTCGGACGCCCCCCCCCCCCCCGTTTGGAAATTGGCATAGTTTATTTCAACTGAGCTTGCAATGTTGACAAATTGTACTGACCGGGTGTTATGCTAATTTTTTCATTTCCTACTGCAATCCTATTATTATGTTCTGTGATGTTGGGAATCACGTACATGCTGTAAAAAGCACGAAGAGCTATGGATTTAGGATAGACGATATCGTCGTGCAACGTGAGTTTCAAGACCGAAGTTTCGCTCGTGAGATGGAACACTCCCATCGTGTTTCAAATGGAACAGTGCTTTCTGGAAATATCGAATCCATGGGTTATTTATTTTAGAGAGAAACATTAACATGGAGAGATAGAGCTGACCGCAGTTCACTTCCTCGAAACCTTAGATTCTTTCGTCGTTGTAGTAGATGTTTGAAGATTTTAGATAATTTACTAAAGTCGATGGAGCAACGCCTCCGAAAGAATCGAAATCGAACGTGTTTGAATTTTTTAGTTAACATATCCAGTTCGTGCCTCGATTTTCGTAACTGTCCAAGTTGACGACTCCACACTCTTTTTTTTCTTACGGTGGAGGGTAAAGAATCTGACATAAAAACTCCTCTGAAGTGTTTGATTCCCAACGGTTCGATCAGAGATTCAATGTCGCGGTTACTGAGCGCTTCTTCTTTTTTTTAAACTTGCTCAAGACGCTTTACCTTTTTTCTCCATGGCCAGATTGTGACGTTTCTGTTCTTCCAATTCCGCCTTGTTCTTTTTCGAGTAGATTACGGTTTTTGCTATGGCCGCGCTTCCACCTGCCAAACTTCCCACTGCACCCAAAGCCGCTAGAATTGCCGGAATGCTGAATATGAAACCTCCCGTGTGTGTCTCTTTCCTCGAACGCTGGAATCTTTTCAAATGAGGAGTGCTGAGCAACAATTTCATTCCGTGACCTTTGGACAAGCAAGAACGTTTCCTTTCGCGTTGTTTCTTGGTGAGTAACCCGTCGAGAGCACCCAAAGTTTTTAGATTCGAGTACCGTACTTGGTAAACGACACCCTTGGGCTTCATGATGATGCTGTGTTATTTATATACATATACATCAGCGTCCCTGCTGATGAATCTCCCAAATGCTGCATGTTCCAATTTTGTATCTGCTTCGTGACGTGCATCTAGATTTGTTTGTACATTGTAAGCGATGTCGTGATCTTTGCATGCTGCATCCAACGGATTCACTCCTTTGTCTCCTTTTTTCAATCTTTGTTCGAGTTTGGTTCCTGGTCCGCAGTACTGATAACCTGGAATATGCATTTCGAACGGTAATTTGTTTATGATGTCGTTCACGAGTCCCTTACCATCTCCAACGTTCCAAAATTTCGGCGGAAGAGTGTTGATTATTTTGATCAGATACCCAATTCCTTTACTGTCTTTCACGATGAAGTTGGAGAGTTTGATGCTGATTATGTCCACGATCGCTACTTTCTCTTGTAAAAGTTAAGATTACCTGCATTTTCTTCGCCTACTATGACAAGTAAACGATCCACGAGTATTCGAACGTCGTCAACCCATACGAATTCCTTCGGTAACGTATTGTAGCGTTTGACGCCACTTCCACTTTTTATATCGTTCCAAATAGGTTTGATGAGATTCCTGTATTTCTCTCCACTGCTTGAGTTCACTCGATTCTGAGAAGCGTCGATTGTTTTGATACAGAGCATCCGACAATATTAAAATGTCCGTGTAACTTTGATAATCTTCTTCCGTGTAATCTTTGGGATAGTTTTTGGTGATGAGTTCCCAAAGTCCAACCGTACCTGGACCAACTATCTTTCTCGCCTAAATTAATTTTTACGTCGTCTCCTTCGAACGTGACTTTCCATTTTCCAATTTTCCAAATCACTCCTTCGTTGGTTTCCATGCTCGGATACAATCCGAACAACTCGTCCTTGTCGAATTTCGCGGTACTCAGGTAATCTCGTGCCAATGGACCCAATTCGATCTTATCCGAAGAAGATGAAGTACTTCCTATGGCTTGACGTTTCGGCGTTTGTCTGAGTTCGAGAGAAGTGTGAATGCTAGAGAGAGGCGTCGGAGGATAATCTTCGTAATTTCGAGCGGCAAGAGGTACAAGTTCCGTGATGAGATCCTTGTTCTGTTCCGTGACATTTTTTATTTCTTTACCGCTGATAGCATCGATGATAGGTTGATCCTGACGTTTCTTCTCTTCGTAAATTCCACGTAAATTCTCGGATTTCCGACCCTTGAACCGCATAACCAGAGTCGCGCAACTTGAGGTTCTCGTCTTCGATTTTTCGTTTTACCATAGTGTTATTTTATACGTCGTTTCTCACAACGCCGCAACATTGAAAAAGTCGTTGAATTTGTTTCTCTACTTTCCGTCGTTCGGTTTCCTCATTATGTCGATCGTGACGAATCCGAAGTCATCTTGGTTCCAGCACGAAGAGCAGAATTTAGTAAATTGGTTGTAGTTCATATCTCCGCCTACGTAATCATCGTGAACGTGCTTGAGATTGGTGTGATCTTGACGAAACAAACAAATGAAATTAGCATTGTCGCCTAGAAACTGTTTCGGAATTCTGGAAAAAGTTTGAGCTAGGTAGAAGCAATCAATTCTCCTGTGACGAACCTGAGTGAAAAGTTGCGAATTTCATTTTGATTTTCCAGAATCACGTCGTCGAATACCACTATGGAATGTTCGTGACAGCTGTCGAGTGGTTTCATTTCGGATTCGAAAGTTGCTATGTCCAGTCACTCGTACAAATTAATGAGTTGCCGATATTTTGGTTGTTCCAAACTTTTCGAAAACACGTACAGGTGCCTGTTCTCCCAATCTAACCAATTCGGTGCGAGGAGCCGGAAGGACCGACGATCAAACATCGAATGTTGTCGGGTATCAACTCGCCATTTTTCCTTTTAGTTTCAAATTTAGAATCAGGTAAACGTTTTATCACGTTCCACGTTGTCACAAGATCAGTTCGTTCGCATTGAAAAAACTCTTTTCCGGAAGTCCCAGCCATTTCAACAAAAGTTTATTTTTTCTGCGCAAAACTTTTTCGATGAGGTACGTGTCGGGGTATTTAGTTTTTGAGAGTTCCTCTTCGTAAAATCTCCTTTCAAAATTTCACAGCTACTATCCTTTTTTATATACGTGTGACGTTTTCCGGGTAGAATTCGAACTACGATAAAAAGTTCCGTGCTCCAATTTTTTGTGAATCCCTTCTCGAACGTACGTTTGAATTTACTGATCCTCACCTGATCTCCGATTTTGTATTTAGGTTTTTTGGTCGTCGGACGGTACTTTGGACAATAAACTGTAGAAATTAAACGCCGCTCGTCAGATTTAGTAACGTCGACGGGTTTCATGCGTATCGTGTCCTGAACGGTGTGATTGTAATCATCGACGAGTTCCTGCAGGATGTCGACCCATTTGTAATTTCCCTGAAGCGTGAATCGTTTCCACATGCGCGTCTTCTAAGTTCGATTGAATCTTTCCACGATGTAACTTTTGATGTAACTGAAAGTCGAATAATGCTGAATGTCATGTTTTTCAATAAACTGTCTGAAAATCGAATTGTAAATTCTTTTCCGTTATCCGTTTGAAGAAATCGAGGACGTCTACCACTTCAATCGAAAATGGTTTTGAATGCTTCGACCACGTATATTCCAGTTTTTTTTTATTTTAAAGGTAAAGGCCATGCGAATTTTGAAAATGTGTCTATGATGGTCCGGAGGTATCTGTATCCTGTGTTGATTTTATGTAATTTTTTTAACTTTCCTTTACTCATTTCAATCAAATCACTTTGCCACAAATCATCGATGCCTTTTGTTACCACAGCCAAACGTTCGTAATTGCGACGTGCAGGTTTGTGCAAATCGTTCACGATTGCCTCTCTAGACATTGAGTGAGAGATTTCGTTTGAAGAGAATGACTAACGTGATCGGATGTTTCGAAGGTGGCACTTCGCTGGTATTTTGAATAAATAATTTGTCACCTGAGCTCACGTCAAAAACCATAAGGTCCTCGTCTTTGTGTATTTCATATACGGAATCAGTTTCGTATCAGTACGCCAAAGGAATATTTCCTGCCTTCTGGACTCCTCGCTTACTTATTAACGTCATTGTAGGAATAGCGAGCTGTTTTCCATGTGCCCAATACGAAACTTCATACAGTTCTATAGTGCCGTCAATTAAAAACCTATGATATGGACGATGGGGATGCAACATGTACAACTTGTTGCCTTCAACGAACGTGGAAGTTCTTTGAAGATTCGGTATGCTGTTCATTTCGATAGCTTGCAAGGTGAACAACTTGGCAATTTTAGTATCGAAAGTAACGAGATTACTGTGAACGTGTCCAAGTTTAATTTCTATGGGCAACAAATGCTCGACGATGGTTTCAGATATAGACGAAAACGACTGTTTGATTTTTACTTCGACATTCAATTGCTTGTAGTTTTCGTTCAATTCTTGCAACTTGGCACCGAAAGCGGCTAAGGTAGATTCCTGAGAAGCAGCATTTGTTTCGAGAACGCCAACCTGTTCTCTGACGTTGGCGACGATCTGCTGAAGATTTTCAACTAGATTCAATTTGGAACTTTTCTCGGTAAGATCGTTTCTGATGTTTCTCATCTCGGTAAATTGCACATGGAGATCGTTCACACTCTGAGATGTCGGTAACGTGGAAACCATGTCGCGAAGCGAAGAAATTTCATCTCTAATCTGTTCCGTGTTCGTCTCTTCGGTTTCTAATCGTTTCAATATGCGTGAAATATTTATTTTAACGGCGTGAAGTTTTTTTGAGGTGGGAAGATTGCCGACCGTATTTTCGAGTTCGGTCAAAGAAGTTTTGATGTCACTTGACTCGGACAACGTCGACACAGCCGTTTTCAGCTTTTCTAAATCTTCGTTCGAAGGGACGCTCGTTTGTAAAGTTTCGAGATCCTGCTGTATGTTGTCCAATACGTGATGAAAATGAGCAAGGTTAGATTCGACGTTCAAATTTCCTAAATAATCAATCTTCTGCCGAACCGTAGTTAACGTGTCTTGAATACTTGTCAGCGCACTTGCTTGAGTATGAATATTTTCAATCTCTTCGTTAATCAACTCCAAAGATGCCTGAAGTGTAGCAATCGTAGTTTGAATGTGTTCGAAATCTTGGTACGCCTCCAATTGAATTTTTATGTTTGCAACGCTTTGCTGATAATTTGCAATTCATCTGACGAAGGTAAATTCGTGATGGTGTCTTCCAAAATTTGTAATTTATTTTTAATTTCTTCGAGCGTTTTGTAAATTTCTTCCTCTTCGATTGTGTAAAATTGCTCGCGTAATTTAGAGATGGCGTAATGTAACTTTTCTGCATGTATATTATTTATCGAGTTTTGAAGTTGAGACAAATTTTTTTCGATGTTGGAAGTTTGCTCTTTAATTTCAAGTTTTAATTTTTCCAAATCTTTCGTTTGAAACTGTTGCAATTTAACTAAGTCGTTCTGAAGTGAATCCACGCTCAATTGTATATTATGAACATTGTCAAATGAAGGCACGTCGACGTAATTTTTCAACAGAGTTTTCAGTTCGGAATCGATTTTGAGAATGCGGTCCAAGCATTGTGATTGAAGACTTGCTATTTCCGACTGTAGACTGGTGTTGATTGTATTTTGCAAAGCAATCAGATCGTTTCTCAACTTTTTAACCCTGACATCCAGCATGAGAATCTCGCTGTCATGATCCACGTTCTTCGTGTGTCCGAAAATATCGTTAGGCATTATGGTTATTTATTAACGGATACGTGATTCGCAATTCTACGAAGAGAGGAATGAGTTTGTCGTATTCTCCAAGAAGTTCAACGTAAAAATAATCTGCAGAAACATCGTACGTTGTCGCAGAATCCATCTTATCGTGTTTGATTCGATAAATGTTACTCCCAGAGGAAATTTTGTTTTCACCTGCATTCTCCGGATTCACGGCTATCTGAAGTTTCCCGCCAATCGGAATCTTGTAGAAATTTAAGTTATTGTTGAAGACGTAAAAGGTTTTACCGACGTCATCGTCGAATTTCGTCCAAAAGCTGTTCAGGTGAATGATCAAGATACCGTTGAGTTTAGATAACATTGAAGACAAGAGATTATTGAAGCTAGGTGATGCAGTTTCCATGGTGATTTGCTTTCTGAAACCGAACAAGTTCATAGGCCTGCTGGTTATTGTATGTGAAGTGTGTGGTGGTGCGACGAAGAATGTGTACTTTTTTTTTACGTGCATTGAGTGCAATTCATTCCATCTTTTAAACGATAGTATTCCCCATGGGAAAGTGTGAATTCCACACATGAGGATGGATCTTTTGTCGTCGTGAGGATCCAATGCTACTTTACGCACCTCGTTGGTTGTGATGATATGATCCACGCTTTGAATCCTTTTCTTACCTTTCAGTATCGACGACGATGCGTTAAGACACTCGACGTAATCTTGAAAGGTGAGTTCGTTCTCCACCGTGTTTCTTCCCAAACCCTTGGCCTTCTTGATGATGCTACCCTCGGCTCTAATCGCGTACATCTTGGATCTCAAACCGACGAACTCGAGGATGATGTCACCACTTTTCTCATCTTTCAATTTTCCAGGTACTTTTTGGTTACCAGATGGAATGTTGTACCTGTTTGGCTGAGGATATGCAGATGTATAGAAATACTCGAGCATGGATTGATGTTTTAAATCTTCATAGATTATTTGATGTCTTTATGTTGTACACAAAGCTGTTGGTGTCCATGTATAGAAGAGAGAGATGATCGTCATACAAGGGTTTCATAATATTATAGTGTAGCTCCAACATGTGGAGCTTGGACAAAACCAGGACAGTTGCTCAACCTATATATGGGTTTGTTGAATCGAATAATCTTCTTGTCCATGACAAGCAAGGCAAGCTGCTCGTGGTAGATCTTTCGCGACTTGAATGTCGGTTTTGCAATCAGCTTCCGACACTTCCTGGCATCTGAAATCAACCTCACATCTACATGCTTTTTACATTTTCCATCGTTTTTCCATACACCGCGTTATTCATCAATTTATAAAAATCTTTGTCCAGTCGGAAGGTGTACGGTCTCAACCACTCCGAATGTTTAAACTTGAGTATTCTTCTCACATTTATTACCTGAACTCCCTTCTCCATCAAAAGCCGTAGACTTTTGTAATGCACGACGTATCTCTTTTTAGATTCAAGAGACATAAGAAGCTTCTTTTCTTTTGATTCGGGTGGGCATTTGATTTCGGGTGCTGGTGGTAAATCCGAAAACATGTCGTGCAAATTGTCTGGAAATTCGAGGTCCACCTCTGGGAAGAAACCACATTTGCTATCGTTGAAATAAAAAACATCTATCGAAGTGGGATCAAGCCACTCGAATCCTTTGTAGGGAAGCTTCTGCATCATGGAATGCCCATAGAGATTGTTTACGTCGACATAGAAGATGTAACTTGGTTTATTCGAGTTATATTGATTCTCAGACATATGCATGTTGTGGGCTTTTGCATTTCTCTAAGAACATTGCACCATGCCACCACGTATCCCCCTTTCTATGAAGAGAAGCATGTCTACATCCCATATCAATTCGAGTTTGATTTTTGTTTCCAGCAACATGGCCGACCACGCCAAACCAGGAAGGCTGTAAAAATGTGCAGGATCCAACTTGTAAATATTCACTGACGTTTTCCTGAATGCTTGAAAAACATCGGCGAGTATTGTCACGTCTAATTTCAAGTATGCGTCGTGATAATCCTCAAGAGTATTGCATTTCAATTCATTCCACATGAGTTGTGCATGATGATAATCCTCGGTCGTGATGCCAGCCCCTCTGAGCCGGGTGTAAAACTTCTCTTACGAGGAAGAGAATCGTCGTCGAACTTGCCTATTCCGTGACGTACTCATAGGGGTACATCAAACCCAAATCCAAGTTTGGGAAACCAGCACGCGTGATGTTCAGCTGGTCATCTCTCAGTTTGCTCGCGAGAGCGTCGAGGCTTGCCGATAGGAACCTGTAGGAATCCAGGTAGCGCATCTCGATGGTATTTTTTGTCCCAGGAATTGACACTTGTTTGCTGAGACTGATATATCGCTCCTCATTCTGAGCCAGCACATTGATTTCCATTGCCTCGTAGCCAAGATGCTTCACCAGGTGGTGAAAATCATATCCACTACCGTTGTGGAAGAATATGGGGACGAATTTTGTTTTTTGAATTTTGAGGTTACAGATATTACATAATGGACTGATATAGTTTCCGGTGAAATGATCATGGTGGAATACTTTCCAGTTCTCATCTGTTAAGTGTTGATCGCACACAGGACAGAGAACAGTTGCATTGTGATTTTGCAATTCGGTAGCAGTTAACGGAAGCATCGATTTCGGTTTATTCAAAACGTCACCAATTTTCCTTACCTCCTCTACAATTTTTCCAGGAAGTGTTCAGCAGCATCAGATCCTCTGAACACATAAGGTTCATTTGTTTATTCTGATGAATCCCGCCACACAACAACGTAACCAAAACTAGAAACCTCATGCAGCTGGTAAGGTGTGGTGGAGGAAATTTCGGGATTTGGTTTACAATAGGAAAGTGGTTTGAGAAATGCTTCGAAATCCGCGACGATTATGGGCGGATGTTCCAAAAAGGCCTTGTGCATTTTAAATTCTTTGACCTCTTTCGTATTTAGCATCAACATTCGCACAGGTTCATTCTCACCGCAATAGATTTTGTGTTCAGCAAGTTTCTCTGACGCAATTTGACGACTGTGAAGATTTTGTTGATTACGTTGGTCACGACCATCCAACGTGGTTAAGCACCTTGGACAAACCTCGATGTGGTGTTTTTATTTGGTTGTTTGGCTTCTGACCAACCGGGAAAGTTGAGACAGTAGTGATGGACATTTTCGTCGGAAACGAGGAGGAGATTTATTACGCGAGCATTGTCATCATCAAGATTGCTTATCCTGACGTGATGTACGACATGCTTAATTGATGTGTAAGAATACATATTACTGACAAACCGATTGCCTTCATCGTCTCGCCCCCGGTTTTCGAATTTTGTTATATCTGATATTGCCACCGGGTATTCGATGCTAGACATGGCATATTCAATCTCATCTAGATATTGCATATAATGAGGTTTCTCCGGATTATTTTATTGATCAACGGGGTACCGAGCCGCCAAGTTGCACCACAGAAAGCACTTTGCATCATTATTTTGGATATTCAACACAGCTGTTTTGTGTTGAATGTTCGGTGGGAGAGGCACGTAGCCGAAAAAGGTCTCAATTGTGCAAGTTTCAACGATAATTTGTTCAGCCTGAACCTTTCGTTTCAAATTCACTGTGTTTCGCGAGTAATTTTGCAACAATATTGGTGTAGATCTGTTCCAAATCGTTGACGTCAGCCAAATAAAATGTCTGCATTTTTGTTGCATGATAAAAAACATCTTTCTTACCGTCTTACCGCAAGAGAGAATTGCGTAAAATTTGATAGAATTCCGTGTAACGTTGTTCTTTAGAATTTCTATCACGGAAGGTTTTTTGTGCTTTAGAAAATAAGGGATGTCAGAGGTAAATCATTTTCAAAATCGTAGTCTCTCAGTTGTTCACCGAAACAGTTCGAATTGATTTCTTCGAGATCGAAGACTTGATTATTTTTGCTTCGGGAGCATCGTCATTAGCAGTGGTGACTTTCCTTTTCGGTGGTGATGCGTTGGAAGTTTGGTTACAATTTTGTTGCATGTGCCTCTTAAGGTTGGAGATGCTAATAAGTTTTGTGCATTGGGGACAGGATTTGGTCGGCAACAAACGATTATTTTCTTGGGAACTCGATTTCTCACATCTTGCCCTGTGCTTACTAATGTTAATTTTTGAGATTAATTTCCCACAAGTGGAACAACCTACTTCAGGTTTTTCGACGAAACTGGAGGAGGTTGATGGTGATGACATATTTTCTTTCGTCGTTCAGTTATTTATATATACTGGGTAACACGAAGCAAAAGTTCACTCGTACCGTCGACCCTAAAAAATTAAAAAGTACTATCACTCTCTCTTACAACACACTATATGTATTTTGGGGGCTAACAATGCTTATCAGTACAGGTTGGAAGATTTTTTCATCAACACCTGCCTTTGTTTCGAAGAGATACGATTGTTTCCGGTCGCCATATTGAAATTGCGAAAACAAGCTTAATGTCTTTCGATAGGTTGCGCTACGATATATCAAACTAAGCAAGAACGACGTTTCCCCGATTTGTAGTTACGTAACATCTTAGAAAAATCATCTTGGAACTTTAATCTAAAATAGCACGAAAACAATCGCATGCAAATTTATTGATTCGTTGGCTGTTCATGGTCCTTTCCATCCTCTATCTGTTGACGGTGAAATCAGAGATCTGCGATGGATACTTTACTCGCAAAGTGAATTTCTTAGAAAAACAATTTTTACCTATATTTCGTCAACCTGCGAGGATTTCGTTACGTTCGTCGAGTAGCTTTCGTCGATCCCGATCGAATGCAAGAGAAATCGTGGATCTGCGTTAATTAGGAACCGAGAAAATCGTTGTCTTAGAAAACGTCTTAAGATTAAGAAAATTGTCTTGGCGAACCGGAAGTGACTTCTTAAATAATAAGATATATGTCTTATGACGTCATGTCAAGAAAGTCTATATCTTGAGTGCTGTCGGGCTTAGAATAATCGCGTTTGTTACATGCGAGTGTTTATGTAATTTCCAACATGGACGGATGACTGATGAATCCATATCGAACCCCCCAAGAAATCAAAAAGCACGTTCATAATATATATAGTAAAATAGCATGCATGTAGTGAGTTCACGTAATGATCATCCTTTTTCCCTCGCTTTCATAATATGCGACGTGATAAAAGTTGATATATTGATAATTAACGAAAGAATAGGGTTTCGAGCCTGCGTTATGTAGTTATCGGTATGTTATGTATATACAGGCCATGCTTATATTTTTGTTTACCATAATTTCAATGTTTAATCAAAAAATAATATCACATTAAGTTATATTAAACACACACACATGCAAGGGAAATAACAAGAAAGAGACTTACCTAAAAAATCTGCTAGCAGTATATAATAATACACACAAAACGGTTGTATATAAACGCTTTCAGTAGAATCTTCGTAACACTGTTGAAACGCAACTTGCACTCTACAGAAACTTTCATACAACTGTGTTTGATCTGACCCACATCGACTAAAGTCAACGCCACAGAACGGAAGTCACGTAACTTCCGGTTGTAATGTATGACAATGTAAAAACTAGGTCGAGAGAGAAAGGATATTCCCTGAGCCGCTGTGAAGTTCGTGCATACAAGTTGCGTTGTCGATAAAACCACGCATCCCTGCCGGGATAATATTTTTTCTTTGGGGGTCCAGGGATTTTCTTAACAAAAAAAAGTAACGCACGTTTTTGTCTTATCCCGTGAAAAATAAAATGTTGCCGGAGTGTGTTTAGACCGTGAAACATTACGCCGAGGGCCCCTCGAGAACATGAAAAAAAAATACATCGTAGAAGATTACTCTGAGGGCCCTTCTTACTTATGATGAGTATGAGATTTAAATATAACATGAGAAATCAAAAAAATACATCGTTGAAGATTACTCGAGGGCCCTCGAGATTCAAACATAACACGAAAAATCAAAAAGTACATCGTAGAAGATTACTCTGAGGGCCCTTTTTACTTATGATGAAATTCTTACTTATGATTACTTTGAAGCGCACTTATTATACTACTAACAGAAATGTATAAAAGTTCCCCACTACAAAAAATGACCCTTGAATATAACAATATCTCAAATCATTTGGTAGACTTGGATTTCGGTATGACACGAACCAAATTTATGAATATGTTAAAGGGGTATCTCTCTTAATAATGTATTTATTGTGAGAATTGTATTTGTCATATTGAATTTTGTTGTAATGATGTATTGTACAGTGGGATCCCTGAGTATTACAGTGCAAATTGTACATCACCATGTTCGTGCCCTTTATTTGACCCATTGAAACAAAACTCAAAACAAGCTGTTGACAACTTCTGCACCAGCATACATAAAAATACATCGCTTAAAAACACAAAGGATGTAAGAGAAAAATTAATGAAAATAGTAATGGACAATTTGCACGGTAATACTTATGGGTCACACTGTACCAGTGTTTGTGATTGTAATTCAGATGAAATCCGTAAATATCTGAAAATTTCTGTTGTCACAGTTAGGCAGTAAATCTGTTCCGTCACCAAGATGTAGGTATATATGTATATTATGTATTATCTGTCTATATTTGTGAATGTGTGTGTGTGTGTGTGTGTAAAGGAGGAAGGAGGGAGAGTGTGTATGTGCGTATTTACAAGTTGTAAATGAAAATGTAATATTTTGATATTACCTTCTGTAATTGGAGACTTGTCTCTGTTGAAGGGAAATAAGTAAATAAATAAAATGCATGCGGATCGAGAACTGTGGTTCTGCCAAATAGGTTTTCTTGAAGTTTTTGTTTTCTTTCACGGGTTTTGCTACATTATCTTGGGAACTCTTGGGACTGCAATGATTATGTTATACCATTTTATAGCTGTAGTTCTGCTCTACAAAATGAGACTACAGGATTTTGTGTAGCTGCTCAAGAAGAGTGAAAATCATTTATCTTTCTGTCCATTTTTTAACAAAAGAAGGGAAGTGGCGCTGGAGCATCAAAGAGGGTTTAAAGAGGGGATAAATGTGCTAATCTCGCGAAAAGGTGACAAAGAGTGTTCATTTTACTTGACTCCACGTTCTCAAATACATATCTCAAACGATCGGTATGAAAACAGCTATATTTTTGGAAAGGTGCGGCACCTTAAAATCCGTTCCCTAGTAATGATCCTTTTATGCCAATTATTGGTATACTATCATCATCAGTATTCTACAACGAAATACATGTTTTGTAGAAGCTTATTGATTTTATCCATATATTTAATGGAAATATGGACTCCACTTAAGGTTTCACGAAATCTAGCGTATCCCCTCTGAAAATTTTGGGACCACGGCATTGATATATAGGATACATTTAAACCATTTATAGCATCCAAATTAAGTGCTACGAATGTAATATTTATTAATAATTGTAAGGCATTCCTTTATATCCTGTTTTGGTAGTACAATTTATGTTCCCTGTGTGTATGTGTGTCTATTCTTTATGTTTGGGACCAGGTATTGTAAATGGTTGTTACTATAGCTCTTTTCTAGTCTTACGGTGGGCGCTCTACATGCTGGCAAGGGAAGTGGGGAGTGGGAAATACACAGCAGACCAAGCAGACAACAGCGGTGGCGCCGAGAGTTACGACGTTGAGGGGAGGAACTAATACGTGCACCTCGTTCTACAGGCTGCTGCGTTTATTATCGCGCTGGATTGGTCGCTTTCCCACTCTCCACTTCCCTTGCCAGCATGTAGAGCGCCCGCCGTAAGACTAGGAAAGGGCTGTAGTTTGTATAACCCAGGGTCTTTCCTTCTCGGTGATGGTATTTGATATCAATAGAACATAGAAAATAAGGTGATACTAAATTTGCTAGTGTACCCTGGAAAGGTAATTTGTATACTATACTCTATCCAGGGAATATGTGGAGCAAAGCCACGCAGTAAAGGGGGGGGGAGAATGGGCTGAGCGAAGAAGTACACGCTGCTACAAAGGCTGTCGCTTTCCTCCCCTCCACGCAGATCCATTCCCTCGAACGTGTTTATTGATTGAGCTCTCTTGAGTCACTATTTGCACAGAGACTTGATTTCGTTCGTTTCGTCAAGAGATTTGTAACCGAATAACTAAATGAATCATTCTAACTGAAATCTTCACTATCGACTATGTTATGAACTTTAATTACATTAACACATTAATAGCAATTTGTGTGTTTCAGTATACGTCAGTGCAAACGTTGTAACTAGCTGAATGGTATTTGTAATTTCATAATTAATACAACATGGATGATGAAATAAAAAAACCATCAGATTTAAAACCACAAAAAGAATAATAATATTTATTTTGCAAGTAGTTTAAAGCAGTAGCGAACATAAATCTTGTCTAACAAGACACGTTAACGTCAACAAAAATAAATAGAGTTTCTTTAATAACGTAATTACATTAAGCACGAACTCCAGACATCTACTTTTCTAAGAAGTAATCACAATGACAGGCTTTCATAATATAACAACAGTTGTGGACACTTTTTGGTTTGCTTTTCGTAACACATTAAACTTGCAGTATATTAATTTTCTGTATTTTCTAGTGGCAACGACAAACGATCATTTTCTATGTACATATACATTTTACAATAGCGTACGCTTTGTTCAAATCTACAATTCCAATTTTTCACATATTTTAAATTTGTTTAAGACCACATTAAATTCATTTACAAGCAAAGCGCAAGGTCCAGCAAACATTGTTACAGGCTTATATTTTTGTTTTCTCAAGAGTTAAGCTAATGTGTTCACTTTGGTCTTCTTCAAACTTGATATCATAATTGTTTTTGTTTTTTTTTGTAATCTTCAAACGAAGAATTTAAATTTTGTTCTTTCTTACACCATCAATTTTTAATGCTTTTGAGAGCAACAATTCAAAAAAAGAAATAGGTAACATGAATAGAATCTTACATCTCTGTAACTACATCATTTCTCTAACAACTTAATAACTCCCATTCGGTTCGCAATTGAGTTGCTGCACAACAGCGAACGGAGTTCATCCAGTAGCCAGTATTGGGCAGAAACACGTGGGAATATCTAGTAACTCATAAGCCACAACAGGATAAACAAACAATCACTTTCGTTCCATATTTTTGTGGGTTATAAAGTTTTACTGCAGAAGGGCTAATTAAGTATCTATTTAACCTATATCTATTAGCATGTACGATATTTAACATACATGAATTGCTTTAATTGATTCGTGCTTTCACATTAAAGAGAACTTTCTTACGAGATTGAACACAGCGATATAAAATTTGATGGTAATTAATCAACAAACAAGAAAATAATATTGACTAAGAACAATCCAATCAATTTTTATAACAAAATAAACCCAGTGTTCCCAGTTTCTGTATTGCAAAATTTAAAACTAAAAAATTCTGTTCATGTATCATTTATTGTATTCAATTCGTGCTTTTATGACTTTAACAGAACAAGTCATTTGCGTACTCTTGAGAAGAAATTTTGGAACAGAAAATTACATACAGTGTTGCTTAATATTAACAGAAAACTGAATACAAGGAAATTAATATTGTCCATGTCAAATCAGGTTAGTGAGCTTTTCACTTAAAAAAAATTGCTGGTGGTCTTTATCCGTATAGGGGGCATTTCAAAAAAATGGCATACAACACTCCTAAGGAATCCCACTTCGAGATGACTGATCTGTGTAATTCTAGCTCTGAAACATTGTATATCGAGATACAAATAACTTTCGAGGTGAATATCCCAACCCTTTGCGCCTGTAACTCCGTGTTCAAAAAGTGTATGAAATTCAATTTTGACCATAAAATATATTTTTTGAAATCGAGAGCTCCTGCTTGTTTCTATGCTTCATTGGTTCTCAAGAAATATGTAATTCAAAATACCATTGTAATTGAAAATGCCCATAAATCAGATATTGTTTTCTTTTGCTAAGAATATCTTGTGGACCAATACCCTGAAAATGGGATCAAAACCTACCTGATTTGACATGAAATGTATAGTACAAGTACAGCTTTTTCTAAATGTGGCTAAATGTATATGCATGAATTTCAAAATACTTATTGAAATTTTGGTAATAACAGCTTTACATTATATTCATTCACAAAAATACAAACCGATCACTCATTAGGAATCACTCTTTTTTACGTGCAGGTATTGGTCAATATATACAATAATATTCTTAAAAATATAATATATATGTATGTATATAATTTATAATAGAGTGAATTCCTTTCAAGATGTTTTCATAGCCTCAATCATTCTCTCCAAATATGTTAATGTAACAAAATATGTCAACAATAATTGACATGCATGTTCATGACTTTTACAGGCACTATAATCATACCATATCCTTCTCAAATGAATTCAAACAATTTGTACAGTATTGTCCTTTATCTTCGATTACATCACTATATTTATGCAGCATTGTAAATCCTAACATACAAAATATTTCAAAAGAAACGAAAGATGTAACATAAAAACATTTGAACACTTCATTCACTAGTCTTGCAAGTCATAATTTTAAAATATTAATACTTAAGACTTTTGACACTATGTTTCTATTTTAATATTAATATTGTGCTGATATAATACTGGTACTATTTTTAGTTGATTCCTCAGAGGGAACAATCTCTAAACCGGTTTTCATTAATTAATATTTACATCACTAGTGAACATTGTAGTTCAATATGGAGTTAATTTCTGTATTTGAACCAAATACCAGCTGGTTCAAATTATTTTTTTCCTACTCAGAGCCGTCTGGCGCCCGTTAAAAGCAACGTATCTGGTGAAATATGGTATAGAGGCTATGTTGGCCAAGGAGAAGCAAATGCAGATGAAAAAAATGTTCAAATTTCCGCCACTAGGTGTAAATTTGGGTCTGAAGCCTGATGTTTAGAAGGCACTGCCTTCATGTATGTTGGTTGACAAGTGAAAGACCGGCTTCATACTAACTTTGGCGATGATCGTATCAGATCCAGAAGTTTTCTAAATGTTTGGTCATCCTGTTCTCCGGACGTCAATCTGTGTGGTTTCTGCCTGTGGGGATTAATGAAAGATCGTGTTTATCAGGGACGTGTACAGACTCTGCCACGGCTGAAAGTCAGCATATCACGACATGTCCCTGCCATTCCTCGGAACATACTTCGTGTGACCATTGATCACGCCAACACTGCCAAAGTATCAGTCACGCTGATGGAGCGCATATGGAATACTACTGTATTAACTTCAACTGAAAATAAAATTTCCCACGTCCGACTTGTGGTTTTCATTATTTCAGTGCATGGTCGATTGATTTAAGTCGGGTTGATTTCAATTGCGATCTAAATCAAGATTTAAATCAGATGATTTTTCTTTAAATCACTTATTTAAATCAATTTAAATAAATAATTTATAGAATAATGTACAGTGGGATCCATGAGTATTACCGTGCAAATTGTCCATCACCATGTTCCTGCACTTTATTTGACCCAATAAGAGCTTCAAGAATTAAAAGAAAACTCAAAACAAGCTGTTGACAACTTCTGCACCTTATACATAAAAATCCATCGGTTAAGAACACATAGGATGTAAGAGAAAAATTAATGAAAATAGTCATGGACAATTTGCACGGTAATACTCATGGATCCCACTGTACATAACGATTTTGTAGATATCAGAATCACTTTTGGTGAAAGTTCATTAATCTCGTAATCATTTAATGGTGTTTACTAAGCGTTAGGAAAGAAAGGAAAGGAAACTCATGGGGTGAAGCTTATGCGAAAGGAAATGTAATAAGTAAACTGTAAACACATTAAAATTTCTCTTCATTTAAAATTCACAAATATAGCAAATAAATAGCAAATATTTTGTGTAGAAAAATATACAAAATACTAATCTCGTTAAACCGTAAATAGTGTCATTATATTTGCACTGTAAATAAACATGGCAGCTGATATTTTGCAAACTATCATTAAAAAAATGGAAAATTCAGCTACAAAGACTGTAAAAATATTTTAACCTACAATTATAGAGTACATCCAGAATGTTTCATTTTCACTGGAAGAAAAGTTACTGAAATTATTGTAGTTTCATTAACACACTCGACAAACATTTAGATAAAAGTCATATATACAGTATCAGAAACAGAAAAATGTATATTTACATATAATTTTTATTTGCTTTAATCAAACTGCTCAAATATTTTACAGGACCGTTTACTAGAAATAGCTTTTCTATAAGAAAACATATATCTATATGTATGGTGCCAAAAACCATAGAAGAAATTTTAAGCGTGTTTTCTTTTTAAAAATTAAAAATCGATTCAAATAAAAAAATATCAAAAATGTTTTTTTTTTAAATAGAAATCATGATTTTTATCCACCCTGTTTCAGCGTCTTATTTCCACCTGGTGGCGAAACATTTTTGTGGGCATTTGTTTTCCCATGGTTAGCATTGCCTCTATGCCATATTTCACCATAATACGTCGCTTCGAACGATCTCCAGAGGGCTTTGAGGGGAACTTTAATTCTTGCCACCAGGTATGAACAACTGCGAAACATATAAACATAAGAACACCGCGTATTTGATTATGCTAAAGAATCAGATTTAACACATTAGAGAAATATCTAATTGAATCACTATGATATTTTAAACACCTTTTGGAACGTAAGGTATAGTGTTCTGAACAACAATTACTACTACTATTCATTCATGAGCTATGGTACATCTTATGCACATATGGTTTAACAATATTGTGAACGTAATCTTAAGTGCACAGTTCAGTACTTTATTCTAGGAAGTGTCTAACGATGCTTTCTAACCTTCTGTTTCTTCCCACACTTCAGGAATGTATGCTTTTGAATCTTACATTGAATAGTCAAAGCATCAAAATATCACAAGTACAATGAGCTCTAGGGCAACAATGATATGAGTTATACACGTTAAAGCTAGAGTAAATATTAACATAAAAATATCGATATTTCTTGATACGGAAAGGATCTGCTTTCCCATTTCAAAATATCATCTCCACTGTTTATAACATTCTACATCTATACGATAAAAATAACACTTTGCCGATAATTATATACATTACATTTGCATTCAAAGAAACTAGAGGAATGAGCAATGTTTATGATTATGGTTGTAAAGTTTTCATGTAATTTGTTATTCATATAAAGCTTCATTTTGGCTTACATTTACAGTTGCATCTTACAATTTAAAAATAACAAATTGCACCAGATATTTTCTTCAAACTACAATATAAACACAACCACTTGACAACATATTGTGGCTATCCAGAAGGTACACAAAGTACATCGAATAACAAATAATACATATATTTTACAATTTTATTTTCGATCAAAATAAAAATCTTGCTATGATATTTTATTAAATTTTAATTTTTCTTGCACGAAATTGATATCCTCTTTGCATTTTTTCATGAATATATGAGTGATGGATTTGGATTATGCCGCAGTATAAGGTGGACATTTCTTAGGTCAGGTACAATGAGAGTTTCTTGGTCTTAAAAAACAGGGAAGAGTCAACACAAATAAGCTGGAATGCGCTACTAAGCATTCAGTAAAATATAAAAACACAATTGTAAATTTTAAGTCAATAAGATGAGATATTTTAATGACAAATTTATGTTAGAATAATGAATTCAGTAAGATTCAATACTCAGCAGAAATTGCAAAATTTGTTTATAAAAACGTATGCATATTCGTATTCATGTGACATTTGTAAAGTGACTAAACATCTTCTGAAAAAGCCTGACATGTGATTCTATGAACGCACTATCGAAATATCAAAATCCAAGATAGATATAAAAGAAATGAGTATAGAGAAAAATTAGGAGAATTATCCAGATAACTATGTGAAGACATGTAATTTCTAAACTGTAATACTTGACAATTGATGGAAATACACGAAGATTGACAACTTTTGAACGAGAAAAGCATGTCCTACTAATACTAAAAGGATATTATAATCGTATATTATGGTATTTGAGTTTTATCAGACAAAGCTTATTTTGATGTTGTAGCATATTATATACATATTCTGCAAACAAAGAACTGAGGGTTACTTATTCAGTACATTTTTCAAGAAGTTCAAGTTGGCAGTGTATTCTGATATATCTTGTATAAATTTAAAGTTATTTATTATTCATCATACATTTTGCAAGTCTACGTAAATAGATAAATAAAGATATATTCCAGAATATTATAACATTTTGATCAGTAATATACAATTTAGTTACTCGATCTACTGGCAGTTGCATTCTGGGTTGCCAATCAATGAACACACAGTCCGTATTAGTAGGAAAAATTAACATCATTTTCTGCAATATTTCTTCACGATAAAGGTAATTCTATATAATAATTCATCAGATAAAACGTTTCGATTTAGAAATGAAGTAGTATAATTTATTATATGTGGAAGATGAGAATTGAATTTTATTACATGTGTATTTTATATTACGTTTAATTCAAAATTTTATTGTAAACTTTGCCAATTGTACTTTTCTTGCATCTGAATCACGAAGCAGAACCCAATTCATGAAAAAATTCACATTCTGATACTTAAGCATAGCAATTAACATAATGTATTAATACAGGATATATTATAATAAAGTATAAACACGTTGCATTAGTGTAAGTCAATGAAACTTCAGAGAGCATTACATAGTAGTTGTACTTACCAAAATAGTACATACCACTCAATAAACAATGAGACATAGTAATTCAATTGAAATTATCAAGGAATTATGGAAACTTTTAACTTGAATTTATGACAGGAGACATTCCCTACATTTTTCATGTGAAACGTTTAAAATTAAAATAACAGTATTCACTGTAATGGCTAGGAACAAATTTTATACAAATTGATAGCTTTCTTCATTTTTCTTTTTCAAAAATATCTTGTATAAATCCATAAGTTTTCAAAATTCTTAGAAAAATTTAACTGTATATTAAATATATGCTTATAACTCTGTCACTGACTGAGTATACCTTGAGTTTTTTTGTTTTTTTTTTTGCTTGTTACCTGTTGTAATACATTATGAGCTCAAGTTAGTTTATACATTAACTTTTAATATATCGCTTCGTACACTGTATAACTTATTAGCAAAATTCAGTAATTATTAACAAACACACACACACACACACACTAATATGTGCTGTAACTGTAGATAACCGTGCTGCATCAGAGTCCCACAAGTATATCAAAGGCCCAGGCTCTATCGACCAACATTCACAGGACAATTCCATTGTGATGGGTGTGACATTCAGACAAATTTACATTCATTTTTAAATTATTTTCTTAGCATCTTCAAATATGTAACTCTATCAATTCATATGATTTCATTTTTTTGATGAAAGTTATTTAATTTCAGAATATACCTCTCCATCTCAATTTTCAGCTACAGAAAATACATGATTTGTAATTGTGACGGGTGTGGCACTTCTGAGACATGACTTTAGGAACTTCCTCAGTCTTTCAGAAAACTGTGAAATATAAGGGTTTACTGAAACAATTTGATTTATTTTCACAATGCAAACTTTACTCGACATTTAGATGCTTTTAGTTTCTAAGAATATAACTACATACTTTTTATAAATATTTTTTGCCTGTGACGGGTGTGACAAACTTTGTGACTGGTGTGTCACCATGCATATTATTTACTTTATAGGATTACGGAATAATGCAAAGGCTATGAAAATTATCATAAATAGATTCTTCAAACTAAGGTTTGTTTCAGAAATGAAGTAGGATACACAGTTAGTTAGTTTACACAGTTTATATTATTCCTAGTTTGTTTGGTAATTGGATGGTATTGGGTTGAAGATAAATGGCGATCGGGTGGTTTTGTGGTTTACGTCCTGCGATGGAAGATGTTTCATGACTTGGGGAAAGCATAAAATGGAAGAATATATTATATATCATATATTATCCTAGATGATTATGATATATTAATATAACAGACAAACTATTGATTACATACGTCTCCCTCTTCCCTTCTTCTAAAAGAACGCAGTTTGCATTTGATAACTCTATGTATTTGTTGAAATATGTTGTAAAAGCTATTTGACGTTTTGCATCAAAGATGGAATTTTATCTTTTGTACAGATGTATTCACTCTGAAGAGGCAGGCATTATCTTGATATGATTTACAGTCTTTTTTTGTAATTCAATGTTTGTTGTATACACTGGCCACTAGTTCAAGAAAAACAGTTTCAAACATGACTCTTTGCATAAAGGGCAAAATGTGTTTTGGAAGCCTTGGGACGAAATTGGGCTTTAGTGCCATTGTCCTCTCTCAGCTCAAGTTTGTTGGTTTCATACAGCGACATCCTTTGTGTTTATTTGTGTGTGTGTGTGTGTGTGTGTGTGTGTGTGTGTTGTAGAACTCTTTTTATTTTCACGAGTTCATTTTGTACAAGGTAACAAATCACTTTACACTGTGTATATTCATTTTTCAATAGCAATTTCCAATATTTTGCACCCCTCCAAAGATAATAGGTTACATAGGAGAAATACTGATATTAATATATCATCAATCCACTACCCTGTTGCCCTATGAAAAATGTTACTGAGTTAAACGTGAAGTAACAAGAACTATCTTAACGATGGAATAATAATTTTAAGGAGCTTTCGATCCTAATATTAATAACACATTGAATAAGCGTTGGTTATCTTCGTAAAACTATTATATTATAACAGAATGTTGTACTGCTTCAACTGCCTTAGTGAAACAAAATATAATGTATCTTAATTATATATAATTACACTATTTAAATTTTTAACAAAATATTGCATTTATTAAAATTAAGTATACTTTCAGGCATGAAAAATGCAAGAAACAAAAGTGACTAGATGGTAATATATTTCTTTAAATATTAAAAATTATTTTAATTTTACAACAGTCTTACTTGGTTTAGATAAGGATATCACACAGCCAAAGAGGCCAAAGTAATACATAAAGAGCACCCTGTCTTATTACAATACCTTATGTCTACATCAAAACTACCACAAAACATACTTGCTCAAGGACACACATCACATACACGTTGCAAATAAGAAAATGGTACGTGTGACATTGGACTTCCAGAACATATTCACTAACAAGGGAACATAGAGTAAGTACACTATGAAGACGAGAACAGTTTCTCTCTTAAATATATTGATACTGAAATTGGGCAGAATTACATTGTTTCTTCTATGAAAGCATTCGATTTAACAAGTATAAATTAAAACCTGTGAGCTCAAAGTATTTTACTAGTTAAATATAAATATTAGTAACGCCCACTTTGAGTGTACTGTATAAGAGATCAATGTAGGAAGATACTTGATAACAGATATAAACGAAATCAGAAATAGTTAATGTCCTTTAAAATGTACGACACATAGCGAATATATATATATATATACATGTTATAGGCCAACTACTGATGTGCAATGGTTGGTTTGAAACCTGAAATACTGTGTGCTGACACAAAAGTCAACAAACTATTGCTTCATTTGAAATATTGCTAATTTTTCAAAAGGCATCTAGTAAAGTAAAGTGCATTAAAATGGAAGAAAATATATTAGGTTCCCGTCAGTGTCATCTATGAGTATTCTAACATATATCCGCAATTTCTATGTACAACAAAAATTTATATTATAATAGTAATTGGATGGAGTAACAAAGAAGATAGTTGCAGTACATTGGATATTTCTTACAACATACGTAAGCTGATAAAAGATACATAAATTGTAATTAATATAACTTTATAACTAAAGTTTGATTGAACATGTAATGTGAAGTTTAAAATTTACAATTGAAGTGTTAATCTAGAGTCCAATTTCATTCATTTCATTTAAAAATCCATGTTGGTGTACACATGAATTTAGATATAAACTGAAATATTCAGAATTTAATATGTAGCAAAAAAATGCAAGAGCAAAATTGTAAGGTTTATGTATGCCATGTGAAGAAGTACTTACAAGTAATATATGCGTTGTATATAATATTCCAGAGAAATATAAACTCTTTTAAATATTAATGTTGAAGAAAAACTATAGAAGTGAAATATGATTGGTAATTCAGAGATCAACACAAGAACATACAAAATAAGAATTTGAAAACGATATAGATCCAGAGTATTCCTGACATATGTAAGCTCAATTTATATTCAGCTTTGAATTAAAGAAAGTATATTTTTTCTTCTTACTAAAATATTCAAGAATATTCGAAATCTGATAAGCATAGAGGAATAATATTGATGTACTTTGAAGATTCGCTGATAACTTATATCACTTCTCATCTACAAGATATTTATTTTCTTTTTATTTATCTTAAACAATCATAACAAACAGGTAGAATTAATTTATACAGCAATACGAATGGATGCAAATAAACAAGGTGCATGTCGATAAGACGTTTTACACATTTTAAACATAATATTGACTAATAACTTGTATCCAATGTAACTATTAATTTTTTAAAGAAAATGTGAAATGAAATATTTAAAATTGTAGTATTTGTACCATTGGAAAGAAAAATTGTTGTAATATGATTTGGAATTTCCACAAGTAGTAAAACAAAAGTACTACTAAAAATACAGATATGATTGAACGAGAAGTAACATGTTCTTTTCTTGGCATTTGTTATCATTACACAATTTACTAGTGCTAAACAACGCTACGCCATGTCTACATATATTTTAGTAAAATCTATTTCAGTGATTATTGATGAACAACGATAAACTCGTTTTTGAATAGTATAGCGAGTGAAGCGATAAAACAAGGTATCTTCGTGAAAAAAATATTTATCATATTTATTTCCTTATTTCCCTTATTATCCTCAGGGTGATAGGCGTATGTAACTTCCCTTTTGAGCTTTCTACAACTTATCAACAGAAATAAGGAACTCTATGTACGCAGATAGTGGCTTCCATTATATACCAAAAATAATTCACTTTTAAAATTTCATGAATTAGAGCTAATTATGGAACGTCTGACAATAATTTATTTTTTGTGGAAATTTTTAGGCAAATTTGAACACGACATTTTGTCCTACATCTTATTATTTGTTTATTGTAATTTTTATCATTTTAAAATTTAGATTATAAATGGATGTGTGTAGATATAATTCTTAAATGTTGAATTATTATTTGTATAATGTTCATTACGTCTCATATATTTCAATAAGTAAAAGTCTTATTAATGCATTTATTGTTTCCGTTTCTACTATATTCTACTAATATGCAATGGTTTTATAATTACAGTGTTTATCTCTTGTAAAAGAATGGGAAAAATTGCATATTTTTACTACTACCTATGAAGCCTCAGTGCTGCTAACTTTTTGAATGTCGATTTACAAAATTTGTTTTTATACTTTCTTGTATTTTACGAACATAACGCATCTTAATGGACATTAATATCTTTTAAAACGTAGGAAAAACATATTGAAAACTAAATTATAAACGCAAGGAATTGTAATTATTTGTAAGTGGAAGGTTGTTCGACAATTCTTTTATTTCCTATTCTCTTATTTGTATATTTCCTTTGCTAATCGATATTTTCATGTGCGTCTTATCATCAGTTTCCATCTTAAACGAAAGGAATTGTAATTACTTGAAAGTTCCTTGTTTAGAATTCTTCTCTAGATTTCTCTACCTGATTATCATTAGATTCACATATTTTTCCTATACACATTTAGCACATTTTTCTTACTGCAATTAAAAAGGATGTGTTTCCAATATTTCTTTTTATTGCACGTTTGACAATTTTCAAAAATTCATCACATTAAAATTGTGAATAATGTGACTTCCTGTTGTGAAAGATGCCATTTCGGTAGGATAGATTTTATTTAAGACTGGAACCGTATTTAAATGAGCGAAACAAAATCAGTGAATGAAGGATATTAAAAAATAAAGTGGAATAGATACAATACGTTCAAAATGTTTAAAAATATTATACTTTAAAAAAAACTGCAAGCTTTTTTTTTTACATTTTTGTATATATTACGTTTGAGAATTGTTTTATGAAGAAATCGGAATATCAATTCCGTTTTTGTACACTTCTAAGTGAGTGCTAAATTGTGTTATATTTTCTGATATCACAGAGAAACGACTATTGCACTGAATACACACGACTATTACATTTTATTCAACCTCTTTATGTTGTTGTAACAAAACATTTTTAGACAAAAACTCTGTATATAATTAATATGATTTTTATTTGTGTTCCTCCCTGATGGCTTAGTGGTAAAACCGCTGCTTTCTGAGCAAGAGGTCCCAGGCTCTATCCTCAGGAGATGTACACTGCACAGCTTTTCGTATCCCCCTTTAAACTCCAGGCTTAGTTCCTATTATCCTATGTGAGCATGAAATGTGACTAAAATTCATTCTAATATTTAGTTTTCATATTGTTTGCTGGATGAGTATAACATACATATATATATATATATATATATAACCTTCAAATAGAGGCACTGTATTATGTCAAAATTCAATTTGTATTTCTTTTGACACAAAAAGAGTGCTGTCCTATGTATTGGACATTAGCTCCTCTGTGTCGGTAGGAAGGTTGTAAGTTTTTAACGTTATCCTGTCCACTGCTTCTGGTATGGGGAAGGTAATAGTTTTGCCCTTGCTATGCTTCTTCCTGACTAGTAGTCTCAGTGCAGTAATCAGAATATCTCTCTCTTCTAGGCGTGAAAGTTTCAAGTTGTGTTCGAAGTTTCTATATATTAGGTACGGATCCGAGGGATGGGATGAGTGTTTTGCTGAGGGTGATGGAGGTTCCGAGTCAGTATCGAGATCGGTGTCATATAAGTCAAGTGTGTCTTCTGCAGTGAGTTCAATTTTCTTGAATGTGAGAGGGGTGTAAGATGATGTGTCAGATGTAGGTGTTCGTGTCAGAGAGGGTTTTATTACCTCAATTGGGGCAGAAGGAGTTGGAAAAGGGTCGTTGAGAATGCAATGGGTAGTGGATTTTATATTCTCCCATAGGTTGGACGGTTCAGCAGAAAGGTCGAGAAGGGTTGGGGAATTGAAGTATGTGCTATTATTGTGCTACATGAAGGGGGGAGCTTCTGGGTTTAGCGTGGAAGAGTTTACTAAATTGATTGCTTTTTTTAGTCGGTATGCTGCCGCTCTTTTCGCGTTTCTTTTTCTTCTACTTGGTGGATTTCTTTTCCGTTTTGTTTTAGGGGTGTTCTCCATAGTCTGTCTTGTCCACTAGTCTTTGCCACATGAGGGTGTATGTTGGGCAGTCTTTGTTGTCATTACTATTGCATGTTTTGTTCCTGTTTTTACATGGAATGCATGTTTTCGGTTGGATTTTTTTATCACAGTTTTGGCGTTCATGATTCTCATTCCCACAATGGGTGCACAAGGGTTTGTTTTTGCAGTATTTTGCTACGTGGCCCAGATCTCCACACTTCAGGCAACGTGCAACCACGATATAATCTTTGATAAAAAGATATAGGAACGGTAAATATACATTTTCTGTGCGAAGAAAGATTTTTCTAATTTTACTTGTGGTTTGTACCACTAGATGTACTGTGTTCCTGTTACGGGGTCCTGTTTTAAATCTCACATTGAAATCATTTGTGTATTCTTCATATGGAGTTGATTCTTGGAGATTAAGGCTGTAAAATTCTGTGTAAAATTCCTCTAGGTCATTATTAGCCGGAACGTCATATATGATCAGAAGTGGATCCTTTTTTCGAGGGTTTTCTACTTGGATGTTATGTTTAGGAAGATCTTGATTATTAATTAATTTCTCGGCTACTTCTCTGGAAGCTGTTTCCACTATCACCATTGGATTTGAGGTTCTTATGTTTTTGGTTTTGATATTTTCCCTCGCTGGATTTACTGTGGTGGTCAAAATTTCCTGTATCTTCTTAGCACTCATTTTCCTATTTTTGTCGGACATAAAGACAGCGTGCTTTACGGTAGATGTGGCTTTCTGTATTTGTTGTTGTTTGTCGGTTTTTTTTGTTGATACAACCAGGGAGTATAATACGTCTTCTCTAGGGGTTGCAGATTGGACATGGTGATTTCTTTCTTGAAGGATTTTATTTACGGCGTTGAGTGATTTGTTCTCCGTCACTGTTTCTTCATGTACTTGTTCTAATTTGCTCAACAGTTCTAAGAGGATGGATTTACTTTCTTCTGATATGTTTTTATCTTTAGCGACGAGGGTAGTAATTTCTAATACCAGTTTTCTGTGCATCTCTAGCTTGATAGTCTGAGAAACGGGAACACTGTCTATTGAAGATACGCCAGTCGTATTGGAGTTTGATGTCTGAACGTTGGTGTCTGGTGTCTGGGAGGAAGGGGTGGCTGAGGGGCTGAAGGGGTTCGTATGTACAGTTGTGCAATATTTTTAAACGGAAGATTGGATGCAAATAATAATTTGCTATCTGAAAGATTCACTACATTGAAAAAATTATTTCAAAAGCCATTGAAAATTACCGAAAACCATTATCAAATCGTACTTTACTGTTTCTTTGGCGTGTAGTAACTCATACTATTAAGGCTCATTGTTGTTTCTCACTATATGGATATGCAATTCTATTGTTATTCATTTCTCGTTAACTGTATGTGGCATATCTAATATGAGAGCTTATGAATACTACGTAGTTTAAAAGTATAACTAACTTCGTAGTACTATATTATTTCAATATATTTTGCGTCGACAAAAAACATTTAGTAAGTATTAACATAAGTACTTTTCTTAACATTTCGACTATTTCTTTAGACAAATCAAACAAATTTTGCCCAATTTAAGTTATCTTCCTATTTTGAGCTCTATATACATTCATTCTCTTCATCGTACGGCACTTTCTACTCTTGTTCTTGTCTAAGTTATACATATTTTATAATGTTCAATAACTTGAAATACTAAAAAACTAAATCTATTTCTTGTAATTGAAGTTCTTACATCACATTTTTTCCCATTTTTACTAAAGTACAGAATCTAGACTGACATACAGACATCTACAATACATTACAGTACTAAAAAAATAACATTTATCTACGAAGAGTTTGGCTGTTTGAAAAAATCGTCATTTGTTCAGTAACATATCACTTTACATAACCATCAACAACTTCGCATAAAATACAATTCAGTACCTACACTTTCAGAAAATATAATGTATATTCCTCTGTAATTTTTTTCATACGTTGCCAATACATATACGCATGTTCACGCCACTTTTATCATAATTACACGAAATGTTTGTTACTGGAAATGTGAATCGTTCAGTTAAGAGTACAGTATGTTACACTATTCGAACAGTTTACTTGCTATTTCAGCAAAACTGGATTACATAAATTCCTTTCATTATTTCTTCCTGATAGCATATTGAGCATATCTGGACGGTAGACCTCAAGTTCTACATCAAAATATAGCCAATCGTTTTTCTGAAAGGGCACTCTGGAATACAAGTTTGTATTACAGACTAATGTCAATAAAATTGTAAACTCTAAGCATATTGCTGCACACGTCGCACAGATTTGAAGCCATACCTGAACCATTGAATTTCCTCTGATGATAAATTACAATGATTTAATACTGATATTTGACTACACAGCCTAAGGGCACCAGGTGTTTTTACTGTAATTAACGATCTGGCAATCAAAACTCCCTGGTCGTGAGCTTGTGACCGTCTTATTGAGTTATAAAGCATTTAATTTCGCAACACTCTTTGTCATTTCGAGATATGCAAGTGCGTATTACATCTCTGAGGAACCCTAAGAATCCCCTGAGTTTCTTGAAGCAAAACCTGTACGTATCTTAAAGTGTATTGTACAGAGCGTTCCAAAAGTCTCCGCACTCAAACTTTGAGAATTTTATGTTTATAATGTTTATATGTCAACGTAATGAATACATACATTGGTTAACGAGCATCTTGAAATACACAAAAAAATCTGTAAACGAAATGTTAGTAATAATGTAATCTCTGAGGTCAAAAACACACTGACGAGACGGCAATCCACTTTCCTCGAATTTAAATACACAAAAAGAATATTGAAACGAATTTTAAACAATCATACTCTGTGCTTTTACCTGGCGCAAGATCATTGGGAAATAGACTTCTCCATTTCTCCACACATATTTCACATGACTTAAACTCAAAACATGCTTCTAACAAAGCTATTCGCTGCGCTCATTGTTGACAAACTCTGATTGTAAGTCTCACACCGAGGATTGTAACAGCGGCACTGCTTTAAACATAATATAAACTTATTCTTCAACGTCATACCAATCACTATTGCCAGGCTTGCCAACTCATCCAGATGAATGTCTTATTAGCGTGTTTGAAAAGTACGAGCGCGGAGACGTTTTGAACGCTTTGTATTAGTACATAAATATTACACCAGACAAAAATTATTTACTTGTTCAATTACCTTTGGCCTAAACCCTCTCTCAATTAATACCTACTTTTCCCGTATCTTGTGGGTTCGCTGGCGGTGTCGGCCCACTCTCAGAGGGTGTTGTCTTCCAGGGACTCCGAATCGGCGTGAGTTTCCTGGATCACGGGGAGGCCGTTCATGAGGACGATCGTGTTCCTGATGCTGTCGTAAGTTGGTAGAGCGCTTCGTTTCATGACAGGCCCCCACTCGGGAGTAGGCTGCAGGAGGGTTTGTATTCTCTGGAAATATAGATTGTGTTTCACAATGTGCGCCTTAAAAAATGGAAAAATGTATGGAAAAATCTTAGTCCCAACCAACGATTGTCCAAATGGAGTGGTACCTCATCCGTCTTACACCCCTGACTTAGCCCCTTGTCATTTCTACTTGTTTGGGCTTATGAAGGACAACCAACGAGGTTTCATATCAAACAACTTGAAAGAGGATAAATCAGCTGCAAAGTTATGGATACTAAAGTAACCTGAAGAATTTTATCAAACTTGGTTAAAAACTTAGGTTCGACATTGCTGAACAGTGTGTACAGGACATTTCAGGCTACAAACAGTATAAGTTTTGTTTTGATCTGCTCATTATAAAGTTCTGGTAGCTGAGAAGGCATTACTTTTTATTATCCTAAGTATTTCATTATGGTAATACTATTATAAGAATGCATGTATTTTGGAAAGCGAGATTTAAATCGGGTGTTGTTTTTTTCTCAAATCATTGATTGAAATCACCCTAAAGAAATAATTTATAGAATAATGTTCATAAGTAATTTGTAGATATCAGAATAACTCTTCATCAAGGTACATCTCGTAATCATTCAATGGTGTTTATTAGGCTCTTAGATATTCAACAAACATTTTAAAATAAAAAGCGTAGGAACAAAATATATGTACTGATGGGGTGAGGCTATATAAACACACTTAAATTTCTCTTTATTTAGAATTAAATAATTTTTATAGGCAAAATTAGGAAATATTTTGTGCAGAATAATATACAAAATACTAATCATGTTAAACCGTAAATACTATCATTCATTAAACTGTAAATAAACACAGCAGGTAATATTTTGCAAAATCTCATTTAAAAATTTGCCAAAATTCACCTACAAAGACTGTAAGAAATATTTTAATTTACAATTATACAGGGTGTCTCATAAGTAATACCGCAAACTGACACAGGTGAAAGCACACGATAATAGAAGCAAAAAGGCTTAGTAAACATGGGTCTGCAAACTAACCGTTTTCGAGATAATCGCGAATGTGTGATTACAAGCCGCCACTGACTTCATTGTTTGTAAACGTCGTCCTAACCTGTATGTATGCAACCCAACACAGAAATGCTGTGACTTAATTTCCAGGGACGCGAGGGCAGGGTTGCCTCGCGTCCCTTGTTAAGAAAGACGACTTGAAAACAACATCTTCGGAGTCTTACCCGACCAAATCCCAAAACAATAATACTAATTGCGATGTTGTATTTACAGTAATGACAAAGTAACCAGGACAAAGATCTTTTAACAAAAGCGGACCGAAATTGAAGACTGTTCATTCTAAAATGTCTGCAGAGTGTTTCGAGTGTCATGCAATATCAACAAACGCAAAATACACTTGCGGCAGATGTTGATATAATACAAGCATAATGAGTTGACCTCCTCGCAATTAGCAGACTATAATGTAATCATTTACTTGTTTGAGGGCCTCCCCGTTGGCGGAGTGGTATCGTCGTCGCCATGTGATCAAGGGGTCCCGGGTTCGAGACCCGGTGGAGGCACATAGCGGTCCAATTCGCCTTACTGTGCATACAGTAGACTTAAAACATCAAATCAATCAATCAATTTGTTTGAAAATTACATATTACATACAGTAGAACCTCGTTAATCCGGACTAATGGGGGATAAGTTGACCGGTTTATCGAAAGTCCGGATTAACTGAAATAACTTAAAAGAACAGTAGAAAGTGCATTAAAACTCCGATTACAGCAACAAACCACGTTTATTTTGGTGTATTTAAAGGGCATAGACCTAAGTACACTATATAGTACAGTACAAAGTCTGCGGGAAGCAGAATTTCGTCAGTGGTTGACTGCCTTTTCTTTCGGAAACTCTGTTGACTTCTTGCCACATTTAAAACCTTGTATTCTGCTTTTTTTCCTTTTGCCTTTCCTGATTAAACGAAGTCCGGCTTATCGGGGTCCGGTTTAACGAGGTGTTACTGTATTTTATTTGAAAATATACACTGCTTTCCAAATAGGGGCAGCGAGAAGGGTATCATTAAACGTAATTGGTGAAAAGGCGGCTCAAGAACGTTCCTCTGTGGGCTTTTCGTCTATTTCAGCAACATTTGTTGATATTGCATGGCACTGGATCAAGCAGTGGCGAAGCGTGCCATTTTTACGTAGTCATCGCATGATTTGCCAAACGTCAGAGCCGATCTTTCAATATAAAAGCTCATATCACAGACTTTACGACTACAAAAGACACATAATTTTATCCCATACGATGAGAATTATTAAATATGATTAGGCTATATCGTTCAATATGTGTTTTTTTCTCTTAACAAGTGGAAATAGCAGTCGTTCGCAGTGCCGTGCCCAGAATTTTTGTACTTTCTTAGTAATCATTCCTAATTTTGCCATCTTTTCTTGCCATTGACGTTCTTTTCCCCCCTTTTTTAAAGAATATTGAGCCTAAGCAGGGATCATAACCCTCACCAGGGCACGCCACTGGACACTCGGAAGAAATTTGATCACTCTAGAAAAACCATGCTGTGTCTGTAAACATAGGGATGGGGTTTAAAAAGGCCTGTTATGACCCAGACCTTCCACAGTGGGGGAAATTAGAGGTTGTTGGACCTTGTCGTAGGGTCTGCCTCTTCGGAAGCGTTCGGCTGTTCTCTCTTCGGAAGCTCGGCACCGGCAGAGACCAGAGTGATTCGCACCATTCTGCGATGAGCTGAGCCGTCTAAGACCATTGCCTTCAATAGGAAACTTTAGTGAATCTCTTGCGCTAAACTTTAGCGAATCTCTTGCGTATTTCGAGCTGTTTCATGCTGTCGCTTGGCTTATTTCTCACAAATATGCGAATATTCTGGCATATTTTTTTACTTCTTCCCTAAAATATTTAAAATGCAATATTTTAAATAATTTGTTTGGTCATCGCCGCATCTCCCGATGGAAACAGGCTGGAGACATTTTAGAATGTACCGTGTTTACTTACAGTCCGCAATTTTTGGAAAATCTTTGTCCTGGTTAGTTTTTCAATATTGTAAATACCTCTTATAACATCTCAAGTAGCATTATTCCTTCCTTCATCTTTTTTCTCAGGTAAGACTCCGAACTTGTTGTTTTCAAGTCATCTCTCTTAACAAGAGACGCTAGTGGCAACCCTGTAAATTTAGTGTATCATGTTTTAAACAAAAGTGTTTTAAACAACTTGTTTAAACGTTTAAAACACACGGCTTTGTTTTTTCTTAAATGTTTAAAACAAAGTGTTTAAAACATTTTTTTTCAGACTTGTTTAAAACACATTTTGATACTTGAGGTTTCATAGTTTGTGGTTATTTGCGTGTTTTGTAACTACGCCTTTTCATTCAATGCGTGTCATTCTGTTTATTGTGCATAAAAATCTGTTCGGTGACTGAAAATGTACATCAATTAACAAAGAAACATATCGTGATTCTGTGTTTAACACACATGGCTATGTTTTATTACAAGTGTTTAAAACATTTTAAAAATTGAATTATATGTGGATGAAACAGTTTTGTTCCTCACTTAACATACTGCACATAGTTTTTAACGTCAATATTTAGTTGCATTCACGATAAAATATATTAAAACAAAAACAGAGTAGCTACCACGTGATCTAATTGGGACCTGGCAACTGTGGATTACTAGAAGAGTTCTCGAACAACTATAGCGAGATTTAAAAAATATGTATTTTAGGAAGTTAGCCAAGCGTTTATAATAAGAACACAGTCCATCCTTGGATGATTGAGAGATTCTTTTTAATCATTATTCTTAGAAAATAAGTCTTCTTGGATTATGTTATAAACGTTTTGTTTGTTTAAAACATGTTTTTTTCGGTTCCTGTTTAAAACACCGCTTACAACATTTAAAACATGTTTAAAACAAGTAAATCTTAACTTGCATACACAGTAGAACACACGACTTAAATTCACAAAGCCAAAATTAATACAACACAGTGGAAATTTACTGAAAAAAAATAACAAATACTACGCTAATATATTTTATAAATCTAAATTTCCGGTAACATTTTATAATAATAATAATGTAATGATAATTCCTTTTTTAGCGGGCAAGGTTCAGCTGTAGGCTGCTCGATAATGGAACTACAAGGAAAAAGACTTGCGCAGAACCGCACCGCGCTCGCGGGTATGGGGGAGGAAGGGGGGAGGAGCCTTCAGCGCGGTCCGAGTCAGTGTTGCCAGGCCTATTGATTTCTCGGGAGATTTCCTTAATAAAATGTTGCCATGAAACCACCAAGGGCCTGCTCAAAAACGCGTTTCCTGCTCATCTTACTTGTGCATTTTGATGTGCACAAGGGGAGACGTAGAATGGAGTATGTGGAACTCCACTCAGCTATGAAATGTGCTGTTTGAACTGTGAAATTATGCCAAACGCTACTCAATTGTGCTATGACATAATAATCATAATTCATATTATTATTACTATTATTACATTACTATTCTTAGTTAGTTGTATTTTATCCCAATCTAAATTCTATTTCTATTCTGATTATTTTACATCGCTTTTGTGCCTCTACGAGTAAGTACGACGGCCGCCTCCCTTTCCGGAAAATGAATGTTAACCTAAAAGTATATATTATTTCAGACATAGTTGATTTCAGTCACAGTAATTTACATTTATTATTATAATTGGGATGCAGGAACGTGATCATTTCAAACTCAAGTGGTGTTTTTTGAGGGGTCACTATTACGGGGTAATATGTTTAGTTTACCCCCTGGAAAAATACCTTGCTTACACCTTTCTTGAAAAGATTTGCGGCCGTCCAAGATTAGGGGAAAAGTACCCCCCTTGCACCCCAGTGCGCACGACCATGCCTCTCTCCTCGAGAACGTTATTCATCCGCTACTATTAGATAATTTTTTAGCAGATCTTCTGGTTTACCAAGAAACAATCTAATTTTTTTTCAAGCCTGACCTGGCAACACTGCACCGAAGCCCTGAGAACTACAGGAAATATGCGCGAACGCTTTTTTATCGAAGTTTCTTTTCCTTGTGGTCGAACTACCTTTTCATGAGCTACATAAGAAAATATTCGCGTACTTTCGACGTGGCCTTTGGCCACGTCTTGTGGGCTCGCATTCGTGACCTTCCGCCACGTTGTGGGCGTAATCATGTTATAGATGGGCAGTGACGTTCATTGAGGAGTAGTTAGTCTAGCAGAGATAGATCAATCAATCTCACATCTCTAATTATTTTCAAATCGCAATATTTATTGTCTTGTTAAGGCCACAGTTGACATGCAACACTTTTTTTTTCACGCGCTGTCTCGTTTTCGGTCCGATCCGCGGGCAAAGCTGGGCTAGCTCGCTCTTCCTCCGCCTTACCAGATCCAGGTAGAAACGGCCGTCAGAAGGAAAAGGGAAGATTTCTGCCTCTACCTGCCTTGTCCCTCGCCCCGCTCCAATGGTTGAAAGCTCGTGCTTTCAGGTCCCCAAGTCTATCTCCTATAGAACAGATAGGGGATTGGTTTCCCTTCGATTTCTTTGTAAATCCTCTAAAAACATATAGGGGAAAATTTCTTGCAGTACTTATGTTCTCTGTATTTACAACACAACGTTTTACACGTTGTACAATATGTATGCATAATATAGCATGTAGTTATATTATTTATGAAATGGGAACGTATTATGCGCAGACAATAATGTTATGCTTTCTTTTTTCCTTTTCTCCAAATATGGAATATATAACAAATATTTGCTCAGGCTCTCTATCGCTTTCGTTTTAGTAGTATTTTATATAAATATACTAATATCTTGGCCTCCTGGGTAAGCTAAACAGTCATAAATCTGGATATATTTATTTCGGCAAGAGAACGCGCGTTCATATAGTTGTTGTTGGCTTGGTACATTTTACTTCGCTTTTCTGCCACATTTGGTTATCGCGAAAATGAGGATGAGTGATGATATGATGAAATTTATGAAGATACATCACAAAGAACAATCCAGACCGGGATTCGAACCCGTGATGAGCGCGCATTCTTGTTCCTATGTGCTGAATTCTGCAGTGAATAATGAAATAATTTGCAATGAAAAATGTATCCCAGAACTCAAAAAGCCAAATGAACATCATTGAAGAAACTACAAAAAAGAGTGTTTTGTTACCTGTTTTGTTTCTGTGCATAAAGTGGACTTCAAACACCAAATCGACCAACAAAACAACCAACCGTGGGGGAGTGGTTATCACAACGCGCTATGACACCAAGAGTTCAGGGTTCGAACCCCGACCTGGGCATGGGTGTTCTTTGTGTTTGTCATTTCATTAATTTTATCGTATCATCTTCGCGATTAACCAAATGTGGAAAGAAAGCGACGCCAAATAACAAGAATCAAATCAAATAATTGATTGATATCTTGATTTGTTATTTTACTTTACTTCACTTTTCCGCCACTTTTGGCTAATCGCGAAGATGATGCGATAAAATTGATGAAAGGGGACACACAAAGGGCACCCATGGCCAAGCCGAGATTCGAACCCAGGATCTCTGGCTTAGTACTGAAATCAAATCGGTTTTTATTTTCGAAAGGAGGTGGGAGATATGTGTACTTCTTTTTTGTACTCATTCATTTTTCAACCTTTTCCTCTTTTTGACGTTCTATTTTTTTAGGAATACTGGGCCCTAAAGGGGGGAGGGGTATGACTTTCATCAACCTTCCTTGGGTACGCCACTGATTGCTTCCCCAAGTGTGGACGTCACCGCACGTCACTGTAAATGTGGTAAAAGGTCTGCATGTTGTATTGGATGAAGGGAAACAAGTGTAAAATTTCGCTAATTTGAAAAGTTTAGAAAGTAATTTCATGTATATATGGGCTCTAATAGGGTAGAAATATTCAAATTATTATTGTCTATTTTGTTAATAATAAGCGTTTCAAGATAATTAGTTGGGTGTTTTGCATAAACGAATTCAATAGGGACACTTAATTGGAAATGCAATATTTACGTCTTTTTCCATTTTCACATTTGTAAACGTAATTGAAAAATAATTGTTGTCCGTTATTTTCCTCAAATTCCTTCTTTGCTTCTGTAATAAATTTTGACGCTCATATTTTGAAATACGAAAAGTCTAGTATAATTTCTATAAACTTGCTTTAAGTTCCTTAGCAACGTCCGTTTCCATGGCGAACAACAAGCACCGCAAACTCTCTAAATAATTGTTTGTTATTATACCTCTAACCATGTAATTAAAACAAGCACGATGTAAATATTTTCGCATTTAGTTTACCAATATATACGTAATTGTATCTGGACTGAAACTCCTTATGTAGATGTCAATCTTGTTTCATGCACCTCTTCAAAACCAGGAGGTCATTCATCTGTGTGTGTTCTGTGAGAAATATAATTAAGAACTGAAGGAAACAATGTATGCTGCAAAAAATGCCAGTGGCAACGGGTTGCTAAGAACACGAACAAGAGCACTTTCACTCTTAAAAAGGGCAAAGTGAGCGATTTTGTTATTTTCTCGGTCTTTTGGGACAGTTTCATGGTGGGTTGTAATCGGACATTTTTTGGTTCCAGGGCTTCGTTAAGGGAGAACATTTATGTCAGTGAGTGCGTGAGTGGTGGGATCGGGGCTATATATATATTGGACTCGCGTATTGTACGTACGCTTGCATGCGTGACCTTCGGCCACGTTGTGGGCGTAATCATACAATGGCTGCATGTTGTATTGGATGAAGCGGAACAAGTGTATAAGTTCTCTAATTTGAAAAGTTTAGAAAGTAACTTTATGTGTGTATGGGCTCTAATAAGGTACAAATATTCAAAATATTATTGTCTATTTTGTTAATAATAAACTGAGTAAGTAATAACCATTTGAAGGTAATTAGTTGGATGTTTTGCATAAACGAATTCAATAGCGACACTAAATTGAAAATGCAATATTTACGTCATTTGTCATTTTCACATTTTTAAACGTAATTGCAAAATAATTGTTTTCCGTCATTCCCCTCAAATTCCTACCTTCCCTCTGTAAAAAATTCTGACGCTCGTATTTTGAAATACGAAAAGTCTACTATAATTCACTTACAGTAGTTTTCGGAGTTAAAATAAACTTTCTTTAACTTCCCTAGCAACGTCCGTTTCCATGGTGAACAACAAGCACCGCAAACTCTCTATATAATTGTTTGTTATTATACCTCTAAACATGTAATTAAAACAACCAGGATGTTAATATTTTCGCATTGAGTTTACCAATATATACGTAATTGTATCTGGTATGAATCTACTTCTGATTTAGATGTCAGTCTTATTTGAGGCACCTTTTCTAACCAGGAGTTGATTCATCTGTGTGCTGTTGATCTGTGAGGAATAATGTAGCTAGAGTCGACGAGCAATATGAAAGCGACTGACCTTGACAAGCCCGCGCAGAGAGAGAGAGGGAGATACATTTCATCGTTCGGGGTTCTCGCCAGCTCTTACAAAATAAAAAACAACGGTTTACATTCGAACAATTGTAAATTGCCGCTCCACGGCTATTATTGCAACAATCGATACCAATCCTGCACGAGTATTACCAGAAAGCTTTAGACAATCGTATTGTGCTGTAAATTAAACGTGTAGAATCTTGAAAGTAAGTGAAAGAAATGAAATATTTTATTGGCCATTATTGTATAGAGAAAAAGTTCTCTTGCGAGCCGATTTTTATTAAATTAGATTTAAAATAACTTCCAGTGAGAAAGTTACAAAGAAAACTCCAAATTTTAAGTTCGTATAATATTTACAGCGATATGTTATTTGGTTACTGAGAAAAAGAGAGAAGAACTTGATTCATTCTTTCGCGGCGCGGCAAAGGCAACTTCGTTTGCCGCAGATACCATGTGCCGGTCTTGTGGCACTCGCAGTAACAAAACAACTGTCTGGCATGCATAACATAAACTGAAAATAAAAATTAAAATGCAATTTACTTACATAACGCTCATTCCGTACTGCTGTCAACCTCGTCACTTAATTCAAGTTCTTCGGAATCCGTGTCTTGCAAATTTATAATGACCTGCTCGATGACATACATCGTCTGTGACTATTTCACGCTGGACGTCATCTTGTATTTTCTCTGCGTGAGCAACACAATCTGGCCACTCGGAAACACCAATTCTGTCTATTGCTTCGTGAGTCAGTTTCTCTACGTCGGCAATTTTTAAAGTCTTGTTCTTGTCAGTTACGTATGCCTTCACCTGGGCCCAAATCATTTCAATCGGGTTGTACTGACAATGATAAGGTGGGAGACGAACATTTCTGCGACCATATTCTCTTGCTATTATATCGATTTCGTAACTTTTGTAAGTTGGTGTATGATGTTTCAACAATTGCAACAATTCTGCTCAAGTTTGCGTGCTTGTGTGGGGAATGTTCTTGTTACAGAGCCATGCCATAATATCCGCCTTCCTTGTGTTCGAACAAGGAGTTTTATCCACTTGCAAGGAATGCATGCTCGCGTTGTCCATTACAATCACGGATTCAGGAGCGAGAAACGGCAACAACTGCTCGCGAAACCACTTTCGAAACACGGCAGACGTCATTTCTGAATGATAGTCAGTACTGTTTGTTTTGGAGCGGAAAACTAATTTATTTTGGGGCACAAAGCTGTAGCAGCTGAACCAGCACGACACACTATAAGACGAGCACCTTTTCCTAATGGCACCTTTAACCCACCAGAACCATCACTCATTCTCCAGCAGCTCGTCTTCGTGTGATTCTGGTTGACCAAGGTTTCATCTAAATAGTATATATTTGCAGTATCTTATCTGTGGTACCAGCATGGTTCTGAGGAAGATCACTCTCGCAGCTAGAACATCGCCCCTCTCCATTAAAAATTTCCTCCCGTCGTTGCCTTTCCTATATCTGAACCCCAGGTTTTTCAAAATATTTAGCACTGACCACGTACTGCCTGCAAAGCCGATAGCTTCCTTCAATTTAGCCCTAAGTTTCACTGCAGTAGGACATTCGCCATTTGAGTACATATCACATATAATATTACGCAATACCCCTTTATCAAAATCGTCCAAGTGCGTAACATTCTTTCGCCGATTACGACGTTTGCCAGGCGAGCGAAAAGAAACCGACCCTGTATCACCGATCGACGACCTGGCTTCCTTCGCAATCGTCTCAGCTGTACGCAGAGACCTATCCCGCTGTACGCTCCTGACATTTGGCAGCACTGCTCCTTGACGAACACGAGGCACTGTCTGCACTGCGAGATTCACTTTGGAAAAACTGATACACTTTGTACACCATATCTCGCGCATGTTTGTGTAGAACACGACGCTTAGGTGTTTCTGTAGCCATCTTGGGAATGTATATTGACAAATTTTTGTGATCACACTGAAGAAACACGAACAGTCACAACGAAACCAAACGACATCGCGCGTTTTCCACGGCAGTCTGTACTTCCTCCTTTTGCTACTGCGCATCGAGGCTTGTTCAAGGTCAGCCGCTTTCATATAGCTCTTCGATTCTAGACAATTAAGAATTAAAGGAAACAATGTGTGCTGCAAAAAATGCCCGTGGCAACGGGTTGCTAAGGACATGAAAATCGGCATTTTCACCCTTAAAAAAGGTCAAAGTGAGCTATTTTTTAAATTTTCTCGGTCTTTTGGGACAATTTCAGGGGAGGTCGTAATCGGTCATTTTTTGCATCCGAGGCTTCCTTCATGGAGAACATTTATGTCAGTGAGTGACTGATTGGTGGGATTTGGGCTATATATATATATATATATATATATATATATATATATATATATATATATATATATATATATGACTCTCGTACGCTCGCCGACATGGTTCGCTTATTTGAAAAGTTTGGAACGTAACGTTACTTGTGTACGGGCTCTAATATTGTACAAATATTACAAATATTATTGTCTATTTTCTTAATAATAAATTTAGTAAGTAATATCCGTTTCGAAATAGTTAATTAGATGTTTTATACATACGAATTCAATAGCAACAGTAAATTGGAAGAGCAACATTTACTTCTGTTCACATTTTTAAACGTAATTGAAAAATGATTGTTTTCCGTCATTCCCCTCAAATTCCTACCTCTCCTCTGTAATAAATCCTGACGCTCATATTTTGAAATTCGAAAAGTCTAGCATAATTCACTTTCAGTAGTTTTCGGGGTGAACTTTCTTTAAGTTCCCTAGCAACGTCCTTTCCATGGACAACAACAAACACGGCAAACTCTCTAAGGAATTGTTTGTATTATGCATCTAAATATTTAGTTAAAACAAGCACGATGTAGATACGTATTTTCGCATTGAGTATACAAGTATATACGTAATTGTATCTGGGCTGAATCTTCTTCTTATTGTCACCCTTGTTTGAGGCACCTTTCCAAAACCAGGAGTTCATTCATCTGTGTGTGTGATCTGTGTAGACAATTAAGAATTGAAGGAAACAATGTGTGCTGCAAAAAATGCCCTTGGAAACGGTTGCTAAGGACGTGAAAAGGGGCACTTTCACTCTTTAAAAAGGACAAAGTGAACGATTTCTTAATTTTCTCGGTCTTTCGGGACAATTTCATGGGGAGTCGTAATCGTGCATTTTTTGGCTCCGGGGCTTGCTTCATGGAGAATAGGGTGTATCGAAAAAAACTTTTTTTCGAAATGTTAAGGTGGCTAGTGGGGAAAAGTGGCCATTTGTGACCAAAAACACGTCTGATTTTTTTCAGATTTTTTGGAGGTCGTTTAGGTGGCGCGCATCGACCTTGAAGTTTTGATAGTGATTTGGTTATGCAACACGCACAACAATTTCACAGAAATGTCATTATTTGGCTATTTCATGTGTTTTTTTTCTGCATTATGTTCGTTTATTGTTTTGTTTATGGCAAATATGTTACATTCGTGCCTTAGGGGTGGTTTCCTATGCTGTTTACGTATGCTTTTGGTCAAAAATTGTCAATTTGAGGCTAAAAACTCCATTTTTTCTATTGATGGTTTCCAATTGGTTTCGACTGTGTTTTATTCGAAGGTTTTCCGATATAAAAGACTAAATAAAATATTTTGGCTTTCTAATTGCTAACAGTTCCTCAATTACTGTCCAGCGCTTCGCTTATTTTCATAGCTTATTATGCTTTGAAAATAACCCAGAGCTCACCACGAAGAGGTGGCTGGACTGCGAGCTCCACCCACCCAAATTATGTTAGCAAACATAATTTTACTAAGGGGCAGGCCAAGATTTTCTTCTAGTTTTCTCCTTTGAACTTTATAGTCACTTTTTGTTCGAAATGTCTGCATATGTTCTCTAGATTCCAATTTCGCTTTGATGTAGCCATCATATGCGCTGGCGCCAAAAACGGAAGAAGCAGCCTCTGTGATAATTTTCACAAGTCGCTCCACTCCTTGTGTGTGGCAGGGGAATCTTTAATTTCCGCTATATTTTTGTTTTTATTGTAGTCATCTACTTCTTCATTTGTAATATTATTGGCCAACGTAGGCTCGTGGAGGGAGCATGAAGCCCAATCAACAATGTCATAGTATTGGTCTGCATTAAAATTGATGGTTGGTAAAACAAAAGTGCGAATTCTTTTGCCTTTTTTCAATCCTCTTGCTTTCTTAATTCTTTGCCAACCAAAACTTTTTATTTCTGGGATTTTGTCGGTTATTAAAGCCAGCAGGAGATTTTCAGGATGGGCCAAGAGAGCGTTTTGTTGAATGACCCTATTAATCAGATCTCTCAAGTGGTGTGGGAGAAATCGGGACAAGTGGATCAAATTCCAGAGGTGTCGGGCTCCGTCAGTTATCGATGGTTCCTTCTTGATCCCAAACCACACCGGTGCGTACACCTTCATTATGTAGTATGTGGAATTTGATCTACTTCTAATTGGAAACCATCAATAGAAAAAATGGAGTTTTTAGCCTCAAATTGACAATTTTTGACCAAAAGCATACGTAAACAGCATAGGAAACCACCCCTAAGGCACGAATGTAACATATTTGCCATAAACAAAACAATAAACAAACATAATGCAGAAAAAAAAACACATGAAAGAGCCAAATAATGACATTTCTGTGAAATTGTTGTGTGTGTTGCATAACCAAATCACTATCAAAACTTCAAGGTCGATGCGCGCCACCTAAACGACCTTCAAAAAATCTGAAAAAAATCAGACGTGTTTTTGGTCACAAATGGCCACTTTTCCCCACTAGCCACCTTAAAATTTCGAAAAAAAGTTTTTTTCGATACACCCTAATGGAGAACGTTTATGTCAGTGAGTGAGTGAGTGGTGGGATTTGGGCTATATATATACTATATATATATATATATATATATTGGACTCGCGCATTTCGACGTGCGTCTTGTGCGCTCACATACGTGACCTTCGGCAACGTTTTGGTTTCCTCAATACTCTTCACGTCTTCGAAAATAGGAGTGTATTATTGGAGGAATGGAAAGGAGTAAGTATGTTAGCGCATTTGAAAAGTTTAGACCGTAACGTTATGTGTGTACGGGGTCTAATATTGTACAAATATTCCAAATGTTATTGTATATTTTCTAAATAATAAATTGGGTAATTAATATCCATTTCAAAATACTCGTAGTTAGTTAGATGTTTTGTGTAAACGAATTCAATGGCGACACTAAATTGGAAAAGCAATATTTACGTCTTTTGTTATTTTCACATTTTTAAACGTGATTGAAAAATAATTATTTTCCGTCATTCCAATCAAATTCCTACCTTGCCTCTAAAAAATTCTGACGCTCATATTTTTAAATACGAAAGTCTAGTGTAACTCAATTACCATAATTTTCGGGTTGAAAATAAGTTTTCTTATTCCCTAGCAACGTCGGTTTCCATGGACAATAACAAACATAACAAAGTTCTAAAGAAATGTTTATTATACCTCTAAACATTTAATTAAAAGAAGCACGATGTTGATATTTTCGCATTGAGTATAACAATATATACGTAATTGTATCTGGACTGGAACTACTTATTATGCAGATGTCACTCTTGTTTGAGGCACCTTTTCAAAACCAGGAGTTCATTCATCTGTGAGAAATAATGTAGTTTGACAATGAATAATTAAAGGAAACAATGCGTGCTGCAAAAAATACCCGTGGCAACGGTTGCTAGGAATTAAAAAAAGGGCATTTTCACGGTTAAGGAAGGGCAAACCGAGCGATTTTTTAATTTTCTCGGCCTTTTGGGACTATTTCATGGCAGGTTGTAAACGGCCTTTTTCACCTCCGAGGCTTCCTTCCTGGAGAACATTTATGTCAGTGCTTATTGGGGCTTTATAGTTATTGGACTCGCGTACTTTCGACGTGGTCTTCGGCCACGTCTTGTAGGCTCGCATGCCTGACCTTCGGCCACGTTGTGGGTGTAATCATATTATAGATTGGGTTCATCACTGATCTTAATGACTTTGAAAATGTCTGTATGTTGTATTGAATGAAGGGGAACAAGTGTATAAGTTCGCTAAATTAAAAAGTTTAGAAAATAACTTTATGTGTGTACGTGCTCTAATATTGTACAAATATTCAACACATTATTGTCTATTTTCATAATATTAAACTGGGTAAATATTGTCCGTATCAAAAATATATTTCATATAAATGAATTGAATAGCGACACTAAATTGGAAAAGCAGTATTTACGTCTTTTGTCATTTTCACCTTTTTCAACTTAATTTTAAAATAATTGTTTTCCGTTATTTCGGTGGCTCGCCAACGTGGTTCGCTTATTTGGAAAGTTTTGAAAGTAACTTTGTGTGCAAATATACAAAATTTTCAAAATTGTCTATTTTCTTAATAATAAAGTGAATAGGCAATAACCTTTTCAAGATAATTAGTTGGATCTTTCTATAAACGAATTCAAGAGCGGTATTTAATTGGAAAAGCAATATTTACGTAATGTCATTTTCACATTTTTAAACGTAATTGAAAAATAATTGTTTTCAGTCATTCTCCTCAAACTCAAACTCCTACCTCTCCTCTGTAATAAATTCTGACGCTCATATTTTGAAATTCGAAACGTCTAGCATGATTCAATTAGAGTAGTTTTCGGGGTGAAAATAAACTTTATTTAAGTTCCCTAGCAACGTCCGTTTCCATGGACAACAACAAGCACGGTAAGGTGTAAATAATTGTTTGTTATTATGCTTGTAAACATTTAGTTAAAACAAGCTCGATGTAGATATTCTCGCATTGAGTTTATCATAACACCATTGAGCCTTGTTTCCATGATTATGAAAAATTAAATATGCTGACCAAGGCAGTAATTTATTTTATTAAAAACATAAACTAAACGTAACGTTTCAACCTTCTAGCAAGGTCTTCTTCAGACTCTGCATCAAGTACAAAAGTAACAAGATACAAAAACAGGGCATTATATATACACAAAACATTACTCCCTCCAGACTATTAGAAAGTTGTTCTGGAACTTTCTAGCAGGTGGCTTTCACTTGTCAACTGTACTTTCACCTAAAAGGCTAAACATATTTACTTCCATATAGAATGTGGTTGGGCTTTATATCTCAGGCTCTTTTTCCATCATTTTCTTCCTTCTCCTCTCCTCTTTCTCTCTTGTCCTTTCCACTCTTTCTAACACCTTCTTCGACATTTTTGCCAAAGAAATACAAGATGAAGAAAGAGGGATATTATTGGAACTTGAAATAGAAGAAGAAGGCAAGTTAAGCTACCTTGATATATTGATGAAAAGGAAGAGAGGAGAAGAAAGTGAAACCGCTTGGCATCAGAAGAAGTGTGCAGCAGGGGTATTCTGCCAAAAAAGAAGTGATGTAAGTGAGGTGACAAAAAGAAATTTTATACAGAATATGGAGGACAGAATAAAGAAAATATGCACGAAGGAATGTGAAAAAGAAGGCAAAATAAGTAGCCTATGGAAACAGCTGGAAAAGAATGGCTATGAGAAGCAGGATAGACTGGACATAAACAGAAGAAGGAAGAAAAGAGGAAGGGGAGAATTGGAAGAGAAAGAAAAAGAGGAAGAGAAAGAAAAAGAGAGAAGGTTTGGAATAAGGAGTATGGGGAAGACCACAGAAAAGATATGCAAAGTGCTTAGGAAAGCGGGCATTAAAACTTACAGGAAGGGAGGGAGAAGCATCTTAGGAATAGCGAAGAATGCAAACAAGAAAAGGGAAAACAGAGAAGAGGAAGAGGAAGGGATTATCTACGAAGTAAAATGTAAAGAATGTCAGAGTGTGTAGATAGGAGAAACGAAAAAGAGGCTGAAAGACAGGTTGAAACAACATAGGGATGATGCACGACTTAAGAGAGAGAGAGAAATGTGATATTTAAACACACGAGAGAAACAGGACATGACATAGAGTGGGATGAGGCTAAGCAGATAGGAAGGGAGAAGAGAATGCTAGTGAGAAAATGGAAGAAAGCCAAGGAAATAGAGAAGAAAGGTGAAGAAGACACAATGAACTGGAATGGAGGACTGAAGTTAAACAAAAAATGGAAGAAGGTGTTAGAAAGAGTGGAAAGGACAAGAGAGAAAGAGGAGAGGAGAAGGAAGAAAATGAAGGAAAAAGTGCCTGAGATATAAAGCCCAACCACATTCTATATGGAAGTGTTTAGCCTTTTAGGTGAAAGTACAGTTGACAAGTGAAAGCCACCTGCTAGAAAGTTCCAGAACAACTTTCTAATAGTCTGGAGGGAGTAATGTTTTGTGTGTATATATAATGCCCTGTTTTTTGTATCTTGATACTTTTGTACTTAATACAGAGTCTGAAGAAGACCTTGCTAGAAGGTTGATACGTTACGTTTAGTTTATGTTTTTAATAAAATAAATTACTGCCTTGGTCAGCATATTTATTTTTTCATGAGTTTATCAATATATATTGTATCTGGACTGAATTTTCTTCTTATGAAGATGTCACCCTTGTTTGAGGCACCTTTTCAAAACCAAGAGTTCATTCATCTGTGTGCTGTTGACCTGTGAGAAATATAATGAATCTCGACAATTAGGAATTGAAGGAAACAATGTGTGCTGCAAAATATGCCCGTGGCAAGGGTTGCTAAGGACGTGACAAAAGGCATTTTCACCCTTAAGGAAGGGCCAATTGAGCGATTTTTAAATTTTCTCGGCCTATTAGGACGATTTCAGGGGGTGGGGTCGTAATCGGGCACTTTTCGCCTCTGGGGCTTCCTTCATGAAGAACATTTATGTCAGTGAGTGAGTGAGTGAGTCAGTCAGTCAGTGGTGGGATTGGGGCTTTATATATATTGGATAAGTGTACATAATATACGTAAATATACATGAATACAGATAGAAAGAATATTTAAAACCAAAGAGAAGTAACGCATACAGGGGCGCAGACTTGTCAAAATTATTGGGGGCGCTCTGATCATTGAAATAAATTAATGTATGACTCACTCACTCCCTTTTTTAAGTTTTGGCCTCAGTGTTTGGAATCTCATAAAAGCTAGGGGTGTGCGGGATCCCGAAAAGTCGGGACCGGGATCGGGAAAAAAATTTCCCGTCCCGATCCCGACTTCGGGAAATGATTTCCCGACTTTTCGGGATCCCGAGCAGTCGGGAAATACCGAATGCTCATTATAAAATGTCGTTATTTCTCGACGTTTTCTGCATTGTCAATTTCTGGAACTTATCGTAAATTGTTAGTTTTTAATCCAGAAATCACTTAAAGTGAAAATGACGTGTAGAATTCGAGATTTTCAGAGCTTCTGGAAATTTCGAACATTTCCCGTCCCGAAAATTTCCCGACTTAGTCTGAAAATTTTTCCCATCCCGATCTCGTCCCGCACACCCCTAATAAAAGCCCATGAATTCCTCAATTTTTTTTTTATTCACAGTTCGAATGCAGAATATTAATTGTCCACGGATGGATATGTCACAAGTTTCGTTAACCATAATAGCAAAATATTCCCGACTTTTAATATCTGCTACCACGGAGTGCAAAACAGATCTCCCTAATATATCAATGATCTCGTTCTGAATGTCATGTTAGAGCCATTTGTAGCTCGAACGTCCCTAGTTCATGCACATCGTCTTTTGAAACTCTTTTTAGTAAAACGTTTTAACAATACTCATAATTACATACTTAGTGTATAGTAATAAGTCATGTGTTTTGCTGTCTCTGGTCATAGCCTCCCCAAAGTTGATGGTTTAGCGGTCTCAGACCCCCGAAGTTGATGGTCTAGAAAATTTTAAATGTGTTTTTAAAGTTAAGTTCATGTGGCTCAATTCAGAGTAAACTTTACAAGAGAAAGATAATAATACATTAGATCCTCTTAAGCAAAATTATTTGGGGGGCTCTGCCCCCACATCGTTAATATTGGGGGGCTCGAGCCGCCCCAAGCCCCATGGAGTCGGCGCCTATGAACGCATATTAAGTATACCTACAATTACAAATATACTCATTATAGTAATAGTGGTCATAAAATAATACAAAGGTGAAAGGACAAATAAAATATTGTTAAATAGATTACAAATGGAAAAAAATATGAGTAGAGAAAAACTAAGGATAAAGTACAAATTCGAAGGTTAACATAAGGTTACCTTTAAAAATAATGTGAATTTATGTATTTCTAAGTGGTCTGAAACACTATAGCCTGTCCCAATTATCTCTAGAGCAAGCGGACGAAAACAAGTCTCTGAGCAAGTAGTGACGCGAGACTGCTCCACCAATGAACAGGCGAGAGGGAACGGTATTGAGTGAAGGGGGGAAATCGACTGCAGTTACCAGCCTTCCAGCAGCGTGTACTGCTTCACCCTACCCATTCGACTTTCCCCTTTTTTGCAGCTATGCGCGACCTTGCTTCAGAAATAGACGGGACAGGGTATAGAAACACTTCTTCGTCCACAGTTACCAATAGGAACTTACCTCCGAGAACGTTTCCTCCTCTGACGTGAGCACCTTGTAGATGGCGATGATGATGATGACGCTGACCGGGAGCACCCCGATGACCCAGCCAACCCCGTCAGCCCACAGAGGGTAGATGTACTCGCCGTAAGAAGCAGGGGCGTACTCCACCCAGTTGAAGAACAAGATGAACTATAAAGCACAATGTTGTCAGATTATTTTGTTGCTGTAACTATTTATTTTATTTTATTTATTTATTTATTCCTTGTTTTGGATGGCGAAGTTAAGGCACAAGCCTTTTCTTCCACTTAACCATCTCTACATTACATTTTATAAATTTATTTTTATAGCTAAAACTCTATGTTAAATATATAAAAAACTAAATATTTAAGATACCAAGAAATGAAATCTATAAAAAACTAAGAACATTGAGATACCAAAAAAAAAGAAAAACACAAGAAAAAATAAAAGAGAAAGACGCAAAAAACAAAAAATAAAGACAAAAATACATACACACTAAGAAAAGTAAAAAAAAATACACGTAAAACATAAACACACACACAACAAACATACTCAAATGACAGAAAAAGTCAAAAATGATTTTAACTACAGAAAAAAAACGATATCTCTAGAACCCTCACATGCATACACCTCATTAGAAGAAAACTGAAAATATTCACATTATTGTTATTTCATGAACTCTTACCATGTGAAAACGATTTATTAAGAGACGTGTCCCGGTCGTCCCGTCGACATTATTTAAAAGCACTATTTATCCCGTTTTGAAAAAGTCTAGGACTTATCTTGGAAACGAAATCTAAATTTGAAGAACATTTCTTTCTAAAAAAATGTTGATTGAATTTATAAACTAGCGTCATGGTAACGCAGTGGTAAAACAGCTGGGCTGCGTTTCAAGCACTTTATAACAATCAAAATGCTCTATTGTGGTCGAGAATGTTCGAGCAGCCAGCAGTTTACTGTATAAGTTAGCTCTCCTCCCGAGTTGTATTGCTTTGTGTGTGCATTCCGTTATTTGTAGATCAGTGAATAAGCATGGCCAAGAAAGATAGATTCAATACGGACCTGCAACTAGAATTTAACTTCTGCATCTTGACACAAATCAAAAGACAAATCTCGCATTGCGTGTCAAATATTGAGGAGTTTCACTAATGGTTGTGAAAAATAAAGTTGTTCTCAAGAAGATTGGTTCTTCTGATATATATGTATATATATATACACATACTTCTGGCATTCCTAAACTTCAGCGTAGGACTAACACCAAAAGTTGATCAGAAGGAACCAGAAACACGATGCAAGTCATACCGAGATTAAAATAATTAATACCTTCTGACGAGAGATCATATTTCATTTATTGTTTGGGGAAACTGACCTCCTTGGGTTGGGATGTCCCGTTTTGGAGTCAAAATATTATGGTCACCCTATTTATTAGCACTAAAACAGTGAGAGTTCTCACACATCATATTTCGCGAACTCGGCCCTTCGGTTCATCACGTGACTAGGGATGATATGGAGAGGAGACGAAAGGGGCTTCTCGTGTGTGATATAGTGTATCATGTTCTTGGTCTCGTCTAGAATCCTGTACTCTCTCCCGGGAATGTCTGGAGCTAGGGAGCGAAAGCAAGTCTCTGCGCAAGTAGAGACTCAAGAGGGCCATACCAATGGACAACTGCGAGGGAACGAGATGTGTGGAAGAGGAGAACGAGGCTGCAGTTACCAGACTTTATAGCAGCGCGTACTACTTCACGCCACCCACCCGCTTTCTACCCTATTCTACCGTTATGCGTGGCCTTGCTCCAGAGATTCCTGTCCGCTCTTGAGTCTCGTGTCGATATACATACACAACCGCCTATAACTCTCTGTAAATAATCATGTATATATTCACTTCGCATCTGAATAAGTCACATAGTAAAGTAGTTTTGATTCAAATAATTTTCTCAAGTACAAAATAGTCACTAACATATAAAGAGACAGAATATTTGTATTTTGTCATTTATCAGAGATCTGTCTCATCCCTTTTCTCTTAACGACTGTCTGCTACGGCCTCATCTGCTTATCTGTTGGTCCTACCTCACCCAATAAATACGAAGCAGACATTTTTTACAGCCGTTAATTATCCCCGCTCAAAATAACTATGTTTGCACTTATTATTGAATCAGTTTATTCTATTCTTTATGTATGGAATTTTGTCCATTTTATACTTTTTAATGTTTTTGTTTGTAGTACCTCCTGTCCTGAAGGTGAAAATTGCCTGTGGATGAATCTTGCACCTATTGGACATGGCTGTATTTAGAGGGGGTTTCTAGGGTTCAACCCCCTCCCCCGAAACTTCTGACATGTTGGATTAATGGAAGTTCAGAAACCAAAATCTGTAACTCATTTTCAATATTTTTTTCGAAGCATCACAAAAATACAAGGAGACAATGTTGAAAAGATCGAGCTAAGATTTTCATACATTTGGAAATCTGAATCTTGAGTGAAAAAGGATTTATTCTCGGAATCGACCGAGAATAACCGCGACCCCTCCATTTTCACTTGTGCTGTCCTCTTTCCAGCGTTGTTCCTGCGTCACAAGGAACATAGACTGAAAATTCCCTTATGATTGTCCCAAAATTCCCTTTCCAAATTTTAAAATCCCTGTCCGATAAAGTCGAAAATCCCCCATGATAGGAGTTCAAACCTTCAAACCTAGGATCTCCAGTTTCTTAGCGCATTACGTTCGCGATTGAGGTTCCAATCCATGCACCAGGCTGTTTTTAAAAAGAATAACTGGTTCCACACTTTTCAAAATTCCAAAAATTAAGTTTTAAGGTCAAACAACTAAAATTTCCATCTAACTTTTAAAGCTTTTTCTTTGAGTTATCTAAAATTTAATAACAAAGTATAATAATTGTACATTTCAGTACACACTGTATAAAACGTAACAAAAAAACCCTTGTGCTGGATATTCACTCATCTGCTGAATTGAGAAAGCCCCCTCAAGGATATAATAATAATTATTATATATACAGGGTGTCTCATAAGTAATAACGCAAACTGACACAAATGAAAGTACACGATAATAGAAGCAAAAAAATCTCTGTAAACATGGGTCTGCAAACGAGCCGTTTTCGAGATAATCGCGTATGTGTGATTACAAGCCGTCACTGACTTCATTGTTTGCAAACGTCGTCCTAGTTGATAAAATGCCAATAATGTGTGCGAATGTATGGGTACAAGCCGTACCACCTCTCGAAAATGTTCTACTGTTCTGTTTGATTGCAACGCCACCTCTCGGAAATGTTCTGTTTTGTAATCAAAGAGCAAACCTCTGACCGCGCAAGGAGTAAATCACTTCGGTTTACAAAATGCAATCAATGACGGCTTGTACCCACACATTCGCACACATTATTAACATTTTATCAACTAGGACGACGTTTGCAAACAATGAAGTCAGTGACGGCTTGTAAGCGCACATTCGCGATTATCTCGAAAACGGCTCGTTTGCAGACCCATGTTTACTGAGACTTTTTTGCTTCTATTATCGTGTACTTTCACCTATGTCAGTTTGCGATATTACTTTTGAGACACCCTGTATATAAAATAAAATAATACTTTTTTATTATTATTATTGTTATGGAATAAAATTGTTTTATTATGAAATTTTAATTATTATTGTACAATTATTGTTGTTATTTCTATTATTCAAATTTCTGGCAACACCCATGGGGACAATTATAAATGAACCCCCCCCCCCCCCCGAAAATGTTTCCTGCCTACAGCCATGCTAGTGGACAACACTGTTACACTCATCAATGTAGTGTATTGTTCAGAAATTCGCTTTAAAAGACATGGAAAGTATTTTACCTTTCTATGAAATTTGGTAAATGCTTCTTGCAGGCCTACGAGGCTCTGGCATCTGGACCTACGGCCAGTATAAGATCTGTAGGACTACGTTGTCTTCTGTTTTGTCCTTATATGTACCGAGCGCCCCTTTACAGCCTCAGATTTTAAATATACTGAGATGATTTTAGTTCTCAGAGGCAAGTAGTGATTTTAGTTATCGTAAGGGGCTGGGCCCAGTATTATGAAATGGGTGCATAATAACCAGAGTGTTGAGGCATTAAAAGAAATTAATTCAAATTCAAAAACTTAAGTTGTTTTATTGGATTTCCCAAAGCAAGGATGGCGACGTGTTGCGTAGTTGAAATCAAAGCTTCCATCTGTGGCCAATCACGAGCAGGAGACTCACTATGAACAAGCTAGTGGTGCACACACTACTAGAAACTCTTGGATCTAATGATTCGATTCAACGAACATAGGCGTGCGCACGGCGGATAAGGGGAGCAATTGCACTCCCCTACTCATGGACGTCCGCAATTTTTTTCCAGGGAGTAAGCGAGGCATATTGTCCCCCCCATTGTAGTGTTGCTCTCTCAAGAAACACCACCTGAGTTTGAAGTTATCACGTTCCTGCATCCCCATTATAATAATTAATGTAAATTACTGCGACTGAAATCACAAATTATATGTATGAAATATGTACTTTTAGGTCGATATTCATTTTCCAGGGGGGAGGTGTTCCGTCCTTGTCCCAACCGCACGCCCCCCCCTTTCCATACGTCCATGTCCCTGTATACCTGCGCCTAGGAATTTAGTGTAGAGGAACCGTATCGCCATTATTAAGCGATATTATACTCTTAAAGAAAATGAAGTATTTACAAGCCGATGAAAATTCCAAGGAACTACGGGGGAGAGGCGTGTATTACTTCCTACGTAATTGAACTATCCCGCTTCGTTCTCTAGAAACTTTATTGTTATTAACACTCTCACATGCATTTATATAAATAATGAGGTTTTTCGTTCCAGATTGAATTTTCATCAAGGTTTTTGTCCCCCCCTAATCAGAGGGTCTGTGCGCTCTATGTAAACGAATGCCTCGCCTTGTAATCAAGGGATCCCGGGTTTGATACCCTGTGGAGGCACATTGCACAGTGGTTCGGACCACACTTTAAACTGTAGGTCAAGTCCCGTTTTAACCTATATGTGCAAAAAGTGGATGTAAAACAACAACACAATCAACCAATCAACGAGAACCAAAATGAAGCACCTCAGACATGATTCTTTATTTTATAAGTAACTTTGTCTGTCTCTCCTGTCACCCAAATAAATTACTGTGGAATTTTTGGACACCCTGAATGTGATTCCCCGGTGTTTTTGAGGAGTAGTTTTCCTAACCCAACTCACTCTTTGTATTTCAATAAAACTTGCACAAAACGTTCCCACGAAAGACACAGATAAAGATTAATGATTTGATAATGTAGGTATATTAAGTATTATGTTGATATTTTATGGCAAAAATTTCTCAAAATATAAATATTACGTTAATTACTACGTTATGATATATTATCTGCCTTCATCGAATTCAACAATAATTGAACCCCATGACGCTTGTTATAAAAATTATTAAAATGTATGTTTCACGTTTACGACCATAATTACGCTACGCATTGAATGTCATGCTTGTATTTTGGCGGCTCTAATGATTACAGGGCCTTGAATACAAAGAGCGTGATAGTAAATATGCCCATTTGATACATATATTGGTCCACATAAACTTTTTCGAGAAATTGTTATCTTAAATATTAAATTTTAAAGTTGTGGAATTTTAATGCGTTTCATCTAATTCCTAAATGTAGAAAAGAGAAAATGGTGCCCTGTATGTATATCATAGACGTTAAAGATGGGCTGATGTAGTTTATTACGTCGCATTTCTACCTCTTTTGGCTGATCGCGAAGATGAGGATGAGTGATGAAATTAATAATGGCACACTCACAAAGAACACCCATGTCCAGGCTTGGATTTGAACCCGGTAACCGTAACTCTTGAGTAACCCGCGCTATTCCAAGCACTCCACCACGGGTCGTTGAAAGAAAATGATATCTTCCATTCTGGAAAATTTAATTTTGAATGACAATTTTTGTGGGTATCAATAATAATTCAATTCTAATGGAGTGGTACAGTTCTATGCAAAATGACATGCTTCTACTTACAAATTCAGCTCTTTAACCACATATCCTCTACTATTAGATTTGCAACACGTAGCTGCCAGCATGAATTTGAACAGGATATATTAATTTGACGTTAAAAATTCAGCAGCAAGGTTACCATGGAATTCGTATAATAATCCATTGTCGAAGAAGCAAATTGGTACTCATGGAAGCAACAGTACTATATGTAAATACTGGTGTTAATTTCGTGGCATAATTAGTGCTACAATTGCCTAGAGGGAGAACCAACATACAAGGAGAGGTTTATAAGAGCCGTGGAGTCCAAGTGAAGCAACGTCTCTGGCCAGCCAATAGGATCATAGCTCCACCAACATAACACCAAAATTCGCAGCGATACGAGTAAGTGGTCTTGAACACAAGTCTGGAATGAAATCCAGTTAAGTAGCCAGATTACTAACTATACTATTTATCTTCCTAATTGCATACTGGAGTCTTGAGTAAATAATGTTAATTTATCCATATTAACTAACTCTCTAGCCTTCTTAAACCCGAAGATTTATGGCTGCAGCAACACAAGCCTTCAATCTGTTCCTATCCTGGGAAAGATGAATCCAATCTTTCCCATCCTTACCAATTTCCTTTAGGTCCATCTCAACGTTATCCCTCCATTTTCGTTTTAGCCTTCCTACAGGTCATTCATATTAATTAAAATAAATGTACAGCAATCTTAGAAAACGTTATTGAAATTGATCTATCTACAACTCGCTGGGCAACAGCAAGAGCCCTTCAGGTCGGAGGGTGCAATCTGATAAACATCAAAGTAAACTATTTAAGGTTAACAATTTTTTTTTAATGGATTTAACTTGAAATACTTATCACTCAAGTAGTTAAGATTTTTTGAACTTCCTTTAGTTTGATTACTTTTTTATAATTATAAGTGTTGTTTGATAAATAAGTGGACTGGGTAGAAATATGGAAAATCCGATTATGTTTATTGATACACTTGTCTATTACGCATGTTACATGAACATTGTCAGTCATCTGTTTTATTCGCACGTAGACGTTCGACCCTCAAACGTGAATTTGTGCAGGGATGGATTCCTCCAGATATGCGCAACGGTGCGTGATTCTTCTACCTTCTCGGAATTCCTTGCACCAATTAAACACTGCCGTACACTGCAAAGCTTCGTCCCCGTGCACCGCATTTAAGCGGCTAACAATCTCTGCTGGCTGCACACAGGAACGGAATCGCACACCGTTGCACGTGACTGACAGTGTGCATGTAACATGTGCAATAGACAAGTGTATCGATGAACACAATCGGTTTTTCCATATTTCTACACGCACCGAAACCACAGGCCCAGTACACATATTTATCAAACAACCCTTATATATTGTTATGATTAATTATAATGATGAATATTATTGTTATATGTGGCCAAAATATCTAACCACCGTGCAAGTAAACAAACGTTAATGGTTAAGTTGGGAGTTAGGTAGCCACAACCTAATGCAATACTTTCTGTCCGGTAGTAGTTACTATTAGGAAAGAGAAACGTCAGAACACTGAAATATCTTGCCTATAAGTGACGAATAAATCATTTGCGTATGCCACTTTCCAGCACTGAAATATTTCTTGAGCAAGATATTCCTATGGTCGGAAGAATAGGGAGGGAACTTCTCTACACTTGCGGTACATATTTATTTTGTAACAAGAACTATTTTGGAAAATGAGCTTTCAACAAGTGAAGCACTTCATGCCCAAAAGAAGCCAATCTCTAGAAAACATTTTATACTGAAGTAATTCTGGTCCAAGAGAGAAGTATTCTTTAAAATATTGAGCTGTTGTACACTGTGGTACTTTTTGGGCGAGGCATATCCAACTTTCGGAACGAGCTAAATAAATTATTTCTTATCCCAAAGGAACTGTTCTTTGCAATGTGGGATTCTGCTAGGGTTTGATGTCCAAGAAGTGTCGATATTCGGAATAAGGAACTTTTGAGCACAGGAATATTTCTTATGAAAGATTTATCCCCTCAAGTACATGACGAGGAACAGGCTTCTTCGTAAATAATAGACTTATCTCGGTGTTGTAAAATTGTTGTAATAAATATCCATGCACCAATGGAGGATAAACATGATAACACTAAAGATGAATTTTATGCAGAGTTAGAACAGGTCTTTGATAAATTTTCCCCGTGTATTATATGAAAATTCTGTAATGCACAGATTAGTAAAGACGAGACATCTAAACCCGCTATTGGTAAGGAAAGTCTTCATAAATTAAGTAATGATACTGGTAGTATAAAATTAATTAATTTTGCAACCTCGAAGGATTTAATTGTGAAAAATACCACTTTTAAGCATAAAGATGTCCACAAATACACCTGGTCTTCTCCAAATGGTAGAACTCATTATCAGATAAATCATATTCTAATTGATAAAAAGGCATACTAGTACGTATAATTGACATTCGTTTACATAGAGGTGCTGTGCCACTGACCATTATTTAGTAATTGCTAAATTAAGAGAAATACACTCTGTGGTAAATCATAAGCAACAAATTCTAAAAGTTCTAAAATTTAATACAGGGAAATTTGCTGACGAAAGGATTAAGAAAGATTACAAAATTAAACTGTCAAATAAGTTAGATTTTTTGCAGGATTTAAATGCTGATGAAAATATGAATGTGAATTGGGAGAATGTACGTTATGCAATAGAATCAGCAGCTAAAGAAAGTATAGGATACCATAAACAAAGAATTGGTTTCGTAATGAATATTATAATCTAATAGAAATGAGAAACCAATCTAGACTTAATTGATTAAATAACTGTGATGATACAAATGTAAGCAATTATAATAGAATAAAGCTAGGAGTTAACCGCACGCTTAGAAGTAAAAAAGGAGATTACTTGAAAAGCAAAATTAGGCAAGTGGAACTACTGTATTTTGGAAATGAGCTTTCAACGAGTGAAATATTCATTGCCAAAGAGAAGGCAATAGTTGGAACGATCACTTTCTACGCTGAAGTAATTCATGTAAAAAATGAACAACTTTCTACTAAATATGGGAGGAACTATCCAACACTGAAATATTTTTTTGTGCAAATCAGGTCCAATGGTCGGAACGAACAATTTTTCTGTAGTAAATTAGTTTTTTATTCCAGAGGAACTTTTCTTTTGAATTATGGATTCTCCAGGAGTTCTTGTTCAAGAGGTGTCAATATTCGGAACGAGAAATCATTGACACTGAAATGTTTATTGCAAAAGAATAACTATTCCTAGAAAGATGTGAAATTTTCGCACTGAAACATTTCCTGAGCAGGAAGATCCGATGGCCGTAACAAGCAACTTCTCTGCACTGATATTTCTTATGGAAGGCGAACTCTTTTGGAAAATAACACGTGAAAAAAATCTTGTTCAAGATGAGTTAATACATTCAGAACAAGAACCATCTGTACGGCCAGCTATTTCGTATATAATATAGGCAGGCCTCCCTGATGGCACAGTGGTAGCGTCGTCGCCTTGTAATCAAGGGATCCCGGGTTCGATGCCGGATGGAGGCACATAGTGATTCGGATCCCACTTTAAACTGTAGATCCAGTCCCGATTAGCCAATCGGTGCATAAAGTGGACTTGAAACATCAATTCAATTCAATCAATCAATTATCTAATATCTGGTTTCCAGCAGTTAAATGTAATTTTTCAAGAGAAGTAACTGCTCGTAAAAACAAACCCCTTTATTTAGTAATTTTCTTGAATTGACAGATTATCCCTCATCATCCATTGTTTTAAGGTAAGAGTTTTGTTAACTGGTGTGTGACTGGCCAATTGTTCAACCGTGTTTTATAGTGGATTCTTTCTGCAATTAAATATCTTGTGTCCTTTAGGAATCTGGAATGTTTCCACACTTACGTCTTTCTTGTGTACGAAGATTTTTCTCTTTCATGTTTTAATTTACCTGCAGTAATATGATGCCTCTCCAACATTATCAATTTTTTTGATTATGGCCTTTTCTTACTATAACAAGGTTTTCATCAAATGTAGCTATTCACTTCTTAGAATGTGCAGTATTTCTATACTGGCTCTTTTGAGGCAGATGATGTATTTATTCAAATGTGGGATGTTTTCTGCACTGACGTGTGCTTCAGAAAATATGATACATTATTTGCAAAGAATGATATACAGGGTGTACATAAAGTCTGGTAACATTTTTAAAAAAATATTGTAAAAAGACTATTAACATTCAAAGTGACACAGTACATTAGTTGAAAGAGTAAAGCTGTAGGTTTTTTTTGTACTGCAGGTGTTCCCTGTAGTTCCATTTCTCGTCGTCAGACCATGGAATATTCAAGGTGGTGCTTTCTGGAGCTGGAAAGGTTTTTTTTGTGTGCTACATTTCGATGAAAGAGTGCTACAGATGTCCAGCGGATATTTAGGATCAAATACGGGAAAGAAGTACCAAGCAGGAAGGCAATCGAATGTTGCTTCATCACTGAAAAACTAAGAAATTCACAAAGTCGTCTTCCCTCTGCTGCAATTCACAGCAAAACTGGTACTGCTCATCTTTGCCTTGGAGATATAACTTTTGCAGTAACTGCAGTCGGTATAGTTTCGCACATATTTTTTTCACAAAACACTGAACACAGTCATTGGTGGCAAACCCAGCTTGCTCGTAGGGCTCCTCGTAAACACTTCCATGTCACCTTCACTCACGCCTGGCCCATCCCTTCTTTCCTTCGCACGCAAGCACCCGGTTGTAACAAATTTCCTATGCCACTAGAAGATTTCCTTCCTGCGTGGTGTTGCTTTCCCGTATTTGTTTTAAATTTGTGTTGGACACCTGTAGCACTCTTTGTTTTATCAAAATGTAGCACACAAAAAGTCTTTTCAGCTCCAGAAATCGCCATCTTAAATTTGCCACCATCTAGCGGCGAGAAATGGAACTACAGGGAACACCTGCGACACACAAGAAAATACGGTCTTACTCTTCCACTAATGTGCTCTGCCACTTCGATGTGTTGATAGTTTCTTTGCAATAAATTTTTGAACGTGTTACCCGAGTTTATGTACTTACAACCTGAATTTGACCAGATCCACATTTCGAATGTGTAATAATTGTTTACCCTTTTTAATGTTTCTTGTACATACAAGGTAAGTTATATTTTCCAATATAGAGCACTTGGTCAATGAGAATGGTGGAATTGTTTTTGGATGGTGTACATCTTGTTCCAAAATATGGATTCCTTTCAATAATAGTGTGTAGAAGAACGAAATGAATCTGTGAAGGCCTCCTTCATCTTGTTTGGGTTTCTACGTTTAAGTGTACTTAAAACGTGTTCTAAATGCACTATTCGTTAATTTACCAAATATAACCAAGATGTGCAAATATGCTTGTGTGGCAACAATATAAATTCATTGTAAAGTTAGTAAAAGAAAATTCTAATCGAATAATTGTTACTGGAAAAATTGCCTCTTTTGCATGTAAAACAATTAAGTGTAATACTAAAACCTGGTTTGTAGTTAAAGAAAGAGAAGTCATATTAGTGACACACTGAAAATGGAAATTAATTTCAGATTATTTATTTTTATTTTTTAAAACGATTCATGTAAAACCTAGCAATTTAATACTTGATTACCCAAAAATATGTAAAGATATAGATCTATTTTTTTTAATCGTCTTACTGCTTATTTTACCTCTTTAGTACAAATGTGTTTTACGATGGGCACCAAAGATTTCTCAGTCCTCTTTAATTCATCTGATTGTTTTTCTTTATTATTTGTAGATCCTTCGCATTCCCCCTCTTTTGATATGCAATAGACTCTCATTACAACTCTGAATCAGTATCTACGCGTAGTTATACTGTGTGCCAGTCCATTTTAAATATATTCCATACAAGTTACACAAGGTGGATCACTCGCTCTCGGCCCCTGATTTTCACTTATAAAAATCAAACTATTTGGTCATAATGTAATGAAATTTGCTATGGACATACCTTGCTGTATGGAAGCATGGTGACGTCATTTGAGATAATGCCACAATCTCTCTAGTCCTTGCGTCGGCATGTGTGTGCATCTGGACGATTCTGTCATTAAATGCCATTCGAACGGACGTGTTCTTTCAGTCTCAGTTTTTGGCCCTGCTGTTGTAACAGCAGGTCGAACGATAAACGCACGTTGTTCCACTAAGTACCGACTCATACTGTATTGCCTTGTTACTGTAATCGCGAACCACTGATTGTAAGCACGAACTTTCAACCGAACAAACACGAACCACTATCAGGTACGTCGCAACAGCAAGACCAAAACTCAGACTGAAAGCACACGTCTGTACGAATGACATTAAACGCCGACGCACGCGGTTGCCCACGCAAGGACTACAAAGACCGTGGTCCCATCTGTAATGACATCATCATGCTTCTCATACACCAAGGTGGGGTGTAAGGGGTGTTCCTACCACGTAGTGCACCCAATAGTCAACCTCATTTACACGTAGTACACCCTGGACTGCAGACTAACAAGGCTCTGGCGACTGACCCCATGGCCAGTATAATTTGTTTGTCTTGTCCTGTGTTTTGTCCTTATTCTTGCTGAGTGCTCCTTTACAGCCTCAGCTTTCAACGAAAGTCAGAAGATTTTAATATTTTATGATTTTAGTTATGCAACGTTAGAGTTGTTATGTGTAACGATAAGGGGCTGGACCCCGTATAATGTGACGGGTGCAAAATAGTCTTAGTGCCGACGCACCCAAAATTTTAAATTCAAATTCAAATTCAAATTCAAAATTCATACACCAAGGTATGTCCGTAGCAAATTGCATTACATTATGGCCAATAGTTTGATTTTATAAGCGAAAATCAGGGACCGAGAGGGAGTGAAACAAAATGTGAACAACCATTAGAAAGCTTCGTGAAAGCTGTACATTTCCTGACTACACAAATGCATTCTTTTCCACGTTTGGAAGCTATCAAATTTTTATCTGTTTCGTAATGTGATAAATGGAAGCTTCGTTAATTCATGTTATATGTTGCAGTGAACAAAGATAATATAAATAGCACAGATTACGGAATTATGATATGAAATAAGTAAGGGAGATACCAGCAGAGCCATCGGCGTGACCACCTTCCACATCCACCTCCAGAAGAACATCCAGCTGCGCGACTGGGCACCGATCATCTCCTGGATGTCCATGAGGAACCTGTCCGCCCCATACACCCACGCGATGAGGATACACTCCGAGATGGCGATCAGAAGCACCGACCAGTTGGCGGCGTATTTATCCACCAGTTGCAGCCAGTACATGCCGCTCTGAAACAGTGAACAAAATCGGAAAATATTTTATTAATTATGTTATTGCATTATTATAAATACGAAAATGAGAATTGTAGCGTTAGTATATAACTTAATTGTTCTTCGCGAATCACCACTCGAATGTAAGGAAGCGCCTAACCTGCTTGTAATCTGAATGTAATTAACTTGTGGCTGCAATTTGTAAATTTAAATTTATTTCTCTCACAAACAAGATAAAAGGAAGGAATGTATAATATCTCAAATTTCAAAATTTGTAACGTTTAATGAACATTTATATAAAAAAATTCAATGAATTTAACTTTATTATGATGCGATTTGACTGAAGTTAAAGATGCTATTAAAAGGCTAAAGAATAACAAAGCACCTGGCATTGATTTAATACCAGCTGAGTTAATTAAATATGGTGGGAATTCGTTAATATGTCAAATTCATAAATTAATTTGTTTAATATGGAATAAAGAAGAAATCCCTCAACAGTGGAAAGAATCCATAATTGTTCCTGTGTTTAAAAAAGGTGATAAAATGAACTGCAATAATTACCGTGGAATTTCTCTACTCTCAAGAACATATAAAATATTATCTAACATTCTTTTAACAAGACTAACCCCATATGCTAATGAAATTATAGGTGATTATCAATGTGGATTTAAACGTAACAGATCAACTACAGATGAAATTTTTCACATCAGACAGACACTTGAAAAAAAGTGGGAATATAATCAAAATGTCCATCAGCTATTCATTGATTTAAAAAAAAGCGTATGATCCGGTCAAAAGAGATAAATTATATAATATATTAGTAGAGTTTGGAATACCTAAGAAGATGGTTAGTATGATAAAAATATGCACCAGTGAAACAGAAAGTAAAATTCGAGTGGGTATTAATATGTCTGATAAATTTACAATTCATGATGGGTTAAAACAAGGAGATGCATTATCTCCATTGCTCTTTAATTTTGCCTTAGAATATGCTGTTAGTAAGATAAAAGAAACTAAAGAAGGACTAAGATTAAATGGTGTGACTCAGTTGTTAGCATATGCAGATGATGTAGATTTACTGGGGGATGATGTAAATACAATTAAGAATAATGCTAAAATATTTTTCAAAACTGCTAAAGAGATAGGTTTGGAAGTTAACAAAGAGAAAACTAAATATATGCTTACAGGCCGAAACCAAGTGTTAGGTAATAATCAAAATCTAATTATTGATAACAACTCCTTTGAACAAGTTTCCAAATTCAAATACTTAGGAGTAATATTAACAAATGAAAATTATATTAAAGAGGAAATAAAAAGCAGGCTTAATTCAGGAAATGCATGTTACTTCTCTCTTCATAAACTTTTGTCTTCTCGTTTAATATCTAAGAAACTAAAAGTTAAAATATACAAAACAGTAATTTTGCCTGTAGTATTATATGGATGTGAAATTTGGTCGCTTACATTGAAAGAGGAACATAAATTGAGAGTATTTGAAAATAAGATCCTTAGGAAAATCTTTGGACCTAAAAGGGATGAGGAGACAGGTGAGTGGAGAAGGTTACATAATTTAGAACTACATAATTTGTATTCATGTCCAGATATTATTAGAATCATTAAATCCAGAAGACTTAGGTGGGCCGGCCATGTGGCACGAATGGGGGAGGAAAGAGGAGTTTACAGGATTGTTGTTGGGAAACCTGATGGTAAGAGACCTGTAGGAAGGCCAAGACGAGGATGGAGGGACAACGTTGAGATGGACCTAAGGGAAATCGGTAGGGATGGAAAAGAGTATATAGAACTTGCTCAAGATAGGGAAAGATGGAAGGCCTGTGTTGCTGCAGCCATGAACCTTCGGGTTTAAGAAGGCTAGGGAGTTAGTTAGTTATGATACGATAATTATGTAACCAAAATGGGGTGGATATTTATATATATATATATATATATATATATACAATTTATACCTACCGTTCTTTAGCAGAATAGAGAGTTTTGCACTTCCTGAGTGAACTAAAAACGGGACTGTCTGTTTGGAAGAGGCGTTAGTTAAGCATTTCCTGGGTGGACTAGGAAAGAGACTACCTGTGTGAAACAGGCCTTCGTCATGCACTCCGTGGGTGGACCAGGAAGGAGACTGCCTGTGTGGATCAGGCGTTAGTTATGCACTCCATGGGTGGATTAGGAAGGAGACTGCCTGTGTGGAAAAGGCGTTAGTTATGCACTTCCTGGGTGGACTAGCAAGGAGACTGCCTGTGTGGAACATGCGTTAGTTATGCACTTCCTGGGTGGACTAGGAAGGAGACTGCGTGTGTGGAACAGGCGTTAGTTATGCACTTCCTGGGTAGACTAGGAAGGAGACTGCCTGTGCGGAATAGGCGTTAGTTATGCACTCCTTGGGTGAACTAGGAAGGAGACTGCCTGTCTGGAACAGGCGTTAGTTATGATTTTCCTGGGTGGACTAGGAAGGAGCCTGCGTGTGTTGAACAGGCGTTAGTTATGCACTTCCTGGGTGGACTAGGAAGGAAACTGCCTGTGTGGACAGGCGTTAGTTATGCACTTCCTGGGTGGACTAGGAAGGAGACTGAATGTGTGGAACAGACGTTAGTTATGCACTTCCTGGGTGGACTAGGAAGGAGACTGCCTGTGTGGAACAGGCATTAGTTATGCACTCCCTGGGTGAACTAGGAAGGAGACTGCCTGTGTGGAACAGACGTTAGTTATGCACTTCCTGGGTTGACTAGGAAGGAGACTGCCTGTGTGGAACAGGCGTTAGTTATGCACTCCCTGGGTGGACTAGGAAGGAGACTGCCTGTGTGGAACAAGCGTTAGTTATGCACTTCCTGGGTGGACTAGCAAGGAGACTGCCTGTGTGGAACATGCGTTAGTTATGCACTTCCTGGGTGGACTAGGAAGGAGACTGCCTGTGTGGAAAAGGCGTTAGTTATGCACTTCCTGGGTGGACTAGGAAGGAGACTGCCTGTGTGTAACAGGCGTTAGTTATGCACTTCCTGGGTGGACTAGGAAGGAGACTGCCTGTGTGGAGCAGGCGTTAGTTATGCACTTCCTGGGTGGACTAGGAAGGAGACTGTATGTATGGAGAAGGCGTTAGTTATGCACTCCCCGGGTGGACTAGGAAGGAGACTGCCTGTGTGGAGCAGGCGTTAGTTATGCACTCCATGGGTGGACTAGGAAGGAGACTGGTTGTGTGGAACAAGTTTTAAATAAAGTTTCCTAAATTCATTAATATACCATTCAGTACCGGATGAAACCTCTCCATTGAACTTGAAGTTTACTCCCTACCTCACACCCAGGCGACTAATCTTCTTCTTCTTCTCTTGCACTACAGCCCTTGGTGTTCTCTGGCGTCCCAAATAATCTCTCTCTCCAACTCGTTCTGTCTTCAGCTACATTCTTCCAATTACTTACCGTACATTCATCCTTTTCAAATCATCCTCAACCGCATCTGTCCATCTTCCTCTTGGTCTTCCTTTCGACCTTGTTCCCCATAGTTTTCTGGTTTAATATCAAGCATTGGTTTCCTTGTAATCAAGGGGTCCCGGGATCGAAACCCAGTGGAGGTACAAGTGACTCAGATCCCACTTAAAACTGTAGGTCCAGTCCCGATTAGCCTTACTGTGCATAAAGTGGACTTAAAACAACAAATCAATCAATCAATCAACATTACCTTGTTTTCAGCTTTGGATGTAAGTTTCCAGGATTCTGCTCCATAAGCTATAACCGGTCTGATGAGTGTCCCTTAAAGTCTTAATTTTGTATTCCTGGAGAGGCTTTTGGACTTGAATAATTATATATGAATATAATTTTGTCTGTATCCATCCTGGATGGATCCTATGGTTAACTATCTCTTCCTTTTCTATATTTTTATGTAGAAGAGCTGCAAGGTAGGTGAAAGTGGAGACTCCTTCAAAACAGTATGTGCCTACATTCAGAGCCAAGGGGTTTCGTCTGTTTGGCGATCTGGACATTTTCATGTATATCGTTTAGGTTTCATTTATTAGTAGTTCAGTTTCTCTAGATTTGCTATCTATCTTTAAGAAAGTGCGTTTAAGGACTGCAAGGGTCCGTGATATTATCACATTATCATCAGCATATGAGGCAAGTATCCGAGTTGTTTTATAGAATATGCTCCCCCTTTTTGCAGTGGGCTGATAATATCATGTAGCACAATGATAAAAATTAAAGTGGACAGCGCATCCTCTTCTCCCACCCCTGTTTTTATTTTAATAGTTAATGAGACTTCACCCTGCACCATGACTCCAGCTGTTGTATTTTGAAAAGTTATTTTAATATTGAAGAATTATTTGTATCCATTATGTAGCAGGATTACTCCTCTGTAGTCATCACAGTTAATTTTATCGCCTTTTTTACGGATGATAAAGACTACTCCATATCTCCAGCTGCTGAGAATTTTCTCTTGGTCACATATCATGCAAACTAACTAGTGGACTTTCCCCCCAGAGTGCTTCTCCATCATTCTTAAATATCTCTGCTGAGAGCAAGTACTCTCCAGTTGTTGTTTTTTTATTATTTAATTTCAATATTGCGCATTTCACTTCGTCGAATGGTGATCTTTCTAACTCACATTCTGTGACTTGGGGCTGGTCTTCATCCACAATATCTGTGGAATTAGATTTATAGAGCTCCTGAAAATATTCTGCCCATCTTTTCAGGCATTTACTTTGATCCGTAAGCAGCTTCGCATATTTATCTTTACATATGTGTACTCTTGGTTGATATCCAGTACTAAGATTTCTAACAGCCTTGTACATTTATCTCGTATTACCCTCTGTCTGATGTTCCTTAACTTTCCTTACTCTTTCCTCTATCCATTGTTTCTTTTTCTTCCTACAGAGTTTAGTGGCTTCTATCCTAGCATTTTTGTATGCATCCATTAATGCTCTTGTTTCTCTTTGCAGAAGCTTTTTCCGTAACTCATTTTTCTTCTCCACTCTCTACTATTGTTTTGTAGTCCTCATCATACCAATTTTTCTATCAGATCTCTTCCTTTGCTCTAGTATCTCTTCCGATGATTCGGATATAAATTTCTGCACATCATTCCATACTTCCTCCGACTTGCATAAAAGAATTCCAAGGAAACTGAGGTTACGAAGTACAGCGCAACTGGCTACTCAATAAATGAAGGGTGCCCTGAGGCAGGTCTCTTTTTTTTAGTAACAACTTTACTAGTGCATCATTGAGAGCAGCAGCCAGTGAAGCCGCCAGGAAACAGAAGCAAGTGCTGGCGCATCCCTCGGCCACCTACCTTTCTCCTCCAATTCTTTGTCCGATCCAAGTATAAACAGTTAAAACCATCTACCTTCTTTTATTAACAAAAGTCCGGTTTAAGTGATGGAGGCCCCGGGCAATGCCAATAGAAAAAAAAAATATTTGAAACCGAGAAGTCAAGCATCAACGACTTTCCAGAACGAAAGCAAAATATCCAGTTTGTATTTATATGAAGAATTATGAAGTTAGTAATGATTATTGATTATTTCTTTAATTCAATCATTCATCCATTGTTTTCTGCCCAGGGTCAGCTTTTTCCTTGCAATTTAGATGCTGTTCGATCTTCAGCTCTTCGCTTTGTAGCAGCGTAGAATTCATTTATTTGGATGTCGTCAATTATTTGGAAACTTCTTCTTTCCCGGATCATCTTTCCCTCGACCATTCCTTCAATTGCATTCCTTAAGATGCAGTTTCTTCTCATCCAGTGGCCCAACCAATTTCTCTTTCTCTACATGGTTGTCTCCAGCATTCAATTCTTTACCCCAACTCTAGCACTGGTTCATTTCATACTTTTTCTATCCATTTCACCCGTTCCATTCCTCTCCATAACCACATTTCCAGAGCTTCCAGTCGCTTTTTCTCACTTGTTCTCAGTGTCCATGTTTTTCCGCACCATATAGAGCTCCACTCCATACTAAACATTCCATTATTATTTTCCTCAGTTCTTTGCTCATAGATCCACAGAAAACATTTTTCTTTCTATTGAAGGTTTCCTTCGCCATTGTTATTCTTACTTTTATTTCTTGGCTGAATTTCATATCATTGCTTATGATGCATCTAAGATATTTAAAGCTGTCTACCTGATCGATTCTTTCCTCCGATTCTCACATTTGCCATCCTCTGCTTTCTTCCGATCACCAGTACGAACTACAAAGTGGAACTTGAAAGTCTTAAAGCACAAGTTTATATACGTGTATATTTACTTGTAACCTAAGAAACAACAGTTGTATTTTCTTTATTTTAAGTTAATCTGAAAATGTGAACTTGAATCTAACGTTCGTTTGCAAGGATGAAGGCGAATTAGTATTGTATACATATTCAGATTTACTGGTTGATAAGAATCATTGTTGAGAGGGACAACGACATTGTTTAATTACAATTGCTTAAGTATAGAGAGTCTATATTACAAGAATGCCAATATAAGTCAGGTGACAAATATCGCCAGCAGGATTCGTGTTAACAATATTTTGCAGGAGTTGTAGGATACTACGATATTTCTTTCATCTCCTTCGGGGCTAGTAGGTGGAGAGGATTGTGTAATTGGAGAAGGCAGTCTCCCCTCCCCCGCGTCGACAGTGACCTAGTTGACTGCTATAACCAACATGATATTTTATTTTTTCATTCTCCAAACTTTAACACATAAATTCTTCCAATAACTTCTAAAATACTCGCTAGGATTTCACCAATTTTCAACTTTGCACAATATTTTAAACATAAAACTACTAAAGCCTAGATTAGACGTTCAATTTATGTCAATTTAAAGTTACATTTTTTTACCTGAAGATATTGCAGTAAAAGTTAGAACTTTTCGTCGAAAATTGTTAATTAATTTAATAATATGAAGTTCAATGAGAATAAATATTAAAATTATTGTCACTTACGTTTGTTGTAAATATTAAACCTCCGAAGTACCCGAACACAGCCACGGACAGAACGACCAGCATCTTGTTCTCGCGCAGGTTGGGGAATCTGTCCAAAATGGCCGTCGTCACGGTCTCCATGAGAGCGAACTGCAAAGGAACACACTATTGTTATTACTACAATGCCAAATTGTCATACTGTTCATTTATAATCTGCTTATTTAATTCGATTAACTCGTAGTTCACATTTTGCTTAATATTTCGTGGGATATGGTAGTGTCTGCAATGGGAAAACTGTAAAGTCATCAGACGATACCTTTTATCATCCTCAAAATTATATTAAATGGCTTTCAATTGTTGTTAGCAATATGTTTTGCACTAACACTGCAGTGGTCGCATAGAAAAAAATACGTCTTTGGTTGTGCGGATCATTATTGTGATCCATTGAATGTTATCGTTTTTATCCGTTATTTGTTAAATATATGGTTTCATAGAGACAATGGAATGTCCTTTTTATAGTATTCTGGTTCATGTAGCAAAAAATTATATGTTACTTCACTCAACACATTACGGATGGGAGCCAATTCTAAATCTAGTAAATTACATTTAAATGTGATGAAACCGAACAAAAATACATACAGGGTTATCTTAGAATCTTACTTTCATTATTCTATTTCCACACAAAATTAACAAACAGGTTTCTTGGGGTCTGGACAGACCCACTTTATATATTTGTAACAGATTTCTTTGAAAGACGTACTTTGTATATGCAAATACTATCTACGTGTCCGAATATGGTCAATGGTCGCGCTTTCAAATAAATTCTGGACGAACAGACTTCCTGGACTGTTACAGGAAGGTACACTTGGAACAAACAAAATTCAACAGTGTTGCCAAAGAGGAGTATGATGAAAATATAAACGAGTATTTAGACTATGTACCCCGAAAGATGAACAAGTGAGAATTTTCTTGATAACTCCGGCACAAAACCCGGAATCTTTCGATGAACCATATTATATTTTCTGGCCTCTCCGATGGCGCAGTGGTAGCGTCGTCGTCTTGTTAACAAGGATCCGGGGTTCGATACCCGGTGGAGGAACATAATGGTTCGGACCCCACTTTAAACTGTAGGCCTCGTTCCGATTAGCCTTACTGTGCATAAAATTGACTTAAAAGACCAACTCAATCAGTTTCCATTTTCTTTTTGTAAGGTGTTGCTATTCTCACATTTTGACAGACGACTACAGTCAGTATTGTGCAAGTTCTCATGATGCGATCTCTAACTTAAAAATTATGATTCTGTGAGACTCAAAACTCGGTGAAGCATGTCACTGATTTATGTTCTGTAAACTGAACTTGATAGAATATTTAATTACCTATTAACTTTACTTATTTCGAGGTCTATAAAAACTTAACTTAACTTAACTCTCTAGCCTTCTTAAACCCGAAGGTTCATGCCTGCAGCAACACAGGCCTTCCAGGTCTATAAAAACAGTGTTTGGAAGTAACGAGTAAATAGTAACTGCAGTAATTTCCGAGCAGTCAAGAGATATCAAACGGTTCCATTGTTGATACGAACGAATAAGTGGACGAACCAATCGGAAAAATTATCTAGGAACAAGTTGATGCTTCAAATATTTTATTACAACAAATTACAGGTTCATAACTTGATTTGATATATCGTTAAACGTACGTATAACGATGTTTTACTTTAGATGTTTGATTGCTACAGACAGATAGACAAACCGATCAAGATGCTTTATATCACATTAGGTCAGCATTAGGTAAATTCTTCTGTGAACCGAATTTTATGTTCCTACCGTTAGTAGTTTATGAGAAAGCTATATGTATCAATTATTGTCGAATGTTGACTAGAACAAATATGAAGGCGGAGATCGCATCATGTAGATTTCAAAGCTATGGTTCGAATGTTTTATTGAAATATATCGAGGAATTGAAAATACACCAATTGCTGACTTACAATTATTTGATCCCAAGAGAAGACGGACTTGCCAATCATAATCATTTATATCACGATTAACTAGATTAACACAAAATCAAATCACCAGATACCTATCAAAAACGGATTTCTAATTTGCGGCTTTGCTGTTTCTACTAAAGGTAAGATAACACTGCCCAACATGATTTTTACCTCCAAAGAAAGAATTTGTGATTCTTAATAATTTGAATGAGTAGATAATGGAAACAATAATGATACTTGCACATCACGTCACAGTTCTGAGATATTACATTAGGTATATTTCGCTCGTACTGCTAATTTGTTGAGATGAAGAACGTAAAGTAAGCCCAGTCAACCAGCAGAAATGGAAGAGTGAAATATTAAAATACTTTGCCAGCATGACATTCTGCCTTTCCAAGCCCTCTTTCCTTTGTTTCAAACAGATAACAACAAATTTACTTGCTTGAGGTTATAAAACTTTCATGTCTTTGGTCACTCGCCCCGCATATCACTTATCTCTCCTGTTTCCTATAGCCGGGCGTCGGATTGATGACCAAGACAACCATGGGATTCTCATCAGTGCTGCATAACTTGTACAACAAATCTTAGGTTGTTGTTACATGGAAAACTAAAAGCCTTACCCTTTGTTGTACCGATGGTGTGGAGAATACCAACAAACCAACACAAAAGATCCGGACCATGCACCAGTACATTCTGGCAGTGACATACATTTATTACAGCAGGAAGACTTAAATGATTTAGCACGGGACTTAAATTTGTCCAAAGAAGCATCCGAACTTTTAGGTTGTAGACTTCAGCAATGACAATTACTTGCCCCTGGTACAAAACTTTCTAAGTTTCATCACAGCCACCAGCCCTTTGCACAATATTTTGCTATGGAGGGGAATATGTGTTTCTGTACAGACATTACTGGTTTGATGAACAAAATAGGTGTTGTATGCAATCCAGATGATGGTGATTGTTTATCGATTCCTCAAAATTTCGTTCGAAAGCAGTATTGCTGTACGTTGTCATCAGTTTCGCTGTTCCATTCTGGATTACAAAATGGTTTCACGAAATTTTGTTGCTTTTTGTGTTTGTGGGGACAGCCGTGCGAAAGACAAACATTATGTGGCGCAACGGTGAGAGAAGCGGGAGGAAATTGTTCCGGGAGTATGTAACGTAAAAGCTGAACAATTGGCTCCGCCTCTTAAAATTCTTCTTCCTTCCTTGCACATCAAACTTGGGTTGATGAAGAACTTTGTGAAGGCACTCAACAAAGATGGCGACGCATTTACATATCTGCAAAATAAGTGTACTGAGATGACGTATGCAAAATTGAAGGAAGGAACTTTCGTCGGCCCTCAAATCAGGAAGGTCATTTTGGACGAAACGTTTCAAATTTTTAGTCAGCTACAAAAACATGGGCTGCTATATGTCCTTGAAAATTCACTTCCTCCGTTCACATATTGACTATTTCCATGAAAATCTAGGATATGTTAGTGATGAACACGGGAGAGGTTTCATCAAGACATTTCCATGATGGAGAAGAGATACCAAGATCGTAAGTATCCTGCCATGGTGGGGATTATTGTTGGTTTCTTATGCGGGAGAGTAAACAGGATTACAAGCGGCAGCACAAACGCCAGCATTTGTAAGCAAGGTAACAGACATGTTTCGTTACAAGATAAGGTATCAGTGGCGTAGGTAGGGTCTGGCTAAGATGGAAACTAGTGGTACATTAAATCATGTAATCATCAAAAGTTGGATAGACCTTGAATCCCAAGGTTCACAAAAAAAAAATGCCTCAAAGGGGGATATATCCTCATGTCCCCCTCTTATCTACGCTATTGTTACGTATTATTACGTATCCATTGCACATTTGTAAGCTCATTTAACAAGATTGTGGCATGATTTTATAAGTGTGTCCAAATTTTAGTGACCATGTATCAATCTCAGTGAGAGCGTTTTACTTCCCGTATAATATATAATGATAATACTAAATCTGTTCATGTCTTTTGAACCTGACGTGACAGGACATACTTATGGTGATTTTCGAAATCAGGGCGCTCGTTTCCTTAAGAACCATCTATTTTGACCACGGAGGTATGAATTTCTTTTATGTTGTTGGGCAGTGTAATTTACGTTTTTCAGGGAGAGAGAGAGAGACGATGCTTTTATTTACATTTAACAATAGTTCAAATAAAACTATCTTTCAACACAATACATGTAACTCAATGTATTCGACACAATCATTTCTTATGTAATTTGCTTCTCATGCCAGACCGATGAAGTGCCTCTCTGATGGCGCAGTGGTAGCGTCGTCGTCATGTAATCAAGAGGTTCCGGGTTCGATACCGGTGGAGGCACATAGTGGTTCGGATTCCACTTTAAACTGTATGTCCAGTCCCGATTAGCCTTACTGTGCATAAAGTGGACATAAAACACCAAATTAACCAACCAACCAGACCGATGAAGTTAATTTTTTCGTTGGTTTATCATGTGGTATGTCTATCAGTCAACCAAATTTAATCTTTATCGAGCTTTCCAGTTTCTTAGATATCGATAGTCGACCGGCGCATACTTTTTATAGTTTTTTTTTTACAGTGTACCAATACCAGGGTATTGGGAAAACCACGTCCTCACCTGAGAGTCGAGGCCTAAGGTGAGAAGCATGACGAAGAAGAGGATGGCCCAGAGGGGGGAGACGGGGAGGCGGGTCACCACCTCCGGGTAGACGATGAAGGCCAGCCCCGCGCCCTGGTCCACCACCTTCTTCACCTCCACCTGCAGCTCGTGGGCCAGGAAGCCGATCACCGAGAAGATCACGAAGCCAGCGAAGAAGGACGTCAGGATGTTGGAGACAGCCACGATCAAGGAGTCCCTGCAACGACACAAATGATTAAGGCAAGCGAAGTGAAAATATTGGAGCAGAAAGCAAACACATATCGTGCAAATGTGGAGTCTTACCATCTGTCAGATGTAAGTACGCGTACACCTTCAAATAAACACAGGCATTCTTATTAACCTGCAGTCGACACACCTGGGTCCTAGGGACCCGCAAATTTGTTTGGCCTTGCATTAAGAAATGGTTGACAGCAATGACGTGACTGGCACAGAAGTCTCCTAGCCTTTTGTTCCCTTCGAGTCAGGGAAGTGGTTATGGTCGAGAGGGTGTTCCTGTACCAGAAGGAACTAGAAAGGTGTATCGTTACTTCTTGTGTTAACGCATGTTTTACGACGACGAAGTTATGTTGAACATTCTTGCAACCATGAATGATTCCCCATCATATATTGATGATATCAGTGGTATTTATAGTAAATACTCGCGTACTTTCGACGTGGTCAAAGGCCACGTCTTGTACGCTCGCATGCGTGACCTTCGGCCACGTTGTACGCGCAATCATGTTATAGATGGGGTTCTTCATAGATCTTAATGACTTTGAAAATGTCTGCATGTTGCATTGGATGAAGGGGAACAAATGTATAAGTTTGCTAATTTGAAAAGTTTACAAAATAACGTTATGTGTGTACTCTAACATTGTACACATATTCAACACATTATTGTCTTATTTTCGTAATAATGAACTGGGTAAATATTGTCCATTTCAAAAAAGTTAGATATTTCATATAAACGAATTGAATAGCGACACTATATTAGAAAAGGAGTATTTACGTCTTTTGTCATTTTCACATTTTAAAACGTAATTAAAAATAATTGTTTTCCGTAATTACGTGCGCTCGCCGACGTGGTTCGCTTATTTGGAAAGTTTTGAACGTAACTTTGTGTATGTACGGGCTCTATCTAATATGGTATTTTCTTAATAATAAAGTGAGTAAACAATAACCGTTTCAAGATTTCTTGTATAAACGAATTCAATAGATAGCGACTTTATATTGAAAAAGCAATATTTACTTTTTTTGTCATTTTGACATTTGTAAACGTAATTGAAAAATAATTGTTTTTCGTCATTTCCCATCAAATTTCTACGTCTCCTCTGTAATAAATTCTGATGCTCATGTTTTGAAATTCGAAAAGTCTAGCATAATTCCCTTACAGTAATTTTCCGATCGAAAATAAACTTTCTTTAAATTCCCTAGCAACATCCGTTTCCATGTACAACAACAAGCACGGCAAGCTCTAAAGAATTGTTTGTTACTATACGCCTAAACATTTAGTTAAAACAAGGACGTTGTAGATATTTTCGCACTAAGTATAACAATATATGCGTAATTGTGTCTGGACTGAATCTTCCTCTTACGTAGATGTCACTCTTGTTTCAGGCACCTTTTCAAAAGCAGGAGTTTTTTCATCTGTGTGTGATCTGTGAGAAATATAATGTATCTCGACAATTAAGAATTGAAGTAAACAATGTGAGCTAAAAAGAAAAGCCATAGAAACGGTTGCTAAGGACGTGAAGAAAGGGCATTTTCACCCTTAAAAAAGGGCTAATTAAGGGATTTCTTAATTTTCTCGGTCTTCTGGGACGATTTCATGGGGGGTCGTAATCGGGCATTTTTCGCCTCCGGGGCTTCCTTCATGGAGAACATTTATGTCAGTGAGTCAGTGAGTCAGTTGTGGGATTGGGGCTTTATATATATTGGACTTCCGTACTTTAGACGTGGCCTTCGGCCACGTCTTGTACGCTCGCATGCGTGATCTTCGGCCACGTTGTGGGCGTAATCATGTTATAGATGGGGTAAAATGTCTGCATGTTGCATTGGACGAAGCCAAACAAGTGTATAAGTTCGCTAATTTGAAAAGTTTAGAAAGTAACGTTATGTCTGTATGGGCTCTAATAAGGTATAAATATTCAAAATATTATTGTCTATTTTCCTAATAATAAACTGAGTAAGTAATAATAGTTTCAAGATAATTAGTTGGATGTTTTGCATAAACGAATTCAATAGCGACACTAAATTGGAAATGGAATCTTTCTGTCATTCTCTTCAAATTCCTACCTTGCCTCTGTAATAAATTCTGACGCTCGTATTTTGAAATTCGAAAAGTCTAGCATAATTCCCTTACAGTAGTTTTTGGGGTGAAAATAAACTTTCTGTAAGTTCCCTAGCCACGTCCGTTTCCATGGTGAACAACAAGCACGGCAAACTCTCTAAATAATTGTTTGTTATTATACCTCTAAACACTTAATTAAAACAACCATGATGTAAATATGTTCGCATTGAGTTTACCAATATATACGTTTCGCTTATTTGTAAAGTTTTGAACGTAACTCTGTGTACGGGCTCTAATATGGTACAAATATACAAAATATTGAAAATTGTCTATTTTCTTAATGATAAAGTGAGTAAGCAATAACTGTTTCAAGATAGTTAGTTAGATTTCTTGTATAAACGAATTCAAGAGCGACATTAAATTGCGAAAACAATATTTACGTCTTTTGACATTTTCACATTTGTAAACGTAATAGAAATAATTGTTTTCCGTCGTTCCCATCCAAGTCCTACCTCTCCTCCGTTATAAATTCTGACGCTCATGTTTTGAAATACGAAAAGTCTAGCATAATTCCCTTACAGTAGTTTTTGGGGTGAAAATAAACGTTCTTTAAGTTCCCTAGCAACGTCTGTTTCCATGGACAACAACAAGCACGGCAAAAACTCTAAATAATTGTTTTTTATTATACCTCTAAACATTTAGTTAAAACAACCACAATGTAGATAATATTTTCGCATTGAGTTTACCAGTATATACGTAATTGTATCTGGGCTGAAACTCCTTATTATGTAGATGTCACCCTTGTTTGGGCCACGTTTTCAAAGCAAGCAGTTGATTCATCTGTGTGTTGTAGATCTGTGAGAAATATAATGTATCTCGACAATTAAGAATTGAAGGAAACAATGTCTGCTGCAAAAAAATGCTCGTGGCAATGGTTGATAAGGACGTGAAAAAAGGGCATTTTCACCCTTAAGGAAGGGCCGATTGAGCGATTTTCGAATTTTCTAGGCCTTTTGGGACAATTTCATGGGGGGTCGTAATCGGGCATTTTTCGCCTCCGGGGCTTCCTTCATGGAGAACATTTATGTCAGTAAATGATGGGATTTGGGCTATATATATACTATATATATATATATATATATATATATATATATATATATATATAGGATAAGGTTAGTGAAGGTGAATCAGCTACAGAGGAAAGTGTACAGGGAGATGCTAATGAAATTGAATATGCCAATGCAGAAGCAGATGAATACGAAGCTGACTATGGCAGTGAGAATGGCAAATGTAATTTCTTTTAAAGTAAACACTGGTATAAGTTGTATAAAACTTCAGCAGTACATGGTAGAATTCCGCAATACAATATAATGCCTCGAAGTTCCACTCTGAGGCTTTGGCACAAACTGTAGTTGTGTTATTTTCTTATTCCTGTGTTTTATAATTAATGTAATTAGTATGTAATTATGGGCACATTTGGTCATCTCATATATCAAGATTGTAGCTAGTTCTTGAGATATACTAATTTCTATACATGCATGTTTTGTCATGCAGTAAATATATTTATCAAAAGATTCTTATTTTTTTAATATGAATATATTAATTATTTTATGATATCAACACACTGTTGTCACAACTGCTAACAAACATACTTCAATGTAGTATCTTTGAACATTATCTGTACAGGGTGGGCCAAAAGTCCCTTACCACCCCTTGTAAAAATCGTTTTAGTGGAAATTGATGAATAACAACCATGTGTGACCACATTAGGCCTAGAGGGAAGTCATAAGGTGGGGGTGCTCTTGACGGCGGCCATCTTGAAAGCCGCCATCTTGGATACAAGTCCAGTTTTGTAAATGGGAAGGTAGGCATGCGATACATGATTTTAGGCTAGAATTTGATAAGGAAAACAATGGTGAAGTCGTAATGTTGAAATCTTCATTTGTTAAAAAGTTACAGGCATTCAAATGTTGGAATCACACCTTCATTTTTTATTTGTTGCAGGTGCCTAAATCATGCCACTAACCACAGAGGAGAGGAAAGAGTTAATAAGGGCATGGGGTGGAAGGAGTGCAAGGGTTGTAGCAGCTGAATTTAATGAACGGCACCCAGATCGACATCCTGTGTCTCATGTGAGTGTTGCCAACCTCTTCCAGAAATTCATGCATACTGGTTCAGTAGCGGACAAACCCAGGTCTGGAAGACCCACTATGCAACAGACGAAGGCACAACCATAGCAGTGTTGGCATCTGTTGAAACATCACCACACCGCAGTACTCGTTGCCTCTCAGCGGCATGTGGTGTCAGCTGTACATCCATCAGACGCATCCTAAAGACAAACAATTGGCATCCAGTGACGTGCACTGAGGAGTAGCTAGTCTAGCACAGATAGATCAATCAATCTCACATCTCTAATTATTTTCAAATCACAATATTTATTATCTTGTTAAAGCCACATTTATATGCAACACTTTTTCCACACACATCTCGTCCCTCGGTATGATCAGCGGGCAAAGCTGGCCTGTATCGCTCTTCCTCCGCCTCACCAGTTCCAGATAGAAATGAAGGAAAAGGGAATATGTCTGCCTCTATCTCCCTTGCCCCCCCGCTGCAATGGTTGAAAGCCAGTGCTTTCAGGTTCCCCAGTCTATCTGCTCTAGGACAGATAGGGGATTGGTTTCCCTTCGATTTCTTTGTAAATCCTCTAAAGAAGTTAGGGGGAAATTTTCTGCAGTACTTATGTTCTCTGTATTCACACCACAACTTTTTACACGTATATGTATGTATAATATGGGATGTAGTTTTATTATTTATGATTGATTGATTGAGTTGGCGTTTTAAGTTCACTTTTTTGTACGGTAAGGCTAATCGGTAATGAACCTACAGTTTAACATGTACCCGAACCACTATGTGCCTCCACCGGGTATTGAACCCGTGACCCCTTTATTATAAGGCGACGGCGCCACCACTGCGCCATCGGGGAGGCACTTTATTATATATGAAATGGGAACGTGTTATGTGCAGGCAATAATGTTATGCTTTCTTTCTTTTCTTTTTTTTTTCCAAATATGGAATATATAATGATTAAATTGCAAATAATTGATCAGGATCTCTCTCTCGGTCTCGTTTTAGTAGTGTTTTATTTAAATATACTAATATATTTGCCTCTAACGGATGTGTATTTATTTGGGCAAGACAACGCGCGTTCATATTGTTATTGGTTTGGTTTGGTTTAGTTCACTTCACAATTCTGCCACATTTGGTTATCGAGAAAAGGAGAATGAGTGATGATATGTTGAAATTGATGAAGGGATCTCGAACAATCCAGCCGGGATTCGAACCCGTGATTAGCGCGCATTCTTGTTCCTATGTGTTGTCCTCTGCAGTGAATAATGAAATAATTTGGAATGAAAAATGTATCTCAGAACTCAAAAAGCCAAATGAATATTATTGAAGAAACTACAAAAAAATGTGTTTTGTTACCTGTTTTATTTCTGTGCATAAAGTGGACTTAAAACACCAAATCAAGCAACCGTGGGGAGTGGTTATCACAGCGCGATAGGACATCAGGAGTTCCGGGTTCGCATCCTGACCTGGGCATTGGTATTCTTTGTGTTTGTCCCTTCATTAATTTTATCGTATCATCTTTGCAATTAACCAAATGTGACAAAGAAGCGACGCTAAGTAACAAAAATCACATCAAATCATTGATTGATTGCTTGATTTGGTTTATTTTACTTCGCTTTTCCGCCACTTTTGGTTAATCGCGAAGATGATACGATAAAATTGACGAAGGGACACACACAAAGAATACCCATGGGCAAGCCGAGATTCGAACCCAGGATCTCTGGCTTAGTAGTCAAATCAATACGTTTTTTTTTTATTTTCGAATGGAGTGAGGGTTACGTGTACTTTTTTTTAGTACTCATTCATCATTTTGCAATCTTTTCCTCTTATTGACGTCATATTTTTTAGGAATACTGGGCCCCAAAGGGGCGAGGGGTATGACCCACACAAACCCACCGTTGAGCACGCCACTGATTGCTACCCCAAGTGTCGACGTCACCGCACGTCACTGTTGGCATCCGTACAAATTGCAACTTCAACATTATTTATCAGAACATGACCCAGATCGACGCCTGGAATTCTCTTACTGGGCAGTTGCCCAACTTGAAGCAGATCCCACATTCGCCTCAAAAATCCTGTTTTCCGACGAAGCGAATTTTTATGTGCAAGGAGAGGTCAACAAACAAAACTGTCGCTATTGGTCCGCTACCAATCCTCACTGGGTTGACCCCTGTAAATTGGTAGGAGCTGGTAAAGTTATGGTGTGGTGCGGCCTATGGGGTACCAAACTAATTGGTCCATTCGTCATTCCTGGAAACCTTAATGCTGATCATTATTTGGCAATGTTGCGTGATCTCATCCTGCCGTCCGTGTTGTCCGAGGATGGCACATTTCCCTTATTTTTCCAACAGGATGGTGCACCTCCCCATTATGGATTAAACGTCCGTGATTATCTGCATGAACAATTTCCTGGACGGTGGATCTGGCGTCGTGGTCCCATTGAGTGGCCGGCACGTTCACCCGATCTGACTCCATTGGATTTTTATTTGTGGGGTCATTTAAAGGCCAAGATATACGCCGAGAAGATCAGGAATGTTGCTCACCTGGAAGAAAGGATCTTTGCAGCCTGTGCTGATATTTTACCTGACAAACTTAGCAGGGTCATGGACAATTGGGGTGAACGACTACACACGTGCGTGACGCTGGAGGGCGCTCTCGTAGAGCACGTAGAGCACCATATGTAAAAGTGTGATTCCAACATTTGAATGCCTGTAACTTTTTAACAAATGAAGATTTCAACATTACGACTTCACCATTGTTTTCCTTATCAAATTCTAGCCTAAAATCATGTATCGCATGCCTGCCTTCCCATTTACAAAACTGGACTTGTATCCAAGATGGTGGCTTTCAAGATGGCCGCCGTCAAGGGCACCCCCACCTTATGACTTCCCCCTAGGCCTAATGTGGTCACACATGGTTGTTATTCATCAATTTCCACTAAAACGATTTTTACAAGGGGTGGTAAGGGACTTTTGGCCCACCCTGTACATTAAAATTAAATTTAAAAGTTGGGTCCCAGGGACCCAGGTGTGTCTTAAGGTTATTTTTTTCTTTGGTGTGTCGCTTAAGGGTTAAGATACTTCAAAAAATGAACACAAAATACAAATAGAAGTTCTTTCTTCATACGAAATAAATTTTGTGTGCATAAATAGGCATACATTTTCCATATTAATGAAATTTAATGGACATTATTAATAAACCTTCATCCATTGTGTCGACATTTGACGGAATATGAAACTATTTTATTAAATGCGGAATCGTAAAATGACACATGATTTAATTAGCCGCAAGCAACTCCTTTGTGCAGAAACATAGCATGTGTTGCTGTAGGCCATTTGCAAAGTGTCATGAATACGAGTACGCAGATGGACTTGTCATTAAAACAGCTGCCTGCATGAAGAAGCATTGCAATATCGTCTCCATTCTAATTAACCTTAACATCATAATAAATAACAAAACAGATTTTTTCTCATTTAACTCTCTCAATACAAATAACTTCCAATGCATTTTCAATAGCATACAGAGTGTTCCAAAATAGTGTTTACACTCTTTGAACGACAATATCAGGAACACTAATAACAGCAAGCACGAACTTTTATTGGTGTAATTTACCTTACAGTTATAAATGTTTAAAATGACCTCCATTGGCAGAAATACATTTTGGGCAATCTGAAGAGATCCATAAACAGGATATACTGTTTCTGCGGGAAGGGAAACGTAGGTTGTCTCAATTTTCATGTTCCAAGTCACTCAGTGTCTCTGGCTTTCTTGCGTACACAGCATTCATCACAGTTTCCCACAGGTAGTAAGTTAACTGTGTTAAATCAGGAGATCTGGATGGATGCTCGACTCTTTTTACGTTTCTCGAAAGAAAAAATTCTGACCTCTGCCATTTTGTGTACACTAATGACTATAACTTGGCTGGCTGTGACGGGACTAAAAACCAGAGAAGACCTATATTCACTCACACATGCTCAACATAGGCATTGCAGCTTCAAATAAAAAATCTTTAATAGTTTCCTTGTTATTAAAGTTCAAAGATTCTAAATATTATTTTGGGACACTCTGTACACGGCTATCTTCCATCTTGAACTGAGTTACGACGAAGCAGTGGTGCCAATTGTGAATATTAATCGCCATAAAAATATGATGTACACTCTAACCCAACTCTCCTCAATATTATTTTCAAATTTGCCGAGGGAAGGAAAAAAAAGAGTTTGTTTACAGAATTAAAAAAGTAAAGCATTGGACAACATTTTACTGTGATTATGAAAAGCAACAAGTTTGAAGAGCACAACTTCCTAAAATTACGACACAGATGGAGGAAAGTGAAACTTACTTATAACAGTTGTTTGTAAACTTGTTGTATGATGCAAGGGTAATAAGTCCACCCCACGAGGGACTGAGGGCAAAGAAAATTTGTACAGCTGCATCACCCCAGACCTGGAAAATTTAAGTAAATAGTTCATCAATACTTTTCAAATTTCTTCAAATTGCAAGAAATATACAAAAATACAGAAATTTGTTTTTTCTGCATTCTCCTTTAACGGCTCTCAAGTGGCCTAATATAGATAGTTACATTGCAATAACAATACAAACAAACGTGAAGATTAACATTAATAACACGTGTGTTGTACTGAAATATTTTACTAAAGTTAGCAGGCATTTACAGCACGATATGAAATGGAGAAAAAGTACACTGGACTAAAAATGGTATGCAATAAAAGGCTGCGGAATATTTTAGATAGCGTAACTAATAACGAGAAAATTCTGGTTTTAAACAGAATTATAAGCTACTATTAAAATTTTCAAATTAATAGCTGCTACCAAAATTAATATCTAAAGAGATATTAACGAACGAGTACATACATACATGTATACATTACAAACTAAAAGGGTGTTCATGATACAGAATGTACACAAAGTGTCTGACACATTTTAATTTTAAAAAATCCAATCTGCTGACCAAGGCAGAATTTATTTTATTTTAGAACATAAAAACTAAACGTTACATTTCAACCTTCTAGCAAGGTCTTCTTCAGACTCTGTACCAAATACAAATGAAATAGGATACAAAACAGGAAGATATATACGTATATACAAAAATCACTCCCCTCCAGACACAAGAATATTAGATAGTTGTTTATCTGGAACATTCCTAACATGAATGAGGGACTGAAGATATACAAAGAATGGAGAAGGTGTTAGAAAGAGTGGAAAGGACAAGAGCGAAGAAGGAAGAGGAATAAAGAAAGAAAGGATAAGGAAAAGAGGGTGAGATAAGGAGTCCAACCACGCTCCAGATGAAAGGAAATGTTTATCTAAATTGCCTGTCAGGTGAAACATCAGTTGAGAGGAGAAGGTCACCTGCTAGAATACCTGGAAAGGAATATTCCAGATACACCGTCGTATGCGACACTAGCATTTTGCCGTCATATGCGACACTGTATGGAAAATATATTCCATGACAGTTGCATCACAAAGTGTAAATAGCTTCCCGTCACACTTTATCCAGGCTTAGGACAAACAGCATCATAGAAGCTGGTGTGTTTTTGAAAACCTTTATTAGTTTTCCTTCACACTGGCATCATGGAAGCTGGGTGTTTAAAAGCTGGATGTATTTATCCTTTGTCAATGACGGATTGTTTAGATCCCTTGTCAGTATAGGAGCAGACTGCAATCCCTTGTCAATGTAGAAATGTAGAATGCGTCGTTTCTCTTGTAGTTGAACCAACATCTTACTATTTTCATTCTAATTTCTGAACGTACGCCATTCTCCTCAAAGAAAGTTTAAGATCTCTATGCATTTCATAGTCGGCCAACGCTCTTTGTATTCTCTCATCTAATGTAATGTACTGACGTCGTCTACGTTTCCCTTTAAGATTCAAGGCCTTTCCTCTCACATAAGTAGTCGTTGTACACAGCTTCTAATCTTAAAGTCTTAACTAATTGGTACGCGTTAGGACTTGACTTTTCCGTCAATACATTAACTGTATGGTTCCATCCCTCGACTGCATTGTTAGTCCTGTGCGGCTGTTGGGAGAAGTTCCACATGGAAATGTCGAAAACAGAGTTGTTCATCCACTGTTCAACGAAATAATCCAAAAAGTTTCTCAATATGTCGTGGTTTCGCGCATCTTCCATCACACACAGCCATCCATCATCGACGTCAGCCACAGGGAGGTGAGCCAGGGCTGAACACATTCTTATACACAGCCGCACGTCTGGATCTGTTTTGTAATCGTTTGTCAATCTCAACTCCTGCACCTTTCGCCACAAACATTGGTTAAAGTGATAATTACAACCACTGATCTGAGCCTCGGGAAATACTTTCTTCAGAGACGCTGTTGCTGCTGCACGTACGCAAATGTCGATAATTCTGGTAAACAAATTAGAAATCGTAGGGCAAAATCCAAGAAGTGTCGCTTATGACGGGAAAAAACCAGTTTTTGCCTTAGTGTCGCAAATGACGGTGTCAAAAATGTCGGAACTCCATTCCAGATATACAACTTTCTAATATTCTTGTGTCTGGAGGCGAGTGATTTTTATGTATATCTTATTTCATTTGTATTTGATACAGAGTCTGAAGAAGACCTTGCGAGAAGGTTGAAACATAACGTTTAGTTTATGTTTTAAACAAAATAAATTCTCCCTTGGTCAGCATATTGGATTTTAGGTTATCATGGAAACAAGGCTTCATTGTGTTAACATTTTAAATATTAATAAATCTGAAACTAATGAAGATACAAATAAACTGGTGGCAATGATTGATAGAAAAACATAAAAAGTTGTGTCTTGTGTCAGTACACTTCTGTGTGTGTTCACTTTGTCGCACGGAGAATGTGAAAACGATAGTCAATTTTTTCACACGTTCGGGTCAGCATGACAACATTCACAATAGATATGGCGTTGTTTATTCTGGCTTTATTTTCATCACTTTTGTAAGGTACGTCAACATTGTTCGTCGTGTTTTGAACGAAAGCTTGGCGGGAAGATGGATTTGACGTGGTGGTCCGATTCCTTGGTCCACGAGGTTACCCGACAAACCCCATTGAACCTTTTACTTGGGAGATATGTGGCAGAAATTTCCATGATGCAAAAGTGATGAACTTATGAACTGAAAGCCAGAATAAACAACTATGGATATCGACATACTAACCCAATGTGTGAAAAAATCTATTATCGTCTTGACATTCTCTGTGCAACAAAAGGAGCACACATAGAAATGTACTGACACAAGACGTAAAACTTTTTGAGTTTATCTATCAATCATTGCCACCAGTTTATTTGTATCTTCATTGGTTTCTGATTTATTTAAATGTGTCAGACACTTTGTGTACACTCTGTATTATATTTGGCAGCAGTACCACCACGTCAACAAACAGACAAAAATGAATACTTGGCAAGAATGAATGTGAGGGCAAGTTGCAAAGGAACGGATCTGGTGATCTTGTGATGTTCCAATCTACAGCAAACGTGGCAAGTTTTATTCAAATCAATAACACTTTGTGATTGACTATTTTTCCATAATGTAATGTATAAACAATGTTTATAGAAGAACAGTGGTTCCCATTAATTTGTGAATAACGTCCAACACGTTGTTTAGTCTCTTAATTCATACTAATGGATTGATATTCATTGCCAATGTCCTGTCCTGTAAACATCCAAATTCACAGAAATTTTCAGCGAAAAATGCAGGCTGGACCAGGACTCGAACCATCGTCTATGGCATACCGTGCCATTGCTCTAACCACTGAGCAGGCGAGGCCACGCCGGCTCTGTAGATCAGTGGTTCATGCCATTGCTCTAACCACTGATCTACAGAGCCGGCGTGGCCTCGCCTGCTCAGTGGTTAGAGCAATGGCACGGTATGCCAGAGACCCGGGTTCGAGTCCTGGTCGAGCCTGCATTTTTCGCTGAAACTTTCTACGTAGTACATTTCCTGTGTGTGCCTAATCTACAATCCAAATTCATGTATGCAATTTACTATAAAAACAATTACAAACAAGCGTCTATACTAACCAAACACTAAGGTTACGAATACAGCACATATTATTATAATTTCCAGTGTAATTTGATTTATACTAATCACTAACCAATCGAATCGGACTAAATAATGTGGAAACATAATTCGTTAGCGTCAAGTTCATTGCCAAGTAATAGGTCGAAGATCGAAAGTTTTGTTAATCTTGGGATAATTATAAAACATACAAAGTTCATTAAAACAAACTGCAAAGAGTGAACATCTTTAAATTTCTGTTTTAATTACACACATATTTGTAAACTGTAACCCGCAGGGGTACCCTCTGGGGAAGGAGGATTACGGTGCAGACTGCGTCATCGAGATTTTGTCCTTTCAAATAATATAAATTCAAGATTTACATATTTTTTCTAAAGATATATATTAAAAATTTACACCTTAATTTCACTATATGTAATCCATTAGATGAAGAAAAGGAAGTATTTAGGGGCAGGGGATCCCACAGGAAAGTTTGCGGACTGCATCACATTATTGTGTGGTTGCGTCCACCCAACTTTGGGGGGGGGAGGGAGGTGAAGATTTTTATTATGGAAATGTGACGTAGACACAAGTTGAATTACGTTATCAGTTAACATTTGCTGCTATATAAATAGCAACTTGTACACTTCCAAGATAATCGGGGGAGACATCCAACTCTTACATATTAGGCCTTAAAATGACACGTGGATTCTGAGAGGATTGAGAATTAAACGTTGGAGGAGGAAGGTGGGGTCAATATCCAACTCTTGAATATCAACGTTAAGTCTTACATTATACCGGTGTCCAGTAAAGCTAAGAAAAGAAGTTACTATCAGTACACATGCTGTCGTAATTAAATACTTTATGGGGATTTTAACATGGTTTGAGACGACGAATGACATGATTTGAGGAGAAGCATACGATTTGGGAGGGAGAATACATGACATGATTTGGGGGGACGTGCAATTGGCCTTGGGGGGGGGGGAAGATGGGCACTCCTGTACTGCCAAAAACTTCCGGTCCCGGCATGTTAGAGTTTGAAAAAATGTTTACTCTTACGACGTAACATAGTAGTATACCCAGGCGAAAAATAAAGCAAAATTCGTATTTGTTACCTGTGCGTTGCCTAGCCTTTGCCAGTCTGGAGTGAGGTAGAAGAGGATTCCCGTGGAAGCTCCAGGAAGTGTGACCCCGCGGAAGAACAGAATGATGAGCACAACGTACGGGAACAGGGCCGTGAAATACACCACCTGAAAAGTGACACTGTTATAGAATATTTCTATCATTTAAACAGTACAAATAAAAGAATTCGCATGAACATAACGTATATTTTTAAATATTTTTACTTTAGGGCTGACCCATACCCATATCAATTCCCACGAACACCGATACTGATAGTAACAATTAAAAGTTGTTCGTAACATTTATTAATATTAGTAGCTGAGTATTCTCTCAGATTACAAGCATCAATTTACCAGAGTTTTGCTTCACAATATTAAAAAATTATATCACAATACAAAAGGGGCATTCCAATGTCACGAGTGGGGACACTCTGACTACATTTTTTATATTAAAGTCAATATTCTGCTATTAGTTAAGCAACATTTTTCTTACAGTGTCTGTGCCAAATATGAAACTTAACACTGTTCATTAAACGTAACTACCCTTAAAATACTTTACCAGATTTGTAGCTACAAGTGAACAATTTTGGGGCCTCCCCGATGGCGCAGTGGTAGCGTCGTCGCCTTGTAATCAAGGGGTTCCGGGTTCGATACCCGGTGGAGGCACAAGTGGTTCGGATCCCATTTTAAACTGTAGGTTCAGTCCCGATTAGCCTTACTGTGCATAAAGTGGACTTAACACACCAAATCAATCCAATTCAAGTGAACAATTTTGTGTCACGGGTGGGACAGAAAAAACACTTAATAATAAATTAATCTTAATTTCTGTGAATTTTTCAAACGGTGAAAAATAAATTATTTAAGAGAAAGAGAGAAGGTAATTCACCTTTAAATATTCTAGTGGAGTTTGGGGGGTGTAACAGTTAAATCAGAAATGCATTGTTTTTTGGTGTCACAAAACAAAACAAAAGTAAATCAAAAAGTTAAAATAAGCAAACAATATGTAAAATACCTTCTGCTCTCTAACTTAATTATGTACAATACGTGAATTTTTATCCAAATGACAATTTTAGTTTGTTCACTCACAAGATATAATAAAGTTACAGCATTGCATTTAATTTTAAGAATTGAGATTCAGGGGGACTTCGGCATGGAATGACCCAAAAATATCCATTACGTAATAACAAAATACAAATTATTGGCACAAAATTAATAGAAACTTGATTTTTGCATAACATCCAGGATAATTATACTCCGCGAAAGTGTAACGCGGCATTTATACGGATGAAACCGCCGAAAAAGTATCGGCAGGTATTTGTAAATAAAATCCAACCATTAGTTTCGGGCATCGGTGTCGGGGCAGCACTACTTTACATGAATATTTTTGGCAGTAATTTTAGTGTGACGTGGAAAATTGTAGAGTATTTTGAGTTCGTAATAAGTAACTGTGCTGCATTTTGTGCCCTTGAGACTTATCTTGATATTTTTGCACTAAGAAATTACTCTGTTCATATCTTCTTGCAGCTTCAAGTAGTCCTCACAGGAAGTTATTTTGTAGGTTTATTCTATTACAAAAGGATATAAATTAAAGCAATAGATGATAGCAGTTAACTAGAGTAGTGGTTGCAGCACACTGATTTATAATACATTTCCCATAAATATGCGGAAGTCCCTTAATTGTATGTGTTTTGTACAATTGCAGCCAAAATGGCCGCCATAAGATTCTCAGGATTCTAGTGCCAGGCACGTATCCAGGAATTCCTTTCGGGGGGGGGGGCAGAACACCATTTTTTAATGGGGTATAGATAGAACCTCACAGTTGTATGTTTAAGGCATTGGCGGTAATTGGGTTCCAAAACGGATGGTGGGGTGCAAGGAAAGTTTAATTTATCTTGGTACACAAGGCTTAGCATTAAGAGGCCATAGTGATAGCGGGGAGGCAAAAATATTGGGAGCAACTATCCCCTAAATCGTCGCCACTGTTTAAGGCTGTGATTTTAATCGGAAGGTGAAATTTTTACCAATTGACCCCTCTGTTTCCATGCACTAACATTGTGTGTCGCAACTATCTCATTATGTGTGCATGTCCATTTCTTCTCATCAGGCACCAAAACATCCATGTACCAGAAGTGTTTTTAAGAAGCTGTTACACATGCACGGGACAACGCGAGATTCAAACTGTGGGCTGCGAACTGGACGCAGACAGTTCTCGAATATTCTCTCTGATTCGAGCCTCAACACCACTAATGTGTCTTGTCCACCCATGTTTGCAGCTCTTATAACAGCCGAAACCCACCAAATTGTTCATATTCAGGCCTAAGCACTCGCAAGTGTTCAAAATTGTCTGTCAGAGCTTCCGCAGTCTTGTCATATATCGGCACGAAACAAAGGAAGTCTTCTAGAATACAGCTGGATCGCGAAACTAATACACAGCGTAAACCCTTCCGTTCCCAACACATCTAATGTTTTGTCTCCCGATATGATCACATGCTTACTCATTTATATCTAGTTATGTGCGCAAGTATGGTTGGTTGGGTCATAACGCCATTTGACCCAGTATTCCTTAAAAAAAGAGCGTCAAAGACAGGAAAAGATGGCAAAATGAGGACTGACCACCAAAAATAGTATGCGTAACCCCTCTCACATACATACTCTCCCCTCCGAAAATCCTGGGCACGCCTCTCTTTATTTCGGACACATCTTTTAAAATCGACTCACCAGAAGTTTTCATCATTTCGTATTGGAGACTGTAGTAAGATGCGTTCTTTCTGCATCCTTTAGGGTGCTGACGCCTGCCTTCGCACCTAACCTTAGCAAAGCCCTAATTTTCCATCCTTGCGACTAATCTTCAAGACTTAGGAATATTTCAGACTGAAGGGACACGCTATACATGTTGTTTGGATTGAGCCAATCAACAGCAACGTTTCACACCGTAGCGACACAAAGGGCTGCAAAAATCTACTTTTGACTTGTGCAATCCTCAGGACTACACGGTGTGAAATCTCCCTTAGTAGGCCACTGTCATCGTCACCTAGAAGTGGTAGCTCTTTTTCACCACAGAAGGAAAAATTCTCCTCAACCGGTGGGAATGCGCCTCAGTTTTCTTCTTTGTCCTTTATTTTCTGTGCTTGTTCACTATACAGGCAACATCTTACGATTTGACATATTATACACAGGACATGTACTATGTAGACATTTTAACGAAAACTCAGTCGAAGTCAAGGGTGGCTCGGTGACACATAGACATTGACTGCTCAAGTTCGCTGCGACAACACAGAAAGCGCAAGAAAAGTTTACCCGTGCAGTATTATGAACAACAGGGTTACAGAATATTCTCAGTTTTGCTTCGATAGTTATTTTTGTCCTTAAATTACTCTCACATTATTCAAGAAGCCAAAAACCTAATTTTATGCAGTGTAAAGCGAAAAATTTCCTGGCGGATCGAACCACCTGATCCCCACCTTGCATACGCCTATTAACAATAACAGGGTTATAGAACATTCTCCGTCTTGTCTCGATAATTATTTATCTCCTTAATTTATCGTCACATTATTCAAGAAGCCAAGATTCTAAATTTATCTAGTGTAAACAGAAATATTTCCTGAAAGGGAGGAAGGCTCGAGCCCCTGATTCCCACCTTGGATATGTGCTATTAACAATAAAATGGTTATAGGACATTCCCCATTTTGCCTCGATAATTACTTCTCTCTTTAAATTATTGTCACATATTCAAGAAGCAAAAAACCTAATTTCATCTACTATAAACGGAAAAAAATTCTTGGGTGGATGGCTCGATCCCACCTTGGATACGTGCTATTATCAATAAGAAGGTTACAGAACATTCTCCTTCTTGCCTCGATAATTAAAAGGTATGCCCAAATGAAAAGGAGACCATTGCTGTAGCGGCGTTGTATCTAATCGAAAAAGGTAAATGTGTTTGCCGATAGATGGCGCAGTGTTTGTCCCAGTTTGCAGACGTAGCGAACGGCTTCGCCTGCTGTTTACTCAGTTGGCAAGAGTTGGTTTACTCGGACGGGTGCATCATGGATTCCTCCAGATCAGCGAAGAGAGCTGTCATCCAATTTTTTCACGCAGAAGGTGAGCATGCTTCACAAATTTATCGCAGGATGAAGGACGTTTACGGAGAGTAGTGTCTCGCACGTTGCACCATATTCCGTTGGTGTCAGCGTTATGCGAAAGCACCAAGGCAAAGTGCACATTCTCATCAACCCTGCCACGATTGCTGCTGTGGGTAATCTCATTCGTCAGAATCGTCGGATCACCACACGTGAAATTGCTGCTTAACTGTCCATAAGCAAGGGAACTGTGCAAATACATAATCCACAAGAAGCTGAGCTATGACAAAGTTTGTGCACAATGGATGCCCAAGCATCTGTCAAAGACGCACAAGGTGGAGAGCTCCAGGACAACACTAGGCCACATGTGGCCAAGAAGACCCTCGACCTACTGGGAATCAATGGGAAGTCCTCACACATCCTCCGTACAGCCCCGATATTTCCCCTTGTGACTCCCATATCTTCGGCCCCTTAAACCAATCACTGAAAGGTCAACGGTTCACCTGTGACAAGGAAGTGCAGAACACCGTGGAAAACTGTATCCGTAAGCAACCCAGGAGTTGCCATCAACTCCCTTCCTACGCGCTTGGATCAGTGCATCAATATCAATGGCAGTTATGTGTAGGTATCATGTTACACATAAACTGTAATTTACATATTATGTAATGTAAATATTCTGTAATATAATGTTCTTTTGATATAACCGTAGTCTCCTTTTCATTCGGGCATACCTTATATTTATCTCCTTAAATTATAGTCACATTATTTTATTTCACGCCAAAAGAAACCACAAACATCATTGTATCTAGTGTAAACCGAAAATTTTCGGCGGGGGGGCTCGAGCCCAATATGCATCCCCCTTGGATACGTGCCTGTCTAGTGCCTACCATAAAGCGAGTTAGGAATCTGTGAGAGCGCGGAGAAGCGATGCCACGAGAGATAGATATGTATCGCAGTTGCCTGTAAAGACTGTAAAGGGTTTTCTAATAAGAGTGATATGAATTTGAAATGAACTGGCAACTATGCTTCAAATGTTATAACTCTCACTAGTTGTCATTTGTGTTTAGTATACTGTGACAATTCATCATGGCTAAATACATGCTTCAAGAACGTTTGGATATTATCCAAAAAAAATATGAAAATAGACGTTCTATTGAACTTGATACGGATCGTAATTTTGGGTAAAAAAAATTATCTTCTCAGATGATGCTCATTCCTGGTTAACAAACAAAATTGTCGTTTTTGGTGTGAAAACAATCCACAAGAGATTCACGAGAAGCCCTTGCATCTGCAAGGTCACTGTATGGTGTGGTTTATGGCATGGTGGCATCATCGGACCATTTGTTTCCAAAACGAGGTAGGAGGTGCAGTAACAGTGACTGGTGAGCAGTACCGATTGATGTTAACAGATTTTTTTGGCCAAATTTAGATGAAATTGATTTGGAGGACATGTGGTTCAAACAAGACGGTGCCACATGTCACACTGCTAATGCCACTATCGACGTATTGCAAGAACAGTTTGGTGAACGGATAATTTCAAGAAATGCAACTGTTAGTTGGCCTCCAAGAAGTTGTGATTTAACTCCTTTAGATTGCTTTTTGTGGGGTTATTTGAAATCTATAGTCTATGCAAAAAGACCACGAACCCTTGATGCATTAAGATTGAACATCGAACGCTGCATTCGTGACATTAGGCCCGAGTTATTGCACGAAGTCGAGGTGGACACTTAAATGATGTGTTATTCAGAACATAATATAATAAACTATGCTTCAAAATAATATAAAAAGTTTGGTTGTATCTGAAGTATGTTTTATTTTATTTCATTGTAAAATAATATCGTTCTTATTGGAAACCCCTATATAGGCAGAGAAATGCATTGTAATATGTAATTATATTATAGTGTTCCATCATATGTAACTGGTCTACAGCATCACAACCATTCCTGAGAAATCTACGGACTGCGTCCCGAAACTAGAAGAAGTGCTTCTGTTGGTAAGCGGGCGTGAACAGTATGAAATCAGTTCCATCTCCCAGGATGAAAATTGAAATTGTCCTCCTCCTTTCGATGGATTACGCAATCTCAGTTTACGCCTACTTCAGAAGTGCCATCATAGAAGTACCCAATTAGGAACAGTTTAGTTCAAAACGAAGTCTCATGAAGCACTGAATGTGATTTGATTTGTTGTTCTAAGTCTACTTTATTCACATATAGGCTAATCGGTACTGGACCTACAGTTTAAAGTGGGATCCGAACCACTGTGCCTCCACCGAGTATCGAAACCGGACCCCCTGATTACAAGGCGTCGACGTTAGCACTACGCCATCGAGGAGGCTATGACAACGAATTGCCCCCATTCCAGTTGGCTGCACTTTTTGACACAACGTGCAGTGTAGGTGTATCCCGGTGTCAGGCTGGTGCAAGGGAATGATGTTCTACCAAGTAGACGATAAGCGGTGTTCAAGTTCAGAAGATTCAACAAATGCCTGTCTGCCGCTTCCATCATTCATTCGATTGGTTAGCACGCTCCACGTGATTATACGCCACGCTGTGCACCGCTCCAGAACGTGGTGCAAACAACAAATCTACCAATTAAACGACTTGGTATTGGAGCATTCCAATCCGTGTGTGACATTTTACACAAAACATTTAAGGTCCTAGACATGAGATTGGATACAAATCTTCATAATGAACTGATTTCATAGAATTATGAAGTACTTCGTGACGTCTGCTTACAAATTTTAAAAAAAACTTGAGTATGATGGCTTAGGTTGAATGCATGAAAAGCAGATGCTAGTAACCTTTATTGGTGAAATATGTAAATTACATGCATTCTCAAACATCTAAACTTTAATACAATTAAAAACAATAATAATTTTCATATTAATTCATTTTATTATTAACACGGGGTAGGACCTTTTGTATGGGATGGCCCTTTTGCACTTTGTAAACAACTAGACTCTTGAGTGCAAAGAAAGTGAAAAAGTGCAAAGAACTAGACGAGGCTATTGTTTCGATACGCCACTTACTTTTCCAGACGACTGAACGCCTTTGCTGAGGCAGAGGAAAACGATGACCCACGCGAGGAGCAGGCAGAGCGCCATGGACAGCCTCACCTCTCCCGTCTCTTCGATTCCTTTGGACAACCCCAACACGTAATTCCTGTGGATATAAATCACGTTACGTCATCAGAAAGTACTTTATATATCATATAATTCTATTAAATACCGTAACATATACCAAATTAATGGAGCTATATTTTTTTAGAACTGCACAATTTGTATTCATCTCCAGATGATAATAGAAAATTAAATCAAGATGACTTAGATGGGCAGGCAATGTGGCACGAATGAGAGAGGAAAGAAAAGTTTACAGGATTCTTGTTGAGTAACCTGATGGTAAGAGACCTGTAGGAAGGTCAAGAGTAAGATGGAGGGATAACATTGAGATGGACCTAAAGGAAATCGGTAAGGATGGAAAAGATTGCATTGATCTTGCCCAGAAGGCTGGAAGGCTGGAGTTGCTGCAGCCATAAACCTTCGGGTTTAAGAAGGCTGGAGAGTTAGTTCATGGAGCTTTATGTTTACTCTATCTTCACTTTTGCTTTGAACCATCTACAATTTCTTCAAGTTAATCTCTTCATAGATCAGGGTTTAAATAAATAACTTAGTTTCCCCTGAAATTGCGAACTTACGTTTGTTTTCATAAAAATTATAAACAAAGGGAACAAACTTTAGTATATTCTGTAGCTCAACTTACATTATGGATTCTGTTCTACCTGCAATAGTTACACTTTTCTATTTTACCTTTTTTCATTTTTCTTACGTTTGTTTTGTTGCCTCCATTCCTGCCAATTTTCGTTAATTGCGACTATGAGAATTAATAATGATTAGCTAGAATTGATGAAGATACTCTCTTAAAAAAGAATTAATGTCCAAACCCGGACTCCAGTTCAAAATCTTAGGATGTGAAATCTTGACCTACATAATATGTTTTTGAACCATTATTTCGAATAGTGATGTGGTAGCATGACTACATCAACAAACACATAGTTATGTTGTATACTTTAACTAAGTAACTTAACGTTGTTTAAACAAAGTATGGACAATGTATAAGTACATATCTGACCCGTTCAACGTGATAACAATGAATCATTGATATGATTGGAGGATCATATTAAGTTTGAAACCAGCTGAAAGAGTCTAACATAAGTTTGCCGATGGCGCAGTGGTACATAGTGATTCGGATCTCACATTAAACTGTAGTTCCAGTCCTGATTAGCCTTACTGTGCATGAAGTGGACTTAAAACACAAAATCAGTCAATCAATCGATCGATCGATTGTAGCATCTTGTGAGAATCGTTAAACATGAATTAAATTTATTGAAATATACAGGTGGTGGACATTGAAACTGAAACATCTGAAACGCCTATACAAACTTTTATTAGTATTATGTTGGGCCGCCTTCAGCGGCCAGTAAGTACAGCAGAAACACGTATGGGGAAGGACCGATAGAGAGAGACCCTGCACACTGGTGAGAGGGTTTTTCAGCCTTTCCTCCTTAAACACACCGCTGAGTTCACATGTTGTTGGTGGAGGGAAGCCGCTGCATACGATCCTCCAAAAGACCCCATAAGGGCTAAATAATGTTCAGGTCCGGCAACTGGACGGACCATGGCGGATATTCAACCTCACTTTCATGGTCATCGAACCACACTGTGTGCATCGGTTCGTTATCATCTTGGAATGCTCCACCACCGTCCAGGAACAATATTTGCACCATTGGGTGCAGATGTTCTTCCGGAATGGCCCTATAGTCATTGCGGTAACATGTCCCCGTAGGACGAACAGTGGCCCCAAAGACTGCCACGATATTGTACCCCAAACCATCACGGATCCACCCCCATGTTTTACTCTGGGCACTAAGCAGTCTGGTTGGTATGCTTCGGATGAACAAACGTAAACTTTTCCAGATATTGGAGAAACAGTGAAGGTGGATTTATCCGAGAACACGACACGTTTCGGGTCGTCTAACGTCCACGATTGGTGCTGCTGGCACCAATCAACCTACTTTTTGGCATTGGTGCTAGTGACCAAGGGATTCGGTGTAGCGACCCTGCTTTGGATGTTGGCCCATTGAAGTTCCCGACGGATGGTTTTGGTAGAAACAGGTTCACTCAAATGTGTATTCAATTCTGAGGTAACTTTTGCAGCGGTGGTTTTACTCTTTTGGACACAATCCTCTTCAATACCCTTCCGCTTCCCCCGACAGTTACTCCTCCTGAATGTGGTTCGTCCTTCATTCTGATATGCTGTCATGACCCTTGATACTGTGGGTCTTGATACTCTACAAATATTTGCAGTCTGATGCACCGTCGAGACACGCGCCAAAAATGTGCCCTCTTTGGAACTCTGATATGTCTCCCATTCTACTGCGCGAAACCGAATATTCGACTTGCAATCCATCTACTCCTGTGCTAATGTGACTGGCAGGTACACACCTACGTGCTCGAATGCCCACTACGCTGTGAATGACCAACAGATGGCTCAGGAGAGCCATCTAGCGGTATGTTCTACAATCACGGATGTCTCAGTTTCAATGTTCACCACCTGTACATCATGTTATCTAATTACTATTTCATTCCAATCAAGGTAAGAAAATATACCAGATAATGGGTAACTTGCAGAGTAAATGCAAATTTGCTTCACATTAAAGCAATGAAACTGATAAGATAATCATAAAACTCCCTCTACACCTGGGTCTAATTTGTGCGTTAACAGATCAGTTCACATGGCTGTAGAGAGAAACACGTTTCCCAAACTAGGAAAGTGCATTCACAGTCTCAAGATAAAAATAGAATAATTTATATATCTGTTTTAGTGATTAAATTACATAACAAGTACATCATAAATGTTAAAAGTGAAGTTAATCTCGTAATACCGTGATTCAAAAAGAATATACGTATTACAAACCAGTATGCTGTTGAAACTACACATCAAATTACAGTCCAGCGCTTTTAAACAGAAGGTAACATCGTGTAGTTTCGTTAAATTGCCGCTAGATCGCGAGTGCAGCATTTGTGCTCTCATAATCTCGCAATTTCAGTTCGAGTCGAAATGGCGACGCAGCAGCAAAAGGCATTCTGTGTTTTCGAGTTCGGTAAGTGTAACTCTGCGATTACAGTGCAAAGACGTCTCCGCTTGCGTTATCTAGTGAATCTTCCAAGTGAGTGGAACATTCGCAGGTGGTATAGACAGTTCATAAACACTGGCTGCATATGTAAAGGAAAGAGCACTGGGAGGCCGCGTGTGTCGGAAGAAAATGTCGCGAGAATCCAAGTGTCTTTTCAACGTAGCCCTTCCACATCAATACGTCGTGCACGTCAGGAGTTGCAACGGCCTCAGACAACTGTGTGGAGAGCTTTGCGGCGTCGTTTGGTGATGAAGCCATACAAGTTACAGTTTTTACAGACGCTGTAGCATGAGGACAAGGGAGAAAGAGTGGAATTTGCTGGGAAGATACTGGAAGCTGTTGAAGAGGTTAACAGTTTCACGGGAAGACTTGTGTTTAGTGACGAGGCTACTTTCCACCTTAGTGGTAAGGTTAATAAAGAGAATGTAAGAATTTGGGGTCTACAAAATCCACGTGCGTACATTGAACATGAAAGAGATTCACCAAAAATCAATGTCTTCTGAGCAATATCCCGTTCATCTTTGTACAGTCCGTACTTCTTCAATGAACAAACAGTTAATGGTGAGAACTATCTTGCTATGTTACAAAAATTGGTTGTTTCCAAGGCTGCATGAAGAAGGTTTTGACAACATAATTTCCCAACAAGACGCCCCGCCCTCCCCTCACTGGCATCGTCAAGTGCGCACTTTCCTCAATGAAACTCTTCCAAGATTGGATTGGTCGTCAGGCAGTTAACGACTTGACACTTTTCAGCTGGCCTCCAAGATCACCGTACTTTTCTCCGTGTGACTTCTTCCTCTGGGAGTATATTAAGGAAACAATTTATGTACCAACAGTACCAAATGACCTGGACGATCTGAAAAATCGAGTCATTGCTGAGGTTGCTTCAGTCACGAAAGACATGCTTGCCCGAGTTTGGGACGAATTTGATTACCGGTCGTGGAGGACATATTGAACATCTGTAGATAAAACTTGTAGTGTTTGTGAGTCTATGTAGAATGTTTCACACATTTACTATTAAAGGTTTCCAAAATATACGAGCTCTTTAAAATACGTATATTGTTTTTGAATCATCCTGTATATCCACTCATATTGCAAGTCAAGGTTATTCAGAGGTTACTCCTCGCACATGTTGCTCATCGCTCTTCTGCACATTGTAGAGTGTCACTGGAGCATCTTTACCGCATCATGCGCAAAGCCCCGGGAATTTGAAATTAATGGAAGTTGAAGTTGATTGACCTTCTTCAGGATAAGAACAGAGATGTAACATCGTTAAATAGAATTAACTACCGAGGGAAAAAATCGACCTTAGAAATGTAGCAGAATATATTAACAGTAAGTAAAGTATACTGTTGGAAACCGAACGCTCTGATTTTCTTTTTTTACTTCGCGTTTATGCTACTACTTTTGGCTAATTGCAAAGTTGAGGATGAAAGTGATGAGATGAAATAGATGAAGCTAAAATCACAAACACATATGGATAGCACACAACACAAGTCCCATGGGTCAAGACGCCAGATCTTCGTTAATCTGCAAAATACAGTTCAGGGTGTACTACGTGGAGGTGAGTTGGACATTTGGTGTCTTTGAGAAAGGGCCACCCCTTACAGCCAGGGCTGGCGGAAGGGAGGAGGGCGAACCGTGCCACTTCCCAGAGCGGCAAATTTTCAGGGCTTCAAAATTTCAAGAGAAGAAAAAAATAAACCTATTGAAATCTTGAAACTTATAATATTGTATTATATAACTTGGAAGTTAATAAATGCCAACCCACCGTTTTGAAGGAACGTATCAGTAGTATCATTTTAAAACCACTGAGTGCCGCAAGGTGGGAAAGCAGATTCGATGCCTTAACTCCGGTGAGATATGAAGTGGAATAGGTATGTCTATGATGTGCTGTTTCCAATAAGTGGCGACAATAAAACTGTCCAAATGGTCGCACATGAGGGTCAGTGTACTGCAAACCAGTTGTGTGACTTTACATTCTTTGCTCACCAGTTATCTGGTATGACATTTTACTCCACGTAATGCAATGAGTAAATGTCTTCAAAACATTAATCTACGACGTGTTAGATGATTTCTTGGAAGCATGTCAGCGTTTTGAAAAAAGCAGGAGTGATGAAAAATTTCGAAGTTTCTTAGACGCCACTTGGCAGCCTGGCAGGGACTCCCTCCCTGCACTCGTGGAGGGGTAGGGAGGCGGCGACATGTGAGTCCCGGTTCATCACCTATCGGGATGGCGGGTGAGAGGGGGTTTAAAATAAAATGTCAAAAATGACCTAGATTTGCGTCGAATCCATAGTTTTCGGAGTCTCTAAGCTAATTGGTGGCATTCACGATGACCAAACTTGGTGCACATATGCCTTACAATCTGGAAAGAAATACTGTGGGGTAAAACACCCCTGGCACCCCTAGGTGTGGGGTGGGAAGTAGGTGATACGTAAAAGTAATCGAAAACGACCGATATTAGTGTGGAATCCATAGTTTTGGGGGCCGCTGAGATGAATAGTGACACTCCCAATGCCGTTCAACACCAAGTTCATTTTACACTATAGTTAGAATTCATTATTTTCCTGTTTAATAGAAGATTGGGATAAACAAATAGTTACCCGGGCAATCAGCTAGTATAAAATTAGTGTCGCATTTTTTAAAGTTTAGCCGTGGTCTAGAGAGATATCCTTTTGTGCTCAATAGTATTGAAATAGCGTAACAATTCTCATATTTCTTTTTATAGAAGATGTTTTACTTAGGAATGAATTGATTTTCAATTTCCCGTTGCTGCATAATGACGGCTGGGGGGGGGGGGGTCGAAAGGGAACGGTATCTGCCGCCACTGCCCAGGGCGGTAAAATGACTAGCTTGCTGCTGTGTTGCAAACTGTTTAATAAATCTAAATTATATGTGTGTTTCATCCTGCATTTCAACAAAACGCACAAGTAACATGAATAAAGTATTTCAAGGAGAACATGCGTCTTTTTAGGTCATTGCAAATTCGGAAATCCAGAGACTGGGTGTCGGATCTCATTTGACGATTTGGCATCAGTGTAATTAGCACAGAGTTGTAATAGAAGTCACATGTTATCATAGAAGCAGCTTTTTTGGGGAGGTAAATTCCACATCAGGGTGGGTATGCAAAAGAAAATCTATTTATTATTTTTTTTTCATTAGTGCACCTCAACGTGTGCCCATACAACAAGATCTGGAACAGAGATTTGGTGTACACAATCCTTGACGAAACCCCAAAGGGAATAAATCGAGGGGTGATATTATCAGGAGAGCGTAGGGTCACGGCCTATCCATCTCCCAGGGTAATGTCTATCCACAATATCTCGAACATCATTAAACAAATGCAGGGCTGCTTTCTGGGAAGTAGGTACTCTTCAGGCATATCGCAGTAAATGTTCCCTGTAATCAGTCGTCGATTAAGAAAAATGTGCCTAGAACACAAATGGCAACAACAAAGAAAACTTTTTGAGCTATAGAAAATTTTGCAAAAGCCCGCCCTAGTCTATGTCATGTGGTTTCAGAGTTATGTTTCATTATAATGGTAACGGGACTTTAGGAGTACCCTGTACACATATATCCTAATCGTTCAACTCCAACCACCAGACAGGATACCGTGGGTGGAAGCCGACATTAAACACCATCGTAACTTGTCGCGGTGGCATCCTGAGAGCACCATTATTCCACGGGAGCGGAACGTGACGTGGCGAAAGGATGTTTTTCTTATTTGATCGGTCTTTCTCCTGCAGGACAAGCGACGTTTATGGCCCAGGCCGAGATATACAAGAACAGTCGATCGATTCTTCCGGTACAACTGGAATTTCCGAGAAAGAAAATAAAAGGTTTTTTTTTAGAAAACTGCAGATCGTACAACCGGAAATGAATTGCCGTTGCTCTTTTAGCACTATGAGGACGGTGATTTGCTAGCTACCAATTAGGACTAATCCTTCAACTTCACGGGTACAGTTTTTCCTGGCAATACAGCGTGTCCAGATATGATTCACCTAATAAATATTGTCCACAAGAAAACTTTGTGTGCAAGTGGAGTGGAGGTCGTTAGTATTACCATGAAGAACATCTCCAAAAATTTATTCCATGTGCTTGACAACGCTCGTTACCATCATGCATTGAGACAAAACAGTAAAATGGCGACGACGCAGGAAAAGGCAATGTGTGTGTTGTGATAAACAAAATCTCCTGTACAAAATTCTCTAAGGGGTTACGTGAAGGACATCGTCTACAGCAAGAAACTTACGGACTTAGTTACCGAGAGCATTTCTCCAAATTTTGTTAGGGTAGGTCATCCGTTTGTCTTACAGATTTCTAAAGTAGTTTCTCAAAGTATTTTTCTGCAGCGAAAACCGAGCATCAAAATATCTAAAATTAGATCTTCTGATCTCAGGTTGGTGCACTCAGAACATTGGTGATTTAACTGTCTATTTTGGCCATTCTATCCTCCCCTCCATAGTATATGAAACTAACGATAAAAAACGCAAGGAAACTGCTGCGAAACACGTTTCATAAACTCCGGAAAAGATGACCAGACTGAAATTTGGGACTTTCACAAGATTTTAGAATGACTGAAATGTAGGAAAAGTTGACTGCTCACCCATCATCTTAGATCAATTGTCCAAGGTACCTAAGTGCCTCGTAGTCGCTATATGAATTTCAGCTAAAAATTGTTAATGTTTCTACAGTTTTCCTGGTCACAAAATTGTCAACTTTGCTCCATTCAACTCCTGTACCCCTCCGAAATCAGGCATTATATTACAAAGGCATTAAAGACTTTTAGCTCTAATGATGCCTTAAAAGTACTGCTATTTTCATTTCGTTTTCTACAAGATGTAGGTTTTTCATCCGCCATCTTGGAAAATATGAACCGATATGTGTAAAATGCAACACAAGGCATTCTCCTGAAGAATTTGTGCGTAAAAGCTTGATATTTAAGGCAATTATATGAATGACCCCATTCCTCTACTAAAATGCAAAATGTTATTAATATAACATAACCCGTGGCTCTACAGGCCAGGAAGAGCCTTGGCCTATCTCCCGACTGCCAGTCTCCTCTCCTAGAGGCGTAGAGATCTTCAACCGGTAATGGGGTGAAAAAGATGTTGAAACCGAAATATTGCTCTAAAATTACCGGCATTTTAGGTCCTTACACCCAGGGGTGTAGTCAAAGGTATACGACGGTATGTATTTTTATGTAAATATTATTCCAAGTTTTTAATTTTTGGTGTAATTGGTACAAAGTTGTTAACAGTATAAAAAAATGATGATTCGCAAAAGCAATGTCAACAAGATTGATTGGTTGATTTGGTGTTTAAGTCCACTTTATGCACAGTAAGGCTAATCGGGACTGGATCTACAGTTTAAAGTGGGATCCGAAGCACTTGTGCCTCCACTGGGTACAATGTAAACAAGAAAATGAAATACAATTACCTGCTGTACGGTATAAAATACTACTGTATCCCATGTATTTAAATGCAATCATAAAAATATGTTGTTGTTTTTATTAATTTAGAAAACTTCTCTATTGTAGTACGGTCCTTCTACGCCAATTATGAATATGTCATGAACGCTCAACAGTATTCTGCCATGAATGATTTTTTTTTCAGATGTTAGTTATTGATTTCATTCATATTCAAATATAAAGTTATTGGAAAGATGGTGTCCACTTAACCTTTCACGAAACTTTGCATACACCCTCTGAAAATTTTGGGACAACAGCATTGCTTACATTACAAAAATATAGTCTAAATTGATACGAAAATATCAGCAGAATTTGGAATTCCCGCAACATAGAGAAAGTCGATAATTTTTTCTTGAACCTTGAATTTTTTTTTTTCAGTTATTCAAAGTGTGTGCCTGATAAGAAAATTTCTGCTTAAAATCTCTAAATTTACCCCTTGTATCGCGGGCACAATATCCGTGTATTGCTCCCAATTCGAACACTCACCCTCCCTACAAGACGCACTACATTACAGAATTTTTTTAGAAACCTATAGCTCGACTAATGCCCTAAAACTTCTAACGGTTTCATACCTCAATCTACAGAAATGTAGGTACACACATAAACTCAAATTATTTAATAGTCGAGCTAGTCCAGCAGTACTTCTCAGCCATCAATGTCTTTCTCATTACTGCAGTTGGAAATAATTACTGTTAGATCCACCAAATGCTAAAAAAAACGCAACTTGAATTATCTTCTTCAGTTTATCTCTCTGTTAATTCAATACAAGCAATTGACATTAGGTGACATATACTAACACACATACTTCAACCTTAAAAATACAGAATTTGAAAATGTTCCTGGATGAATGCATTACGATTATTCAGCAAATACTAGAGATAAAATATGAAATTTGGTGATATGTAGGAACTTAAATCAATATCAATTTTTGACATTTACCTTATTATCTATTCGTGAAAGTCCATAGATTATAAAAGTTAAATTATAATGTTTCGTGAAGCAGAAAAAACATAAAAAAAATTAGTTTATATAAATTACCCAAATTTCCACTGTTGAAGTTATCTGTCGAAGCCAATATATATCCAAGAATTATAAGTTCAAAAGTAGAGGCTCATTTAAATGTTTTCCAGACATTCATTAAATTACATCTACTTTTGTTGAGTCTTGTTGATTGTGCACAAAGGCCTATTCTACATTTATAGAACATTAGGATCATATAAATAAATGTGTAGATAATAAGTTTTCTCTGGGATATGTGAAAATGCTCAGCACACAGATTGATAAAAAATGATCGATACCAGTGAATTTTCATGAAAATTTAAATGTTTCCTAAATAAGTCACATTCCATATTTTAGGAACACATTTTCTTGCATATCCGGAATATGATATGTGACGTAGCTAATAAAATGTCCACATAAGAGGTTAATAACTATTTAACAGTGGCTTTGTTGACGCACAAAGAGCCCGGAAATATGCATGGGGTTTAATTATTCAAGATGTGGCCATATTACGTAAAACTTGCTACCTTTATAACCGTATAACTCTACAACTGATAGGTATGGGAATGAAAAAGTTATGTATTTGTTACTTTAATGTAAGCCGATAAAAACGTGAAAAATATAATTAGAATCTTAGTGTTTCATGTAAATATTTACCCTTATCTGTGTAGGTTTGATGTTAAGTTATTTTAAATCTCGCGAGAACATGTAAATATGTTAAATTTTTGTACTTGTAACCACTGTGCGAATTAAGATTTTTGGTTTGAAGGGGGATGCCCAACCAGTGGTGTATTTGAGATTTCATTTCGGGAGCTAGGTTTTTCTGAGTGTGCAAATTTGTATGTGTTAGCAGTTAGTAAACTTAACTATTGCCTTGCGGTTCTAAGTGCCTGATAACATTGGTTCTAACCTAGGTCATTGATGGTTAATATAACATTTACATGTAATTTAGAAACACTTAGTAAAGATAAAAAAGTAAAGTGCTCCCCTGTGCTTAGTACCACGCCATGAAGGCGTATAGGACGCTTAGTACAATTACATTCTAAGAAAGCCTAAACTCATACACTAAAAGAGCTACCTAACTAGTAACACCGAAAATTTACCAAATTTCTATTCCCAAGTTCAAACTTAACGTCCATCTAACCTATCTACAAGTTTCTTGTGAATACTTTAATACATGTAAAATAACAACACTGTCCCATGAAAGCTCAAGTGGAAAACAGCCTGCTGGAATACGATGTGTCGGCTCGGTGAGGTTGGTCAGTGTCAGAATAATGGCCTTCATTAATCCACAAGGCTGCATAGTTTTCGGATGGGAAATGAACACGAATGATTTTTCAATTCTGTTTGTTACATAGTTAAGAAATGGTATATAATATAGACTAACCCCATATGCTAATGAAATTATAGGTGATCATCAATGTGGATTTAAACGTAAAAGATGAGCAACAGTTCAAATTTTTCACATCAGACAGACACTTTGAAAAAAAAGTGGGAATATAATCAAAATGTCCATCAGATATTCATTGATTTTAAAAAACATATGATTGAGTCAAAAGAAAGAAATTATATAATAAATCAGTCGAGTTTGGAATACCTAAGAAGCTTGTTAATATGATAAAAGTATGCACCAGTGAAACAGAAAGTAAAATTCTTGTGGATATTAATATGTCTGACAAATTTACAATTCATGATGGGTTAAAACAAGAACATGCATTATCTCCAATGCTCTTTAATTTTGCCTCAGAATATGCTGTTAGGAAGGTAAAATAAACTAACGAAGGACTAAAATTAAACGGTGTAACTCAGTTGTTAGCATATGCAGATGATGTAGACTTACTGGGGGATGATGTAAATACAATTAAGAATAATGCTAAAATATTTCTCAAAGCAGCTGAAGAGATAGGTTTGGAAGTTAGCAAAGAGAAAACTAAATATATGCTTTCAGCGTTAGGTAATAATCAAAATCTAATTATTGATAACAACTCGTTTAAACAAGTTTCCAAATTCAATTACTTTGGAGTAATACTAACAAATGAAAATTATACAGTATTAAAGAGGAAATAAAAAGTAGACTTAATTCAGGAAATGCATGTTACTTTTCTCTTCATAAACTTTTGTCTTCTCGTTTAATATCTAAGAAACTAAAAGTTAAAATATACAAAACAGTAATTTTGCCTCTAATATTATATAGATGCAAAACTTGGTCCCTTACATTGAAAGAGGAACATAAATTGAGAGTATTTGAAAATAAGATCCTTAGGAAAATATTTGGAACTAAAAGGGATGAGGAGACAGGTGAGGGGAGAAGGTTACATAATATAGAACTGCATAATTTGTATTAATGTTCAGATATTATTAGAATAATTAAATCAAGAAGACTTAGGTGGGCAGGCCATGTGGCACGAATAGGAGAGGAAAGAGGAGTTTACAGGATTCTTGTTGGGAAACCTGATGCACGAGGTTTGCTCCGCTCACGCTCCTGTCAAATATTATTACCAGTTATGACCAGGCCGCGAGTGGAGCGGACCTTGACCTGAGAGCTAGGTAAAAATGCTCATACTTAAGAATCATTGAATAATTTGTCAGGACCGAAGCGAACCATATCCTGACCGTTGCTTGAGCGTAGATGTGAATCAAGCGTAAAGCGAAACCTCCGGGCTTTTTCGCCATGAGTGAATGTGTCTGTTGACGGTGAAGATGGACGCTTGCGCACCCCTTACTTTTCTTCCGCACTCCCTTCAGCACCCCTTTTTCGAAACCAATTTCAACCGAAAATACTTCACAGAGGAAAATGTTTGGAATAACGAAAAATAGTTTCTGGCAACCAAACATTTGTTTAAACAGGCGACAAACAAATGGTTATTCTCCACTACTAAATGCTCTTTAGTAATCGAGCACATGTGCTATTAGTTACCAAAGGATTTGTTCCAAATTACCAACTTTAGTGAATGGCACTATGTTTATTGTTTACGGTTATCAAATAGCACAACCAAACGTGTTCTGTTAATTCAAACAAATCAGTTTTTTCTGTGTTGCATAGTCATTTACGTTGTGAAAATGTCGTCATGGGGGTAGACCACTATTATTGTATACTATAGGCAAGCTATTGACATTGATCTAAAAGGGAAGCCACATTTACTTTTGTACATGCTGTGGTGAAAGTAAGCAAGCAACGTTGAATCAAGACATTGTCATATTTCCATAGCACCTACTAAACGTTTATTGGCAATTGATGTAGTGGCTAAAGCAATCATACATGTATCATTTTCCTTTATATTCAACATCGCAACTCGTAAATTTCATTCCACACCCTCTCAGCACCCCTAGATGGTTAATCCTGGCACCGTATTTCCACAGTGGCATTACTCACGTGAAGTATTCCTCCGCCGGGGGGTGCCTCGTGGCGTGCGCTGCAAGCTGGCTGATGTTTTGGGCCGCCGCCTCCGTCGCATTGTAGCACGTCTGGTGGTAGAAGGTGCCGTTCTTACTCGCACAATCGTCCGCTTGTTCGTACGAGTAGCAATCTAATCAGAGACAATTAAAACGTATTTAATATCCACATACATACATCATGTACTACATTTACACAGGGTGAGCGAAATTCAGGTTACATAGGTGAATGGCCTCCACGGTCGCCAGAACCAACACCCTTGCAAATTTACTTGTGGGAACATGTAATGTCAATCGCGTACTTTTAGAATAGTAAGAGCCTTGGCCACTTGAAAGGCGCCATTTTCCAAATCACCCTCACCACACTGTAGCGCTTGTCTGGTCTTACATCGGGCGCCCTACATGCTGGGAAGGGAAGTGGGGAGAAGGGAATACACCGCAGACCAACCAGGTAACAGCGGTGGAGCCTAGAACTACGGCGTCACGGGAGGAGGTGCTGCGCGCACCTCGTTCTACAGGCTGCTGCGTTTCTCATCGCGCTGGATTGGTCGCTTCCCCGCTCCCCACTTCCTTTGCCAGCATGGAGATCGGCCGCCGTAAGACTGGACAGAATCTATAGCAGACATCTTACGCAACTGAGAGCGTCGAATTGAAGCAGATGGAGCTCACATTGAACATGTACTTCAGCTGTAACCATTACATATCAACCATGTGCACGTGTGTATGCACGTATTTGTTTTCCTATGTAAACATTTTTTGCTTCACTCAAGAATATAACTTACACATGTTCCTGATTATCAAAGACACATTACTCCTGTAAAATACAGGCTCAATCACGAAACTGCATTACTACAGTTATCTTCCTTTGCACTTGCCTGTAAAATGTTGGAGGCAAAGAGGAAAAGGAACTAATTTTACAAACCATTATCAGTAAGTACACTCTGTCTCAGGAATTGATGGAACAATATACAGTGGGTTGTGAAAGTTATGCAGGGTTCTAAAAAGCTATAATAGGTTTATTACAACGAAACATTGTTTATTTTTTACACAGAGGACAGATTAAAATTTTGTTTTGCACACACTGCTGAATGACGTGTATGCATGGGGTCTGCCTTGTTTCACTTCACTTCTGCAACCTTGTGTTCTGACGTCAGACGAGAAATGCTTACGAGGTTAGGTTAGGCCTGTTAGGTTAGGTTCCATTAGCATAAATACATTGAAAAATTATTATTTAGGCTAAGAGAACTAAGCATAGCTAGCCTAACATAGCAACGTAGGCATTTGTCCTAAAATTAAAAAGCTTTCTCCCGTGACGTCAGAACACAAGGTTGCTAAAGTGTTGTGCGATAAGTGAGACCCGTGTGGAGGTGATCACGCGATCACGTAATTCCAAGATGGCGTCGATTCAGGAAAAAGCTCAATACGTGTTATGGCTTGCGGAGTTAAAATCTTATGTTTTGGTGCGGAGAAGGTTCCAAACGACGTTTGGAAAAACACCTCCAGTGGAGACAAGTATCCAGAGATGGTACGAAAAGTTTAAGGCTACAGGAAGCTTAGCAGATTTGCCATTTAGAGCACCATCAGAACGCAATTTTCAGAATCAAACGAAGATTGTTGAAGAGTATTTGGGCGTGAATGGAGCTCAGCTGGAGATCTGGCGATTAACCAAACCACATCAAACGTTATTTTTAAAGTTTCCTCTCTACGTAACAAACAATATTTCGTTGTAATAAACCTATTATGTTTACAACCGTTCAGGACTTTTAAAACACACTATACAATAGAATATTTGTAATATAACAGAGTGTATCATATTACTTTTATATATTTTAAAGAATAAACGTGTAATTAGTTATATCAATTAGATGGTCAACCTCACGAAATTGTACGAATTTTGTATTTTCACTATTTTCTTACTTATTCATTATATGTAATTATTGTGAGTCATTGTGATAAAAAATATTACTTCAATAAAAAATTTCAGTCTGTCCATGAAACTTGAAATTTCATTCCAGAGATACTAAGGGGCTGTATTACGCTCATCGATTTTTTTTGTAATAGAGTGCTTAATATTTATGCTATTGTATTTGTTGTTCATCGCTATTTTTTATAGTTAATAGGCAGGAGTTTGAATTAACAATTTTTATATTTTAGTTAGAACATCAGGAAGCCGTCAACATAAAAAAATGTGTGCACTTAGATATAAACGATATTCATTGTTACTTACCAACTTACCAAAATTGTTGGTAGATGAATTTCTTAAGGGCATAATGAGAATATGACTTTACTATGGAATAAACACATAGAAAGATTATAAAACTAATGGGTCAATCCATACCAAATTGTCCAGCACTGGTTGTTGGACCATTTAAAAATATTTTCATTTTTGTTGTTGTAACCCCTATGCAAGAGTAGTTAAAAAAAGCATTATTTTTCTAAAACTCCAGTTTGTTTGAAAATGGCGGCCATTTTTGTTCCATGACTTGGGAAATTTTTGATGATTTAAAAAACTAATTTTTATTAGGTCCCCCTGAAAAGCATGAAAAACAAGCATTTTCAAAGAGCTATAACTCAAAGAGGAAACCGGTAACAGAGCTCAAATAATTTCTGCTAAAACTTTGGATATAGGCTATATGTTCCTCCAAAAATTTATATCTCTGATATTACATTACTTTCCTACTAAAACAATCCTAAACTTTGATTTTTCCTCAAAATTAAATATCAGTTGTGGACCTAAATTAATGCAATTTTCATTAGAGACGGTGATAAAAAGGTATATAACATGAAATGTAGCTTGAAAACTGAAAACACTGTTTTCACCCCAGCTTTCTATTATCGCAACTGTCTGCAAAGGCCAAAAATGTCGCAAGTCATTAAACATAAGTGGTCGCCATTTTCAAAGAAAGTGAAGTTTCAGAAAAATAATGTCTATTTTGAACTACTCTTGCATAGGGGTTACAACAATGAAAATATGAAAATTTTGAAAAATTGTCAAGCAACTCTTTTTTTTCTTTTTTTCCAGATTTGTATATAAAATTTAGCAATGACCGCTTCTGAATGGTTCTCGTAGATCATTGAGGAAATCTCTTCTTGCACAGATAACTTCCAAACCGAAGGAGCTCCAGTCCTTAGGCTCCTGCGGGTACTTCTGGCGATTTAGGGCTAATGACTATTTAATATCCTTTGGGGGAACATTCTCGCGAGATAACGGATTCACAATAGGCGCTCTCTTGAGCATTAGGGAAACTTTGGGAGCGAGGTTACATCAAGCTGTAAGACATACAACAGAGGCCATTCGTCTCGCTCTCTGTGTTGTGTCGCAGAGTCAGTGACATTGGACGAAATTTAGCTTTGGTTCTCCCTGGTATGAAGAAAACAGGATGAGTCACCCAACATTACCATCGCAAATATTTCGTGAACAACAATGAATATTGAAAAACTACTTGCACAGACATAAAGTTGGGATTAGGGCTCATGAAATGGAAACCCCATGTTGTTTCTAGCGCAACTGAAAAAAAGTAAGTTTGTATTGAAAATCATGTTCTTTACGTTGTTGAATGTATTGTATCCACTAATTTCATGAGCCCTTCTCCCACCTTTATGTCTGTTCAAGTAGTTTTTCAATATTCATTGTTGTTCACGAAATATTTGCGATGGTAATGTTAAGTGACTCACCCTGTATATTACACAAATATATTTTATAAAAATACGGTCATCTTAAAATTCATTACGGGCCTCCTCGATGGCATAGTGGTATCGTTGTTGCCTAGTAATCAAGGTATTCCGGATTCGCTACTTGGAGGAGACATATAATGGTTCGGATTTCACTTTAAACTGTGTAATGACCTTGACATTACATTGTATTTTTTTCTTATTTAGTTAAAATATTGTATTTGTGCTTTTTCAATTTGGCAAATATTTATAATGTCATAGACAACTAATGTCAGATAGAAAATAAACTAAATTTTATGTACCATGACCTGGCAACATTTAACAAACTGATAGATTTATCAACAAGCAAGAAATACCATAGAAACTAGGGAATATAGTGGAAAAAGATGTCTTGAAAAATTGCAATATGTGATTTAAAGTTAATTTAATTGCTGTTAAGGGTACGTTTCCAAGAATAAAACTTGTGTAAAGGTCAAACGGTAAGTTTTGTTTTCCACGCCTTGTAATTGATAAGAGTCTTGTGACAACGACATGCGGAGCGAAGGGTAAATTCCTGAACTTACTGAAAGGTACGTAACAACTGTAGGTCCAGTCCCGATTAGCATTGATATGCATAAAGTAGACTTAAAAACTTAAACAAATAAACAAAATTCATTATAATTATTTCAATTGTACTTTGTAGCAATCGATCTCCATCGTGGAGTGGTTAGCACAGCGCTCTACTGCCCCAGGGGTCCCTGATTCAAATACCGCCCAGGCCATGGATGTTCCTTCCAAGTGTTTCATCATCAATTTCACTCATCCTCATCTTCGCGATAAGCCAGAAGTGGAATAAAATCTAAGTAAATGAACCAAATCAATTAGTTTATATATCGTTGCACCGATGTCAAAACCGAAAATGTGCAAATGTTGAATTGTTTACCCTTGACAACATTTATCCAAATGTAAAACCTGGATATTGAATATTAAAATGCTTTCATCTCAAGAGTAATATTTAGCACATTCGTGGTTTTGCCACATTGGTGCGATGGTATATGTAGTATTAATATTAGGAAACCTAATACAATGACAATTTAACGCAAACAAAGAATTTTTTGTGAGACCATTGCCTTTCATTCATCACATTACTTGACTGTTAATTTGTTTTCCGTAATTGATAATTTTTAATATAAAAAGGCATTTGTAGAATCATGCAAAGGTGATAACATCACCTGTTTCCCCAACATCAACAGGATGTAAAATAGATGAAGTACGAAATATGGATTTCACAATATTCGCTTTATTTACCACCAGATAGAAATCATTTATGTGACATGGTACACTCAGTAAAGTATGAGATAAATGTGTCTGTGAGAGAGAGAGCGAAAGACAGAAACAGAGAGAGAGAGAGAAAAGATGAATGGATATGAAGTGAGAAATTAAAATAGAATGGGTAAATGAGAGACAGAAAGAACGAGAGATTTCTGTGATTATTACTCGTATACACTTGTGGTACACCATACATTTTGCAAATTGTATGTTTGCATTCTTGTTTTAAGTCCACTTTATGCACAGAAGGCTAATCGCGACTGGATTTACAATTTAAAGTGGGATCCGAACCACAGAACTTTCACTGGGTAACAAACCCTTGCTTACAAGGAGGCGACGACGTTACCACTACGCCATCGGGGAGACCCAGTTTACATACAGTATGTCCCAGCATAAATAAAATCCAGGTTTTGCAAATTATCACTGCCAATAAAATCGCTAAAGCCTTTTTCTGTCTGTCCTTAGTTCGATACCCCGTTGGTAACTCCAATGATTCGGTGACGCTGTCTTGCATTGTGAGAACAACCGGGAAGCAATAGCAACGGATTCAGGCCTCAAAAGCCAGAAAACAGCGCCGACCACTCAACGATGAAGCGCTGTACGGAAGGCTGTTGTGCCACAGAGTTTAATTTTAGCTGTGTTTTCCTGAAGTTGATTGATTGATTGAATTGAGAATTCCGGGTGCGTCAGCATTTAGGCTATTTTGCACGCATCACATTATACGGGGTTCAGTCCCTTACCATAACTAAAGTAAACGTGTGTGAGGGCTAAAATATTCTAACTTGGGTTAAAAGCTGAGGCTGTAAAGGGGCACACGGCACACAAAAAGACAAAACAGAGGACAAGACACAGAGGATTATACTGGCCGTAGGTCCACACGCCAGCGCCTCGTTAGTCTGCAAAATGCAGTACAGTGTGTACTTACTACGTGGAAGAGAAGTTGACATTTAGGTGTACTTCATGGAAAGGTCACCCCTTGCACCGCTATTCTAAAGGTAAGTAAACAACACTGCAGTCTATGTATTTGGGGGAGGAGGGTACAAGGGTTTTAAAGCACTAATAAGGTGTACACACACAGTGGCGGCGATTGGGTTCCAAAACGGGGGGGGTCAAAGACAGTATATTTCCCTTTGTATATAAGGTTTAGCATAGTGCTTGGACAAAAGTAGCGAAAAGTGGTAGGAGCAACTCTCCCCCTTGTCCCCCCCTAATCACCGCCACTGCACACACAATATATTTTGCTTTAAATTGCCTAACCAACAGCTGCAACCCCAAGTGCAGAGATTAGTGCACTCCCTGGTCAACTATTACCTACAATCTGTCTGGGGAATATGTTCAGCAAGACCGCGCATAGGAAGAGAAGGGGCGGAAGCGAGTGGAAGGAGCAAACCAGTTGTCGCTGCTACAAGCGGCTGGTAGCTGCTTCCCCTACATGGACTCACTTCTTCTCTCGCGCGTTCATTGGTCAAGCCCTCTCGAGTCAGTACTTGCGCGATGTACTTGTTTTCATTCTCTTGCTCCAGAGATTCCCGAGACAAAGTTATGCTGGGGGTGTCTCACTTATCACACACTTCTCAAACACCTTTTTGGTCAGGTCCCGCCCTTCGTCTATTAACGCAAGTAAGGATTGCTTTCGTTTTCCTAACATAAAAAACAGTGCCTTTTTACGGGACTCGAGATAGCAGCTGTTGGATACAGAAGAGTTAGGTTAGTCACGTTACGTTTAGGGCTTCTAGCATAAATAAGAAAAAAACAAATACAACTATGAGCAGACTTGAACCAGAGAATGAGTAAAATTGTCTTTATCTGTTTTATTTTGCTGGTTACTGAAGTATTTGTAGCGTAACGAAGCTGTGAGCCTGTACTTTTTTCTAGAAGCTTCAATCTGACCAATTGTCATTCACTTGTTCTACCAGCTACTTGCTCCTCTTACATATTTCAAATATGCAAAGTCAAGTGGTTAGCAGGCTTCCTGAAGTGTTGGTGTAACAAACAAAGCTACCAGGTAAACAGAGAGTAATTTGCCAACATAATAGGAAGCCTGAGACTTGACGAATCGGCACGGAGGAAGTCTCCACTGCCAGAGCGATAGAGGAGAAGGGACACTCTTTGAATTGACTTGAAATAGACAAGAGGACTCTTTTGGTTTCTCTTCGAACAGACTGTCTGCCTGCCTTAGGCTGAAAGCTAGTACAGGCTTACGCTTCGATCTTTGATTTGGGCTTCAGACTTCACGTATTAGAGAGGTAATTATCCTTGTTTACCATGTATGATTCAAGTTCGAAGGTTTTAAAATCCAAGTGCTGACTATTTGCCATTTCCAGTTGTTTTGTAGTGCATTTTGTCTCAGTAGTACCTCTTGGCCCCTTACCATCAGACCAACTTGCTAGCGAGTAAGACTCTCCTCTGAGGATGAAGGAGATTTTAGGTTACATCACCCAATAAGCAAATTAGGAGTGGTTGGTTCGATCCCTCATTCACCCTTAGTCACATTGAAGCTTCTAGAAAAAAGTACAGGCTTACAGCTTCGTTAGGGTAGGGGTAGTGTAATTGAACACTTATATATGATATAGTAGTATTGTATTCTTGTTTGTTTCATTGTACAAGTTTTGAGGGTTAAGTGGCAGAGCAGTCACAGGCTGAACATCGCCCATGTAAAAAATCTAATATATAACAAGGAGAATATTTAGCCTGACGTCAGTAGTGTTGGGCGATATATCGTCCAGACGATATATCGCGATATTGAAAATTATCGTCCAGGCGATATCAACTAGACGATATATCGCCACGATATTTAGATGGGTCCGGTGTCCCATTCTACACCCTCGATTTCGGAAGTTGTTTTTTTATATAAAGATTATGTGATGCTAATTATGAGGAACAAAAATTTGGAGCGCGGAAACAAGTATTTACGAACAGCCGTTTGAAGTTGAGACATTGTCGTTTGAAATTGTTGAGTCCAAATTTCCCACCGATTCCGGGCTCCGCCCTGGAGAAATTGACCTACCGCCCCTACAGCTACCGCGGCCCCGCCTTTATCTATAGGATCCCTTTAAAAGGCATGCTAGAAATTGGCCGGAGTCACCTTCCCCCAACACTATTTGTCACTGTTTTCCGCAATGACGCATGAAGATACCAAAAATTAAGGCTAAAATTAAACCTAAGAAGGTAACTTACCTTTTTTACCAAGGCCAAACACTGAATTGCGGGTCGAAGTTAAATTTCAAAGTCAAAACATGAAGTAACTCCTACGTTGAAAGTCCTTGTTGTCCTTTTCCACAGAATACCACCCTCCACTCCCATCCCATCATAAAAATAAGAAGTCGCAAATTATTCCATCCCACAAGTCATTTAGAAAATACAACCCTCCCCTTTTCGGCTTGCAGTTGCCAAAAAGAAATTATTAATTCCAATTTCTGAAGTCGCATAAATGAAATCCAATGTCTGAAATGTCCAACCCGCCGATATATCACACAAATAACATAGCAATCGCAAATGTTCCCATTGCACAAGTCAATCATAAGAAGAAAGAGAAAAATTCAGACGTGCGCCTGTGACATGAATCCATGATCCGAAATCTTCAGACTTGCGCCTGTGACATGAATCCATCATCCGCCATCATAGAAGCCCTGAAAAACCTTTTTGACGTTACGCAAGGAATTTTAATTTTAAGAAAGACGTAAGTTTCGTAGCACGTAGATCTAAAAAATTAACTTCCGCGCTATATACAAACACTGTTTGTTATGAGGAACTAAATATTTTCACGAAAATATTTGAAATGTGCGGAAAATCGAGGGTGTAGAATGATACCCTGGAGCTATTTTGACTATATAATAGTGTTCGTATTATAGTATAATATTTTAGCGGTATGATATTTGGCGCTATATATCGTGGAGACCATATATGGCCGATATCACCATACGAAAAAAATATCGTATCGTATCGTATGTGATGATATTTTCTTGACGATATATCGCGGTATCAAATTTCCGTTATCGTCCATCCCTAGTCAGAAGACGAAGCCCGAGGCTCGACCAAATACATGTTTGAGGAGTGTGCGGTAAGTGAGACCGGTATTCTGGCGACTGTACAGTTCCCGCTTGCTACAAAGTGTCCCTGTATACTCACAGCGCGTGCTCCACTCGGGCTCGCAGTTGGCCCAGGGCAGATGACTGTTGAAGGAGGCGAACATGTAGAAGATGGTCCACGCGATGATGAGGTTGTAGTAGAGCATGACGATGGTTGACACGAGGACCATCCCGTAGCCGACGCCCTGGAACAGCGGGCAGAACTTCTCGTAGATGGCGATGGGGCCGAGGCTAGCGTACTGCCCGAAGGACAGCTCCATGAACATCAGGGGAAGCCCCGCGATCACCAGCATGATGGTGAACGGGATGAGGAAGGCGCCTGCAAGGAAAATACTTAATTTAAAATCAGCTTCCAAGGTGTCTGCAAGGAAAGTGTGGTATTTATTAGAAAGTGTGGTATTATTATACGGGCGTAATATTCACCATTGTTATTTATGGGTTATTCCATGGTTACTGATGTAACATTCAGAAGTGTTCTTGAGACCAGTGGCGGTTACTGATATTGTTGCGGTGTTGCACAACGACCGGATATTTTACCATGAAATGTGATGCTTTTTGTTAGTATTTTTTAATTGCTTTCCTATTAAATACATTGAACGTAAGCAAACCCTTGATTGCTTCAAAAAAGCTAATTCCATTATGATCCGTTGAAAAGAAGGAAGCGACCTGCGAGATTTAACAGTACATGAGTAGACGAACAGGTCGACGTTGCAGCGCCGAAGCAACGGACTGATCTGGAGGAATATTGGAAGCGAGGTTCAACGCCGTTCTTCCTATCCTCGCGCCTAAGCCGACTCCTCGTTGCAGGGACTGTGCAACAAAGGTCACCCACCAGGGAAGGAGATTTCACAACGAACCGGCAGGAAACGCTGGGATGTTAATTATTTTTCACTCCATTAGAGAGCAACAGCGTGCGAACAGTAGGCAAGGTCTTACTGTCCCGTGTTGAACAGCAAGAGACAAAATGTCCATGTTAGGCAAAGAAAAATATTTTCTTTTGGGGAGAATTTTAACCTAATTTACTAAGCTTACCACCAATCACCAATCCAAATTCAGTTTAAAATAAAACTTATCGTATACAAGTGGAGTGCTAGTTATCTTCCCTGATGTGGTGTGGGCGCTGGGACTAATTGTCTATTGTTATAGTTGCGATATTTTATGTACTGTTGTTAAGTCGTGTTCCAACCGATACCGATACCAATGCTTGAAAATTTTACCGTAACAATTAAAAATTGTTCAAAATACTGATTAATATTATTGGGTGAGCCCAATTAGAAGCATCGATTTATCAGAGTTTTCCTTCAAAGTATTCAACAGTTGAATGTGAACATTAAAGTACTTCTTACGTCACACAAAAAATACAATTCTGTACAATATTGTTGCCGAACAAATGGAAACTTCAAATTTTGCATGATAATTAATACGATCACCTCGAACGAAAGTATCACATGGAATTTTGCGAATCCTGCGAAAGGGCCGCTACCGGTGAACAAAATGCAACCGATACTTTCCGATACCGATACATCGACATCGGCTCAGCCCGAATATAAATACACATAAAATTATGAATATATATAATTACATTATAAATATATAAAAATAAAATTATATATAAATAAATTATATTCGCTGCAACCACCAACATTCCGCACCACGAGCCGCCACTGCTTGAGACACAGCTTTGCATTTTTCACTGGACATTCAATATTAACACTACACTAGAAATCAATAACAAGTCAATCAAAGAAACGATCACCCAATTATTGTGTGGAGATATATAGAATTTGTATACAATTTTGTCCCCCCCTCAAAAAAAAATCCCATGACGCAGGCGCGTCATGAATCCATCCTGTGGACACCCCTGGTTGGAGGCAATGTTTTCCACATTTCCATTTAAAGTTTTATCAGTTGAATTCAATATGGCGGCCACCAATATGGCGCAAGTCCGCTTCGAACACACCAATATGGTTCCGGTTCCCCCTAGGCCTCTTTCTATCATGACCAATTGTACCCAGCGTAGTAGAACTACTAATCCTTGTACTTGAACATAAAAATACAATATATCCTATGTCAGCGGTGGAAATTTAACTACGTCTAATCGCTTGTGTATATCCATTATCATGGCCTCCCCGATGGCGCAGTGGTAGCGCCGTCGCCTTGTAATCAAGGGATACCGGGTTCGATACTCAGTGGAGGCACATAGTGGTTCGGATCCCACTTTAAACTGTAGGACCAGTCCCGATTAGCCTTACTGTGTATAGAGTGGACTTGAAACACCAATCAATCAATTATCCATTATCGGTGTAGTTGGTACTCATTTTATTGGAATATGGATCACGTTTGGTGTAAAAGAGAGTGTAAAATTCTGTTGTGTTTAATGCGAAGCGCCTCACTCAAACATGCCCGTATTTTTTTTTTATTTGCTAAGGAAACCTTTGACAAAGTATAATGCGCCCAAAAATCGCACTTAAACACTCAGGGCGTTTATTTCCCTTTCCCGTCACGTGATCTGCTCCAATGGGAGCCGCCCCCGCACACCATTCAGTCGCCGCCACAGGAATAGGCGTAATGAATTAAACATTTCCTTTCTTGCGACGCGACACATTGATGTTCTAGAATTCCTGTAGAGGCTGGAGGTATAAGCAAGAAACAACCGGGGAATGAGATTTCCTTCCCTTCTATACCGAACATGAAGAAGAGGAAGAACAATGAGCGCGTGTGCAGTGAGGCAGTGTGCGAATTAACGGGGGGTGCCAGGGTTTCCCGCCCCCCCCCAAAAAATATCTCATTCCCTGCCATCTTTGAAAGCATGTAGTATACAATTTCTCAACTATGTACCAATCACAATTGTAAATTGTTCGTGTCTATTAAGACCCAGTCATCAAATATTTTCCTGCCGACAAATATGCAGCCTTGCGGATTAGCGAAGGCCACCATTCTGAATCTGACCAACGTCACTGAGCCGAGACAACGGAGTTCATCCCATTCCAGAAGCCTGTTTTCCACTTAAGTTTTCATATGCTGATATTTTACATGTTTTAAAGGCTACAGCCGGATTGCACACACTTTTCCAGTGGTATCTGATAAGCCGGTCACAATGTACAGGATTGCGCACAAAAAAAAATGAGGCGATGTTGTCAGATGTAAAATGTTCTCAAACCGTTCTCACTTCTGTTGTGTTTTACCTAACCTAACCTAACCTAACCTATCTTGACTTGCTACATTTACTGGTCAAATTACATTTTTTTATTTAATCCTTAAGAGATTTAATATTTTATTTCTAATTTCCCTCTCTCTCTTCTTATGTAAAGAAAAAAAACAATTTTGCGCACAGACTTTAAAGCTATCAAAATGGCAACGTTCGATCAAAATCTGTGCGCAAAACAGGTCAGTGAGATTTGTGCGCAATCCTGGATCTAAAGTGTGCGCAATTCAGTTGCGGCGGTTTTAAATTGTTCTAAAGAAACTTGTAGGTAGGTTGGATGGACATTAAGTTAGAAACTGACAATATAACCAAAAACTCAATATGCTGACCAAGGCAGAATTTTTTTTATTTTAAAACATAAACTAAACTTACGTTTCAACCTTCTAGCAAGGTCTTCTTCAGACTCTGTACCAAGTACAAATGAAATAAGGTACAAAACAGGAAGATGTATATACACAAAAATAACTCCCCTCCAGACACATGATAATTATAAAGTTGTTTATCTGGAACATTCCAGAGAAGCAGGGCGTGACATAGAGTGGGATGAGGCTAAGCAGATAGGAAGGGAGAAGAGAATACTAGTGAGAAAATGGAAGGAGGCCAAGGAAATAGAGAAGAAAGGGGAAGATGACACAATGAACTGGAATTGGGGACTGAAGTTAAACAAAGAATGGAAGAAGGTGTTATCGCGCCTGTCAGATGAAACAACAGTTGACAGGAGAAAGCTACCTGCTGGAACACCTCGAAAGAAATGTTCCAGATAAACAACTTTCTAACATTCTTGTGTATGTATGTATGTGTGTATATACAAGTATATATATATATTCCTGTTTTTGTAACTTATTTAATTTGAATTTGGTAGAGAGTCTGAAGAAGACCTTGCTAGAAGGTTGAAACGTAACGTTTAGTTTATGTTTTAAAATAAAATAAATTCTGCCTTGGTCAGCATATTTAGATTTTGGTTATCATGGAAACAAGGCTTAATGGTGTTATAATTAATGGTGTTATTTTTCCCAATCGGCTAGGGCGGAAAGTAAGCCAGCGTGGTATCGCATCAGTCTGTTGATGTCCTCAGTGTTGCGAACTGCACGATTGAGTGAGTGTCCAAGTGTAATGTATACTGACAGCCATGTAAGTTAGCATATCCACCAAGCTAGTTTAAAATCTATATTCATAAATAAACTATAAAGTTTCAAAACACAGGAGAAACACAAAAATATGATTACTAACATACGCATGACATATTCTATGTGAAGATAAACGTTTCAGGGCGTTCGGTCTATTAAGACAGCTTACATGTCCATGGACAGATCCGGCAAATAGAGTTGGTAAAACTCGCTGGTCACAATTTTCAAGTGCTTTGCGAGGTGAAAAGTTATGGCTTTTTAGGCGGATGAATTTCTATTTGTTTGCTTCAAAAACTTTAGTGTTGGCATTGTTTACTATTTGCAACGGAAAGAACTACGTGGTGCTAAAGTGGATTTGTGAATATTGCAAAGTGTGAAAGTCTTGAAAATTGTTTCAATCATGCGCGATCGTTTGTTGCATTAAATACGTTTGACAACAGACCAACTGAAATTCGAAAAAATGAAAAACTGCGCCAGGACATTCATCTTTCCTCTTAGAGAGTTAAGGAAACAGTATCAGGTAGAGTGCTAATATTTTTCAATATAACGTACAATGTAGAGGCAATGAATTGAAGACTAAAATTGGTAAACGCTGTAAGTGCCAAAAAAATTCAAACACTCTTTTCCACGTTAAACTGTGAAATGTGCCATGCTTATAATGTGGAAAACGTGAAATGTGGCTGGTAGCCCTATAAGTAGTTCAAAGGGCGCGTAAAGAGGTAACTAATGTGCACGTTCTTACGGACTGATGTGCGGAACGATGCGATTTCCCAACACTTTAGCTTTTGGCACTTACAACGTTTACCATTCTTAGTCCTCAATTCTTGATTTTCTTAATTTTTCGGGATCTGCTTCCCCAACGGAAAAAGTAACCGCATGCCACTGCTTCCTGGTTCATTTTAAGTCACCAGGACAGTAAGCGCATACCCTGGAATGCATGCGGGTGGAGACGGGCTTACTTCGGGGTAATATCAAATACTTCTTAATTCCATCAATATTTCCTCATTTCACGATTATCCAAAAGTGACAGCAAAGCGATGTAAAATAAATCAAATCAATCAACCAATGTGTTTAGCTTTTTGTGATTGATGACCGAAGAGTGGCAACACGTCTTTAGAAATCTGCTATAAAATACGTTGGGGATACCGTAGGGGGCAGGAACATGGCGAGTGTTGCGATTTCTGGTGCCGTAACTAAAGCTCCAACTTGCCGCAGTGACGATCGCATTATTCGTCGTTATCCCTGACCTGCCTCTGCAAAATTAATAGCGTCTGCGTTCCCCTGATTACGTGTTCATTTATGGGAATAGTTCGCAACTCTTCACTCCACACGGGTTCTACCTTGTGACATGCTGCAATGCATCACTTCAGTGTATTAATACGCGCACCTGGAACTCCAGCAAACTCACTGTGGTTCTGTTCGGTTGAAAATTCAACTCCAGTTAACTAGATTGTCACAAAATAGTGTTTACACTTTTTGAATGGTACGCGTACTATCAGAGGATAGAGGTTGCAGGGGGTATCTCATCAATTTTAAATGGTAAATGGGGTCACTCCACGCTTCATTTTATGTCATTCATAAAAAAAACCGATTGAACAAATCATATTTTCAATAAGTGCTGAAAATTTTCAGATTTATATTTGTGTCTTGACAGAAAGAAAATGTACACTATACGATCAGAACAGCTAATTGGGACTGTCTTTAAAATAAGATTTTGACACCCAAGCCAAGAATTCTAGTCTGGGACCTAACTTTTGTGGATCTGAATCGAACTTGGGCATATATATTTTTTTTTTGAATGGGGCGGAATCCAAAAGTTTTCTACCCCATAAAAATGCTGAAAATGCCAAAAATGCTGAATTACTGTACATTTGCGAAATCATAAAAAATACTCATTAACTTGCTTCTCAGGTCCCAGGAGCTTAACACAAGTTCCATTAACTTGTTAATTCTGAAAATTGTTAGGGTGGCAAGTGCCTCCGCCAAGTTACGCCTAATTAATCTGGAACTCCTTAAATACAAGATAATAGCGATTGCCACTACTAATATAAATCTAACGCCCATATAATTATTTTGTTCGTAATTTCATGATCAATTGTTGTTACAGAACTGATCTGATCAAGATAATGAAATCAATATCGATTGTTCTGTATTTTTAGTCATGATATTTTATAAATGTTTTAGCTTGCTACCAACTTGACAACGCATGCTGAAACCAAAAAATATTTCCAACAAATATTTCAACCTTCCAACTGTGTTTTAACTCAGTGATGCTGGAAATATTATGTACGTGTAGCTTCATCACAAGATACGTCAAGCCATGGCCTTGTAATTTTCCATTTGTTAAATTTTTCACGGGTAGCCAACAATCAAGAGGATTGAATTGGTTGACTGAATTATTGTTTTAACTCCACTTTATGCACAGAAAGGCTAATCGGGACTGGACTTACAGTTTAAGATGTAATTCGAACCACTATGTGCCTCCACCGGTTATCGAACCCGGGACCCCTTGATTACAAGGCGACGACGCTACCACTGCGCTATCGGGGAGGCACTAACAATCAAACAATCAAAAGGAACTCGCCTCTTTACTACTACTGCCTTCTTGTGTAGATACACTGGCAAATTTCGAGAGCCGATCCTTTGATCAAAACACTCTACCACCACCAGCTTAGTTCCAGGAATTTAACAGCGCTTGAGGCCACATCTGCATTCTCCAAATGGAGCTTTTAGTTGTCTGACAGAAAAGTGTTTGCTATTGAATTGTGAAGCGGGAGAAAGTAACTGAATTGGCAATTATTTGTTGTTTCCCCCCAAATATCATTCCTCCCCAGGGATAAAATTTATCAAGCAGAGAGAGAGGGGACACAAGTATCCAGAGGGGAGAATTCCTCCTCATCCCCCCTACAAATACCACCCTTCCTGTGGAAATCTGCTGTTTGTTGACGTGTCGATTTGTTCTATAGCATTGCAGACAAACTGTTAATGCCAATGAACATCTATAATTTTAAGGTGTTTGACACGCAAGGAAGTTCATACTTGCTGTTAGTAGGGTTCCCATTATTAACGTTCAAAGTGTATAAAGACTATTTTGGGACACTCTGTACAAATGTCCCATTCCTATATTATCACTTCTTCAACTAGTGTTACATAGTTCCTGAACATGTGTAGTGTGTGGGTGTGAGTCTGTGTATGTGTAAGTGAAGCAAAAAGTAGAAAAAATAGGAACTTGCATACAAATTCACCTTGTCGATACACGAAGATATTTTTTTCTATTAATTTAAAGGAATATTTCAATGTATGTTTCACTAACATGTCTGTCTTCCCTGTACTCTTCATAATGAGACTATGATATTTACAATTTTTTCACATCACAACACCGCGTTGTTCTCTGCATCGTTGAAATGGTCTTACATGTTACTCTCAAAGCATTACGGTGTGTCAGTCCCACCTGAGACTGTGCACGGAGTTTCCTCCAGGTACCCACTTTATACAACGCTGGTTGGGCGCCGAAGCCGCTCGAACATGTGGAAAAAATCCCGGCACTCTCGCATGGTTGTCAGACGCCCAAACGAATTGTTTTCTTTTACAAGAAAGAATACCCTCATGCGGTAGTATCCCTCGTCATTCATTTTTTCGCAACTTTCACACATATCAATTTTACTATATTCTCAAACCCAAACATCTACGTCCTAGCCGGGATTCGAACCCGACTCCCCGCCCCAGTCTTCGTAGCGCGTTGCGCTGACCACTCTGCCACGGAGGCCGAAAACGAAACAGGTGCCGCGGCTTCAATTTAACCTAAATTATCGGAATGAATTCAAGAGATTATAATTTCTCAGTTTTATGTGGTAGAAATGTAATAAATACTCAGACACTCAAGACACATCTTGTGTGCGTTCTATGTTACGTGTTCCGGTCTTGGCTTGTCCTCACTGACAATTTCAAATTTCTTAACCCTAAAACTTGGTAGAAGAATAGAATTAAAAGGATATACACAAATAAGTAAGTTATAACATATAAAATGTAAATATGGAAAACTAATTTATTGATTCAATGCCCGTAACCCGTAGCTCTGAAATTACTTGCGGAGTGAACTACATAATACAGGGTGATTGAAAAGTCCCTTAACACCCTCTATAAAAAGTAAAATAGTTATTCTGGGTACAAATTGTCATGATAGAAACAGATTAGGCCTTGGGGGAATCATATTGGTGTGTTCCAAGCGGAAGTTTGACATATTGGTGGCCACCATATTGAATTTAACTGGGTTTTTTTTAACGGAAGCGGGTGATGTGATATTTCAAACCAGTCTATACTTTCAAGAGAAACGTAACGGTGAAAAGGTTTTCAAGTTTTCTTTAATCAGCCAAAAATTATGACTGCATGGTTGTAACAAATGTCTCACTTTCCAGGTGTGAGAAAACATTACCAGAATGCTCCTAACGCATGAGGTTCGCATCGAGTTGTACTGCTGTCAAGGGAGAGAAGTTCACGGCAAATGATCTAAATCAACTTTTTGAGTAATTGTGTAACTACCACATGAGACACTGGATTTCGTTGAGGGTGTAGCTCGCTGATTAAAATCATTTGCAATGGCACTGCACGTTCCAAGACAACGGTAATTTTTTATGCACTCTCATGATAACTTTAGTCCCACGATTCCACACAATGGAACCAAATGACCTGAAGTCTCATTGCTCCTCCCACGTCCCTAACCACTCGTACATTGAACAATTGATTTACTTTATTTTACTTCGCTTTTCTCCCACTTTTGGCTAATCGCGACGATGAGGATGAGTGATGATATGATGAAATTGATGAAAGGACACTCACAAAGAACACCCATTCCCAAGCCGTCGTGGCGCGCTGTGCTAACCACTCCGCCACGGAGGTAAACTAACGGAGGCGTTAACCTTTTTGAGACCGATACACGAAACACGTCCTCGTCGCTTGAAGCTCACCCGTGACCTTCTTGGTGAAGCCACCGTCACCCACGCGCGCTTGCTGACACGCCATAAATTACTTGCTCGGTGTCGCGATTCTTTCGCTCGTCTTCCTCCCAACGACGCCGCTCCTTAGCAGTGTTGCCACATGACAGGAAATTTCCCTTTTTTAGCCAAAAGGGAAAAGGGAATTTCCATTTAAAATACCGCAATTTCAGGGACATATTAAGAACTATGACTGCATATTATTTCAGTTTATGTTTAATTCCGGTTTCATATCCACATTTTTATTTCTATATTTTGTGTCTGCTCCTTCGAATAGAAGCCTGTATATATTTATATTTCTGTTAACTTTATCGTACGTCGCTTTTCTGCATCTTCCGATAATAATGACGATGAGGGTTAACGATTAAATGGATTCCTGACCTGATCCAAACCTGGGACATCTGGCCAGGAAGCGATGAAGTTGACGTGTATGTGATTATTTCTTTATACTAACATGGATCAAGGGAAATACTACTACTACTACTGCTATCACCCCCACCTAGTGGTTGCAGGACCTTGTCGTTGATAGTGGGGATTGCGTGCTTCAATGATCCCCCAGGGTATACCGGCGGTAGCAGAGCTAGCTACCTGTAGGGTCTCTCATGCCGGGCAGGCTGGTAGGGGGGGGGGGGGAGAGAAGCAACCGATCGGTCCTCCAGGATTGCTGGGGGAAGACTGTGCTGCCTTGTACAGAGGGATTTGGTTACTCAAAGGCTAGGAGAGGGTAACTCTGATGTAAAACAAAGGGTAGGAGGGACTCTGAAGCTATTAAAAGCAACCTTCCTAGGGGACGGAAACACTGTTTCAATTGATAACAGAAGTATGGAACTGAGAAGAAATGCCTAAGGATTGGCAGAGAAGCATATGCAATATACAAAAAGGGGGACAAATTGGAATGTAAGAACTATATGTGTATTTCACTCTTATGCACACGATATAAAATATTCACATCAATAATAAGAAGCAGATTGGAACCATATGCAGAAACAATCATAGGAGAATACCAGGCTGGTTTAACGACCATTGACCAGATATTTACAGTAAAACAAATATTGGAGAAGTGTTGGGAAAGAAACGTAGGTGTCTTCCAAATCTTCGTTGACTTCCAGCAAGCTTATGACGCCATAGATAGAGATATGATAAGCCATATCATGAGACAATTCAGAATACCAGAGAAGTTAGTCAGATTTGTAGAGCTTACAATGAAGAGTACCTTTGCCTTTGTACGCATCCAAGCAGAGTTGGGAGACTTCTTTGAAGTAAAGAAAGGACTGAAGCAAGGCCCACTCATTTTCACCTGGCAGCTACGAATTGACACCAGAGGCACTCTGTCGTTGTTTGATTGACTGATTTGCTTTATTTTACTTCGCTTCTTGTGCCACTTTTGGCTAATTTGCGTAGATTGGGATGAGTGATGATATGATGAAATTGATGAATGGACAATCACAAACATCCATGCCCAGGCCAGGATTCGAACCCGGGACCCCTGCCGTTGTAGCCGGGGCCGGCCAGAGTCACTCTACAATACAAATCTACACAAGTAGTTGGATATGCAGACGATATTAACATCTTGGGTAGATCACTAAGAAGAGTAAAGGAAGTCTTTAAGGACCTGAATGAGGAAGGAAAGAAAGTTGGACTAAAAATAAACGAGAATAAGGTAAATATATCAATCCAGTCAAGGAAAAGAAGAAACTGTGAACAGAACATGGCAATAGAAAACTTTAACATCGAAATGACCAACAACTTCTCATTTCCAGGTACAAACCTGAATGATAAAAATGAAGAAATAGCATAAATACAAGCACGTATTCAAACAGCAAATAAGGCCTACTTTGTAAAAAAAGAAATGTCAATTGGAGAGCTGGAGTGATGGTATACAAAAAACTCATTCGTAGTATTGTAGTATATGGATGTGTAGCATGGACTCTTACGGAACAAGCTGCTAACAAACTCGACTCATCTGAGCGTAAAATCCTCCGAAGGATCTTGGGACCTATTCAATCACAAGGAGTGTGGAGAATTGGATATTATGACGAAATTTACAAGCTTTATAAGGAAGTACCTCTCCAAATGAAACATAAGAATAAACACTAAACTGGGCTAGCCATGTAGCTAGAATGGATGAGCACGGGATCTCGAAGAAGATGCTAGGAGGAAACGTGGGAGGAAGAAGACCTGCAGAAAGATCAAGGATCAGATGGGAGGAGAGTATCCAGAAGGACGCAGACTCCATCCTTCACATCAAAAACTGGAGAAGAGCAACCCAAGGCAGGACGTTCTGGAGGAAGAAAGTTGGGGAGGCCATGGCCCGAAAATGAGTCTAAGCGCCATAGGTATCAGGTAACTGCTACCACCACAAACAATAATAATAATTACAGCTACTTCTACTGCTGCTACTACTACTATTAATTATTATTAAATTATCATCATTATTATTATTATTATTATTGATTGATTTAGTTTATTTTACTTCGTCTTTTGTGCCTCTTCGCTAATTTGCGGAGATGGGGATGAGTGATGAAATTGATGAATGGACGTTCACAAACAACCAAGCCCGAGCGGGATTCGAACCCGGGATCCTTGGCGTCGCAGCACGATGTGCTAACCACTCGGCCACAGGGTCCGGCTATTATTATTAGTAGCAGTAGTAGCAGTAGTAGTAGTAGTAGTAGTAGTAGTGGTAGTAGTACGTTGCAATGGTGTGACATAAATGGTATGCAAATTAATGTAGCTAAATGCAAACTATTGAGATGTTCGAAAAAAACAATTGTATTGATTCTCAATATGTTATTAAATCTTATAAGGTTTCTATTTGTTCTAGTCATAAGAATTTGGGCATAATTATTGATTCTAAATTGCTATTTGGTGTTTGTAAAAAAGCTAAAAAGGTATTAGGTTTCATATCTTTTAATTTGACTTCCCTTAATAGAGTGGAATATTTTAGATTCCTATTTATAGTTTTGGTTCGACCATTAGTGGAATATGGAAGTGAATTATGGAACGTAGCAGCAAATAGTCCCACCGAGAAAATTGAATCAATTCAGAAATTATTTATTAGGTTACTGTGTATGAAAATGAAGGAAAGTTATACATCACTAAATTATATGGAGTGATTGGATATACTTAATTTGACAACCTTGAGCTCAAGAAGGAAATATAAAATTAATTTTTTGATTCAAAATATTTTGTCAAATAGGATTGTTAGTGAATAATTTATAAATAAGATAATATATAACGTTCCAAAATACAAAACAAGAAAAAATCATTATTATCAGTAAAATTGAAAAATGGTGGTGAATTTTAAAAAAATATTAATCGATGATTAACTATGAATTTCCTTAAAATATTATCTTTAGGTATAAGATGAGGATTACTGTAAAAACCATTATGAGTTAATCCTTTTATATTACACTTTGTGACATAGTGCTGTATAAGGTTTATTTTTTTTAACTGTTCTCAGTACTTTAAAATGAACAACTATTATTATTATTATTGGTATTTTTATTATTAGTAGTAGCAGATAGCCAGATTATTATTAGGGCTGAGCCGATACCACTTTGAACCGATACCGATACCGATGCTTGAAAACTGTAATAATTAAAACGTTTTTTTCAAAATATAAATTAATATTAGTGTGTAAGTATTCATTTCTAATTGTATGTATCAATTTACCAAGATTTTTACTTGAAATATTCTAGAATCACATAAGAAGATTAAATTACATTTTATGTTATCACAAAAATTTAGTTTGTTCACACTAAACTACCTTCTTATATATAAAAAATCGATGTATGTATGATTGTTCCGGCATAACTCTCGAACGCCTGAAGCGATTTCAACCAAACTTGGTACACATATCACTTACAATCTGGAAGGAAACACTGTGAGGGTAAGACACCTCTGGCACCCCTAGAAGTGGGGGTGGGAAGGGAGCCTAAAATATTCTGTTGCTTGGCATTTTTGTGTGTCATATCCTGCAAGTTATGTTTCCCGCCACACAGCACAGCGAATTTGGTTGTCTACACAGAAGGTGCGTAGTTGGCATAGTTTTTTGGGTCGCTAAGATGAATAGCGACACTCCCAATGCCGTTCCACTCCAAGTTTATTTATCGGCATGCGGGTGAGAGGGGGTGAAAAATGACCTAGATTATTTCGGAGTCGCTAAGCTAATTGTTGACATTCACGATTACCAAACGTAGTACACATATGACTTACAATCTGAAAAATAATACTGTGGGGGTAAGACACCCCTGACACACCTATAGCTGGAGGTGAGAAGGGGGTGACATGTAAAAATTATCGAAAACGACCGATATTAGTTTGGAATCCATAGTTCTGGGGGTCCCTAAGATGAATAGTGACACTTCCAATGCCGTTCAACTCAAGTTCATTTTACACTATGGTTAGAATTCATTATTTTCCTGTCAAATAGAAGATTGGGATAAATAAATACCCGAGTAGCGCTGGGTAATCAGCAAGTGCAAATAAAAATTTTTGTATAATTTCGAATATAATGAGATCCCGCGAAAGTGCCGCGTTGTATTATTGCATACCCCGTGAAAGACCAAAATGCCGAGAAAGTATCGGCCGGTATCGGTAAATAACTTCCAACCGATACTTCTGGTATCGGCGGATACCGATACATCGGCATCGACATCGCTTCTGCCCTGATAATTTTTAGATGCCCTGATTATTTTTATTACTACTACTACTAGTACATGATTTGTTTAGGTGAAGGGAAAAATTGGTGCAAAAAGAGAAATTTTACCCTCATATTGTGGCAACACTGCTCCTTAGTGCATGACCTACGCTCCGAGGATGAGCGTGTGTGTACCTGGGCGGCGATCGAAGCCCGGCAGACGTCCCGTGGCACAATCGATACGTCCAGGGTCGGGAGTACTTCGGCCGGTTCAAGAGCGTTTCTTCCCTTGCATTTCATCTCGCTATAAATAGACGCGCTTCCGAGTATCGACATCTTCTCTTATTTCCGAGGCAAGCTTTCAGGAGATTACAAATCGCCCGGGACAAGCACAAATTGCCGCTAAGAAGAAGGAAGGAATTTCCTAAGAAAAAGGAAACCACAAAACAGGCAGATGGCAGAATCCTGCTTACGAAGCCTAGAATTTTCCTGTCCTATGCGAGAACTTCAAATGGTGGGAAATTTCTGATCCTACGGATCAAGTATAATGATAAGGAATTAGTTTTTTCGCTTTGTTATTTATATTTCTTTAGGTGGGTAGGCCATGTGGCACGAATGGGAGAGGATAGAAGAGTTTGTACAGGATTTCGGTCGGCAAACCTGTTGGTAAGTGACCTGTAGGAAGGTCAAGACTAAGATGAGATAACATTGAGATGGACCTAAAGGAAATCGGTAAGGATGGAAAAGATTGGATTGATCTTGCCCAGGATAGGGACAGATGGAAAGCTTGTGTTGCTGCAGCCATAAACCTTCGGGTTTAACAAGGCTAGAGAGTTAGTTAGCTGTTTTTTTTATTTAATGTCGTGTTGGCTGCAATGACAAGAACAGACCACAGTAATGATGAATGAAAATATATGTACCTTCTCCGGAATTCAAATGTAGAAAACTTGGAATTTTACGGCCACTACACTCAGAAAACTAAATGCATTATATCTATTGATGCATTAAAATGTGTTTTATGGTCTCTACGACCGGCTCCCGTGGTGGAGTGGTTAGCACATCGCGCTACGACGCTAGGGGTCCCGGGTTCGAATACCTGTATCTGCTAAGAATCAGATTCATATATGATGCGTTTTGGTGCATTTTTGTATGTCTTAAAGAAACACCAAATTGCATCATACCGTAACAATCTATAAAATCATTGAAAATGTTTAAGTATAAAGAACTCCAAATCCAAGACATTTAGCCATCACTTTTCCAGACAGAAAATAGCTAGAAACATCTAAGGAATGTCTTGTGAGACATTGCCGAGCTTCCTTGATCGCAATCGTTGCAAACAGGTGTAAACAATAGCAATCAAGGAAGAGACTACAGGTAACTGAGTCGGCATTGTTAGTAAATTGGATGGGAATAAATGTCTCGGAGGGGAGAGGTCATTGATCAGATTTAGAGCAAAGATTGAGAGGTGAGTCAGTTACGAGCAGTCAGAGAGAGAGGCAGAAGTACGATCCATAGGAAGAACATGTTGATGCGAATCGCGAGTCAGGCTCAGTCGTACAGTCACGACCATAACCATTCTTCGCGGAACTTCAGCTGCTATACCTTTTTCGATGATGCATCAAACGCACATGTGCATCTCGACTGAAAGAAATCCTCACTTGCATCATATGATGTACTATAAAAAAGTAGCTGGGGTGGTAAGAGACGATGGGGCGACGCAGCCAATATAACAATATCACGTAATGTACAGCAGACTCGCGATTATCCGAGCTAATTGGGACCGAGACTGCCTCGGATACGGAAAAACTCGGATTATACGGAGATAATGTGCTAATAGGTCGTAAATGACGAAACAACACTTAAAACTGTATAGTAATTATTTATTACTAGTATAACGTAAATGAAAAGATTACTTTTTCAAAAAGTATTTCATAGTTTTTTGAAGTAACCTCTTTTATCTCTTCGACGCTGCAATGTAACGCCAACGCTGTAGGGAGAGTAGATCAAAGCGGCGTAGACTCCTCTTGCTGTTCAACGTAGGCCATAGCAGCTTCGATCGCCTTCAGTCCCTCAGAATGTGATATTTTCGGAGTGCTCGTCTCGTGCTCTTCGTAATTTTCTTCAGGATTGATGACTATATCAACATTAGCGTCGTCAGTCAGCTCCATTTGTTGATCTTTGTTATAACCACTAGAGGACGTCTTCATTTTCGATTAGCGTTTCCACTGGTAGCTCATTAGCTAGCTGGACGAGTTGAGAGACATTTTCATTGTCCGATCCCGGCAAAGTTTCGTTGGATTTCTCCAAGCCAAACAGCTTTCTCCATGATATTTGAAGTGTTGAGTTCTTAACTTCATCCCACGCCGTCGCAATACAATATGAAACATCTTTCACCGTTATTTTTTCAGAGCTTCCGTTACGCCCATCCCTTCATCCAATCTGCAAATCAACACCTGAAGAAGCCTCCGCGAGTAGTTTCCTTTCATAGTCTCGAGAACTCCTTGATCCAGGGGCTGTATTAGTGAGGTTACATTAGGTGGCAAGAACATGGCTTTAATATCGTCACTACAAAGTTCGTTGGCGTCCGGGTGCGAAGGCGCGTTGTACAAAAACAATACCGCTTTTCTAGGAAGCTTTTTCCTTATTAGAAACGCCTCAATCACAGGATCGAATTCCTTGAAAAAGCAGTCATTAAAAAGTGTGTTGTCCATCCACGTACTTTTTTTATTTTTGTACATGGTGGGACGACAATTGACATTAACGTTTTTAAACTCTCTTGGGTTTTTTACTTTCCAATCGGGGGGGGGGGGTTCTTAACTTAAGGGAGCCAGATGCGTTGGCACAGGCTAAAATGGTCACTTTTCCTTAATATTTTTGAACCCAGGAGCTGTTTTTTATGATTTCGCTGCCAGTCTTTCTAGAAAGCATTCTGAAGTCTAGTTCTGTCTCATCACAGTTGAAGATTTGATTCTATGTCAGTCAGTTAGGCAAAACAACTTCTTTCATTTTTGAATGAAATTCAGCAACTTCAGATGAATTAGCTGACAATTTTTCCCCAGTAATGTTGAGCTGTCCAATGACGTATCTCTTCTTTCATCTGTCCACCCATCCATCGCTCGCGGTAAAACCTTCTTCGCAGTCCTTAAATTTTTTTGAAAATATATTGCCTTAGCTTGCACCATAAGACCACTTACTGGACTTCCCGCGCCTCGCAGATGTGAAAACCACAAAAATAAAGCCTCGGACGTCTGCTCATATTCACCTTTCTTCGTCGTTTTCCGCGCTAAACCACTGCACCCGCTCACACTTTGACTCACCCACATTTCAATGTCCTTCCGCTTACGTCTCCAATCTCCAACAGTCACTTCCCCGACTCCATAATCAGCAACAACCTTTCTAATAGACTCACCTTTATCCAACCTTTTTATAGCGTTGAATTTTGTTTCCAGAGAAACCACACACCTTTTTCGTTTGCCACTCATACTACATTACTCCCTTAGAATAGGTCTACACAGATTTAAACACCACTGTAACAATCAGATACACCGACAATGTAACGAAACGGTGACTTGACTCCAACTTACCAGTAAACAAACAGGGGGTGCGTTATGAAGCGCGACGTTTTCCAACCACTCCCTCGGTTAATCGGGACTCGGTTAATCGCGAGTCTACTGTATAATCATGGCAAAAGTTGGTCTATGTGGGTCAAAGCCATTGATGGCATCATAGTGGGACAGCGGTGCGGGCGCCCCAGATCACAGCCAAACGATTGCTCGAAAGGAGCTAAGTTTGCAACAGTGCTCCCAGGTACCGCGGATGGAAGAACCTCACGGAAACCCTCCCTCATGCCCTTTACTCGTTATGCTCCTCCCTTTACAAGCTTTACGATTCTTTCATTTACGTAAGCCTTCACTTGTCGTTGCGGCAATTCTAATTGATGCGGTACCAAACAAATTCAAAATTAATTTTAAATAAAAACACAAACTTCATATCTAGTATTTTAATGCAACGTTCGTTTGTTCTAAATGTTCGATTTCAAAAGGAATTGTAAAGCTTAAAAATGACCTAAATGAAAATAGAGCCACGACCTTTTGGTCCTAGCTTACTTATCATAAGAGCAAGATTGCTTAGCAAATTTCCTTTTGCTTGTTTTTCACTTACATTAATATCATTGCCTTCACATTTCTACTTTCAATTTAACACTCTCTCTGTGTGAAAGGAGATGTGGGAATTCTGCTCCAAAACGCCTTCTAACCTCCCTACAAAAATTCGTAATGACTTAAGAGTCATTTGTTTTAAATTGCATTATTAGGTAGAGTGCAGAAAACACCAATAATACTGAACTACAACAAAACAATCTAAAACACTTGTTAACACCTTAATACTTCACAAACACGTGCAAACTGAACACTAGCTGTCTGGATATTGAAGCACTGGCTCGTCCAGTGGCAAGTCAGCGTACAGCAAATAATGTGGCGGGACATAACTCAAGTCTCTGTTTATTCAGTTACATAAAATAACGATCGACTTGATGTTATTCGATGTGCAAGCACTGCAAGCACACTAAAGTAAGCACAACCTTCGGTCTTTCAAAACAGGTTAAAAACTAAACTAGTCTGGATTGTACGTTACTACGGCCCGATTTAGACGGAAGCATTTCCTTTAGCATTTTTACTAGCATAAATGCTATGGAAATGTTTCCAAAAATCTTATAGCAGAGAGTACTTTACACGCAAGCATTTCATGTAACTTTTCGGTTAGCTTTTGCGATTACAATGTATAATAAATACAGCACGAAAGACAAGTCGAGTTACACCATCAATATGAGTGCACGGTGTTCACATTTGAAACAACTGAAATATTCTTCCATGCGTGTACATGAAAGTGTGTATTGAAGCATGGCCATTGATTTGTACCGAATATATAGGAAACGTTATTCTTCTCGGTTGAATAGTTACGGGCTTTTAAAAATGTGAAGTGATACATTGTTTACTTCTCACGCTGCCGCCATTACACCTGCACTCGTGACCTAGAATTCGCTTCTGATTGGTTATGCTACGAAAAATGCTACGGAAATAGCATCCTACGATCCTATCCTTGATAAATGCCATGAAATAAGCCATGGCATCTGAAATGCCACAAGATTTTCACTTTACACGGTAGAATTTTGGTCATGGCATAAACGTTAAGAAAAATGCCAAGAGAAATGCTTTCGTCTAAAGCGAGCCTTACACTTAACTTCCTTATTAAAATCTCATGTGAAATCTCCCGCTGTTTGTCTTCTATTTGCTTTGTTCCCAGTTTTATGAACACTTAATCTTTTCTTATCTTCGATTAATTATTTTCAGTCAAAAATACGTAAACGGAATGAAATTCCGTTTTGGTACACAACGCCATTTCTTATTCTCTACTTGCTCACCGTGTTCCGTAACACCGTTTCGAGCCAATATCCAGGCTTCTAATTCGTCGTGTGAGAACCAGACGGACAGAACTCAATTTATCAAATTTATAGGAGAGAGGAAATAATGTATTCTTAGGAATATGTCTGACTTCAAACAAAAATCAGAAAATTGGAGATACGTGACTCAACTTTATGGTTAAGATGAAGAGATATGAATCCAAATAAAGCTATTCAAATAAAATACGTTCAACAAAACCGAAAACCGTATTTTTTTAAGTTACGTTCCTCTCCGTGGTTCTCACGAATATAGGCCAAACCGTAAAGAATTAACCTTGTCTGTAGACATCCCAGGTCGTACTCACAATATCCACTTCTTGGGGGATTCCAAACCAAGTGTCTCAAAATAATAATAATTATTATAATTATATTAAGTTAATTAAAATAGTACTAATTAAAGTATTCAAATTAGTTAATATTATATTCTATTACATGAATAGGAAAAAAACGGTGTAAGGATAGTGATATAACAGCATGTATTCTAGCTTAACTGTAGTTGAGGTCATCAAAATCTGTAAAAAAAAAGCAAACAACTGACGTGGCAAGGAAATTAACGTCAAATGGATAAAGATTTGAACATTTATTGAATATGAAAAGAAAATATGTTAGATCAAGTTGACGAAAAGTAAAGTTTCTGGTGATATTTTATGAATATTATTATAAGTAGTAATAAATTTTGAATAAATCTCCTTTGGTACTGTCATTCAAAGTCCTATGATCCCAATGTAATCCTTTCCTTCCAATAAGTTCGGCGGAAATAAATGACCCTCGATTAAACAACAAGTTGAGTTGATTGACTTGATGTTTTAAGTACACTTTATGCACAGGAAGGCTAATCGGGACTGTACCTACAGTTTAAAGTGGGATGCGAACCACCATGTGTCTCCATCGGGTATCGACGGAACCACTTGATTACAAGACGACGACGCTAACGCTACGTCATTGGGGAGGCCCTAGACAACAAGTATATTTTCATTATTTAATATTAGTTACATTATTATTTCATTATTTAATTTTAGTACTTTTTAAGTTTTTAGAGAGGGGTCCGGAGATATTGGATATTGTAAGCACTTTGTACTGACTCAATATTACCATCTAGACGCATTACTTGGATAAAAGTCTCCACCGCGAACTTTCATTGGCGACTACTGTTGGGAACTGGTAGAAATCGTGAACGCTGCTCCTGTTTTATCTCCTACTCCTTTCTTTCTTTCAAATTTTGAGTTTTTATGGACAATTTATGCTCAGATAGACTGACGTAGAGACTAAAGTGGTGTACGAACCACTGATTACAACAGACTAGACACATCCACTTTTTTGTATTCTGAGCCAACCAGCTACAATATACTTCTGAAATATATTGCAGGCCATATTTCATTTTACTTCGACAAAATATAATACCTCCAAATAAAATTATAATTTTCATCAGGTATAAGGATGACTACATAAAAAACTATATACTTATGTGTTTGTCATGAAATTTGTCATTTACATTTTAAAAGGGCAGAAATTCATGTAGGTCATGTCCCACTTTGATCCATCATTGGCACCGCACCTGCTACATCATCCTGGTAATAATTATAATATATGTTGAAGTACAAAAATATATATTTTTAAAAAATTTCTCTGGATGTGCCAGTTTTCAGTTAAACAGGCCAAAAGGCAAAGCAGCAATAGGTCCGTAGAATTATTCTCAGAATATTATGCCATATTGTGACAGTTTCCGACCCTTCGTATTTGTGTTATCATACTTCGAGATAAGTCTTGATGCATTGGGTTGTCCAGAAAACAATTGTGTGACTTTGTTCCAACGTGTGATACAGGTGAAATGCTTCTAATCAGAGAAATATAACTTTTTCAAATTAATTATTGAAAAGCACATGAAACTACATTATGGGGTAATTGTTTCATGGCACTTGAAAGAAATCTAGTAGAACGTAAACCTAATCTTACTTCGAAAAATAAAGATATATTGAAAATATTGCCTTTACAAGCAGATCCACCTACTCATGGTAAAAATTACTAGAAGGAAAAAAGACTTACCAGCTCAGTGGCGACTCTTGGATTTTCTTGGGTCTAGGAAGTTATGGTAAGCAGACCGAGGAAAGTTTTCGAATATGCGTTCAATTACACGGTCACACGTATCGCTTGTATGTGTACCTTGTAGAGTCACGGACACTTCTGGGTTGTAATGATCCCTTTGAAAGTCAATAGGGTTGTACAACGCAGAAGTGTCCGTCACTGTACTAGCCATTGCATTTATAATGTTAGCTGCAGCCCTCCCTACCTGTTGTGTGTGGATTGAGGACATCTTTCCCAATACCAACCTCCTGATAAGAGAAAAGTGCTGTTTCAACTCTTAAATTACGCTAAATGCGATACAATTATGTGCTAGGGTCTATTATTATTATTATTATTATTATTATTATTATTATTATTATTATTATACAATTATTATCATTATCATTTTTTGATAACTAGTAGTTTTAAGTTCAATTTATGCAGCTATTTTGGAGCTGTGAACTGCGTTGTTGATTATACACTGCACAACAAATTTGAAGACATTTTCTATCTTTTAGATAAAATCATGTGATTTGGACTTAACAAAGGGTACAGAATTGAAGTGTGAAAACCGTATGCTTCATTATTTGCATTGGACAGCCTGATGCATTGCTACAAGTATGTGTGATAGGCATATTACAATACACTGTACAGTAAGAAAACACAGTAACAATACCTACGAACATGACGTTGTGGAGCATTTACGCTTATACATATCTGTAGGGGTCTCCCTGATGATAGACCAACAATAGTCAGCAAGTATACTGCCGTTCCAACTCTGAAACACTTTTCAACCGCAGCAATGTCCTGGTGGAACCTTTCCCCTATTTCATCACTGTCTGTTCCCAGGCTATTCAGGGAAAAGCCCACATGTGAGTCCAGAAAGTGTAATTTGAGGTGCATGTGGCACCCCATGATATGAAATCAGTGCACCATGTCAGGAACAGTGACTTCATATTTGTGAGCTTTGGCATTACCCAGGAAACTATAACACACCAACTTGAATGCCTGCCATGCTGCATTTGCTGGGTCAGAAAGTGTAGAATCAGACGGCTCTAAGCTGTGTGGGAATTTCGTCCAGAGGTACCTGAAAGCTTGCCCTTCTCGGCCTAGTGCTTTGACGAAGATTCTCATCAAACCAAGCTTGATGTGTAACGGGGCGAAATATATTCTGATTGATTGATTATATTAAAATAATTTCTCTCTCGTTGCCGCATCCCACATTTTGGGGCTTCTCAATTAGATCACGTGATATGTTCTTGATGCCTGTAGTAGCGGCCAGTGTTTACGGACATAATGATTATCTCTGTCCCGACTGTCCCACTCACAGAGGAAGCAACAGTATTTCACGTAACCTTCTTGCATACATCTTATCCTGTCATACCAATTTATAATTTCGAGCATTCATTCTTTGTAACACGGAAGAAACACACTTTCGGCTATTGTACCATACGTTTCTTATGTAACTTTCAAATGTTGTATGTTTTGGATAAATTACACGTGATACACGGAAAAAAAATGCAGATTCGTTTTTGTCATGCACAAATACATTAGAATCACACATTTTCACCTAAAGGACAAATTTCGTGTTGTGCAGTGTTATTTATAATATTAAGAAACATTAGGAATTTCGACCATTCAATGGGTTCAGTAAAGTGCTTGAAAAAAAGTTGAAGAATATTGGACTACTGGTAACGGCGTTCGTTTGTTTCATTTGTGTCCCCTAACTTTCTACCGATTTCCTTTTATAAAATGTTCCTCACTTGTTAAATCGGCGAGTATAACGAAAAGATGAAAACATGAGGATGGACCACGACCTGTAAAAGCTTGTCCCTTGGTCGGCATACTTAATATAGTTTGAAACAAGTCCGCTGGATAAGTACAATGAAAATTTGGAGATTATTTTTAAAAACTCTATATTTCCTCAAAATATATTCATTAGAATTAAATTTCTCTGTTTCCCAGGGACGCCCGTTTTTTAGATGATGCTGGATTTTTCCATTATGCCAAGCACAGTGCTAGGTGCCAACGAAGTTCAAATTTTGCTAGGTTTAGAACTATTATGCTAGGGTTGGCACCACTGATTTAGGATACCACCGGAGCTTCCTCGCGGTCTGGTAAAACTGGGGAACCCCCCTCCCTCCCTTGCACTGCCCCTCACAGTCTGGTTCTAGTATGACGAGAAACCTTCCTCAGCGGCAGGCAAAGACGGTCAGTCGTCTTTCGGCAGCAGATCTGGAGCGAGCGAGTGATAGCAGATGACTCTTGACAGTTGAGTAGCGAACCTGCATTGCACCCATCATTTTATAACGCTCATTGAACTCTTAAAAATTACAGAACTGGAAGTAAGTATAAATGAACTGTAGGAAGTTCCTCACTTCCTACATGAAGTAATCGCTCTATTCAAAAGTCATGCCCATTAAATTGAGCTTATTTGCAGGGTTAGATTAATCTACAGTTAAATCAGCGATAGAGCTTATAGCAAACAATGAAGAATTTCACACAGTATCTTCACACAAATATATGTGACCCTACACGTTCTTCGGTGCAGATTCTCGATCCGAAACAAACATACAGGGTGTCCACATGAAACCTCCCTGATTTCAAATTACAATTGTGAGGGAACTATTCGATATAAAGCCTTGCGGTTTGCGACATCATGTAAAGGAACTCAAAACGTTTTTTTTCTCTTTCTTTTCTTAGGTGCTGAGTAATTAGCAACGACGAGGACAGGAGAAGAGAGAAGGCAGTGCGTTGTGTAGTATGCGGAAACGAAATTCACTCCTAAGACGTGCATTTCAACGGGAGCCACAAGACGTAAAAACAATTAAGGCTTGGTATGACAAGTTCCTAGCGACTGGGAGTTAGGTTCTGGAAGAAAACGTACACGTGATGAAAAGGTAGAGGTGATGAGGGAGGATTTCGAGAGAAGTTCGCCATCTGTTCCTCTGGATTTCTTCTTGAGGGGTTATGTAATAGACACGGTCTACACTTCACCTGTACGTGGCCTTCGTGATCTCCGCAGGGGAACTGAGAACGCCATCAACTCCATCACCGCTGACCTGCTAGTGTGCAAATGGGTTTAGATCGAGAATTGGCTAGACATTTTGAGGGTTACGAAAGGAGCCCATGTAAAAGTGCACTAAATTTTAAAACAAATTGAGTTGCTTTACATGATGTCTCAAACCGCAAGGCTCTATATCAAATAGTTTCCTCACAATTGTAATTAAAATCATGGAGTTTCATGTGACACCCTCTACATCAGAGAAAACTCTTGTTGAACGTGGTAATGCCACACTGCAAGTGGAATTCGTACTCACCGCCGCCGTTGTTGTAGCAGAGGTAGGGGAACCTCCAAACGTTCCCAAGGCCCACGCTGTAGCCAAGCAGCGAGAGCAGGAAGTCAAATCTTCCGGTCCAGTTGCCTCTCTCTGGCTCCGTGAGTCCCGACGCCTGGCTGGTGGTGTCGTCCGCCGGGTTCAGAGGCACCTGCGAGTTCGCCACCGAGCATTTGTCGTCGTTCTGCAACGTAAAATGCGCCAGTTATAAATAATATAAACAAATACAAATTACACCTAGCAATTTATTTCCACTTGGTATTCGTGCTTTGCCTTAAAATAATTCGACCCTAGAACTTCAATATTGGTATATTTGCCATGTTTCTCGGCCTTTGATCTTCAAATCTCTAGAAAAATACTATTTTTTAAAAAGAAACTGAAATGTAGTTACTTTGCCCAAAAGTAACTCTGTTACAGTTACTCATTTAAATTTTAAATAATTTTAAAAGCAACAATAAGTTCACTTTACATTTTCTTCATTCAAGATACCTAAACTGTAATTGATTGATTGATTGATTTGGTGTTTTAAGTCCACTTTATGCACAGTAAGGCTAATCGGGACTGGACCTACAGTTTAAAGTGGGATCCGAACAACTATGTACCTCCACCTGGAATCGAACCCGGGACCCCTTGTTTACAAGGCTACGACGATACCACTGCGCCATCGGGCAGTACTATAATAAATGGTACTACAGAAAAATTTCATTACCAATTTTTTTTCTTTTTTTTTTTTTTGCTTATTACAAATGCAGTTAGTCTGAGAAACTATGAAGGAGCTATGAGGAGCATAATGCAAATCACTAATATATATATATTATGTGTACAAGTAACAAAGAAAATGTTCGTCCGAAGACTATGAACCACAGTTGACTGGCGACGCTATAATCTCTTCATCATCAAGTATAGATTTACTTGGCAGCTACATTTGGAACAGGCACACTGTCGTCATGAGCCATAGGCCTCGTGGCAGATTGATTACAAAATTTTAGTTTATTTATTCTGCAACACCCAGACTTATCTGCTTTACTAAAACAGAAGTCATTATAGAAGTTGGATTATTCTAGCCATTGTCATTAGTCGCATTACGTGTTTCTTTACCATGTAACCATGTTGAGAAATTGACCCCACATGGCCAAAGTGCGCGCCGTTTTCGCTGTTTTCCAATAGTTCTTCTCATTGACTTACGAGCAAACAAAGAGGTACGTAATAAAAACTGTCAGGCTAAATTTTGCAACTTTTTATCCTCGAAATCGGAAATGAAATAACTGAATCACAAGAAGAAAACCAGGAGCCTCTCACAAGTGTTATATTATGCTTACACACTGCCCTGTCGTAGTTGCCTTCAGCTTCAGAAGGCAACGAGAATGAGTTACTCTATTGATATAATCAAAGTAATCCATGCCATGTTGTTTGCTCCGTATCACGCCAAAGGCGAGATTCAAAACCGGGACATTTGACGTCATGGCTCGATAGACTAATCACTTCGCCAAGGGGTCCGGCTGAAGCGCTGGAAGTAGCTTCTTACAAGCATATTACATCGGCGACCTTCAGTGGATCTTTAAAACTCCGCTGAGACGGGAATCGACAGGAAATCAGTTGAAATAACGTAAAGTCAGTCTTGTGCAAAAAGTACCATTAATCACAGTATGTAACTGGCTCAACGGCTTTAACGATCGGAAATTTTAATCCCCTTTAAATAGATCGCGATAGCAGATCTCGCCCCCAGTTGTAGTCCAAAAGTTATAGAGTTAACAGTTGCAGTCTTCAAGTTATAGATACAATATCGGTGCTACGCTAGAGTTAGAAGCAGGGAGCGCTCCTTAAAGACATTTCATATCAGGACATATCATATCAACCAAATCAGCGGAGACGATCATCTCTACAGGAATCTACATATAAACGACCATCCTTTCTATTGCCATCATGACCCCGCGCTGTCCAGTCAATAGAAGTGTTAAATATTGAATGTTGTTCGTGTTCTCCTTATTTCACAGGGGTGAGTCCCCTAACATATAAAAGGTACCTCTCGTAGATGCGAGTTGCCTTAGGCTGGCACAGCCTAGTTCCGATCCCCAAGAAACCCGTAGGGGTTTTATACGGCTCTAATGAATTGTCTTTGACAATTTCCAGGGCAAATCTGGACTCGTCCGTGAACAGGACGTTGCACCAATCCGAGACAGTCCAATTGACATTTTGACGACACCACCTTAATCTTGCCCCTCTGGCTTGGACGGTTAGTGCAACACAAACACGTGGTACAAACAAGGGCGTACAATCCCTTCATGTGGAGCCTTCGGCGCACAGTACTGGCAGACATTGTCTGTCATTGTCTGTCTGAGACATTGGACTGTCTCATAATATTGGTGCAACGTCCTGTTCACGGACGAGTCCAGATTTGCCCTGGAATCAGATGATGAGCGTTACTGGAGAGAACGATGCACACGCAATCAGGCCAAGAACATCATCGAACATCACATATTCAGAGGTGGCAGCGTCATGGTGTGGGCTGGAATTTCAATGGGACATCGCACCGAGCTGCACATCTATAAAGGCGGTTCTGTGACGGCTGCGCGGTATCGGGATGAAGTTCTACACCCCATTGTGAGACTCTACGCTGCAGCAGTTGGTCCTAATTTCCTCCTTACGAACGATAATGCCCGTCCCCATCGAGCCAACATCGTTGACGAATACCTGCAAAGTGAGGGCGTTTCTCGTATGTAGTGGCCGGTATTTTCCCCCGACCTTAATCCCATTGAAAACATTTGGGATGCCTTCGGGCGTGCTGTCTCTGCCCGTTTACCTCCTCCAGCCAGTCTCAGAGAGTTGGAAACTGCCGTAATGGAGGAATGTCCATTGCTCGCATCTGCGATGGTTGATCCCCTCATTCAAAGCATGGAAAATCGTTGTAAAGTTTGTGTGAAGGTCCGGGGTGGTCACATACCATATTAAAGTTTTATTTTCGTCACATACCATATTGCGGTAAATTTTGTTTGGTTTGTTTGCCTTTAAACATCATTATGTTAATGACCGAAATGTGACGTCATCATATAACTTACGAAAAGTATTTTTTTCATCTTTGTACACAATTCTTATTTTCTTTAATGAAAATTTGCTTCATTTGCTATCTTCATGTGCAATTTTGTGTTAATAAAAACTTTACTTTTCCATTTTTGTTGATTTTACCGTTGCGTGCTTAACTTTTGGAAGCGTGTTTATATATGCAGGGTTGCGCGGAGCCGACTGACACATTTCAAATGGTTATAGATAATATATTAAAATAGGGAAAAATAAGGGAAACCGTCTACACATACGTCCAAGTATGCTATTTATTACTTACAGATTAAGAAGCTTATTTTTTGAAAACTACATCAGGCAAAAAGCCTCCTTTACATCAATGCTGTTGCAAGTTGCTGTCTGGAAGTTGCCTTACAAGTTCCTCTGTAGGAATCAATAGCCGGAACTTCGTCAACAATGGCTTGTTTTAGTTTTTAATAGTCATGATACCTTTCCTCAAATTTCTTCATCCAAGCCAATATGGTATTCAAAGACGGTACGTGTCCATGTCGACCAACACTGAATAAAGACACCCTCCACTCCTGTCACAGACTTCGTTTCATAATAACTACAAGCATTTTCCAACGCCCCATTGCAACTGACTATGTAATATGGCAACCTCTCCTTTACCGTTCCCCTTCCCACCAACCTCGACAAGCTATCGGCCGGTGTCACAGTGTGGAACGTCCCCCATGGTAAACATTCCCCCGGAAAAAGTAAAATGTCCTCCCGGAAAGAATACAATATATAATGTTCATTGTGAACTTTTCCCCCCTCACGGTAGAATTTCCCCCTCAGTAAACACAAGGGGGACGAAAAAAATGGGTCCTAATTATTGTATATATTCCCCCCGGAAATTCTACCATTGTTATCTATGAATTTGGGAGGGGGACGAAATACCATAGGTCAGCTATGGTAGGATTTCCGGGGGGAATATATACAATAATTATGACCCATTGTGTTTCGTCCCGATTAAAGGTGGAAAGTTCACAATGTATACTATTGTATTCTTTCCGGCAGGACATTTTACTTTTTCCGGATAAACGTTTACCATGGGGGACGTTCCACACTGATATCAGCGCAGTATTCAAATTTGAAATGTGTCAGTCAGCTCCACGCCATCACCTACATCGCGTTCGTTCTACATCCGTGAATGGTATATAACCCGCAGAATTGTAATGTTAGTTGGGTTGTCTATACACAAGGCGCTCGGCCGTCCGACATCTAACGTATGCTTCAATGCCACTTCTATCTGTAATCATATGAACGAAAGTAAAATTACTGCCAGGTTATGGTAGAGTAGGATTCGGAAGAGCTGCTTTGCCATTTTATTAACAAAGGAACGAAGAAGAACCTCTATAAAATGTGGAACATATGTTGTTTTTCTCCGCATTCTGCTGTGGGCCATGCTATAAAAAATGCCAGAACAGAATTTACTCCCAGTCTGTTTCTCCTGCTGACATTTGCACTCAAAGGTCATGTCAAGTTTTGCAAATAGAATAAGAAAATATCACTACGAATACAAACAAGAGTGAGGGAATGAAGATTTCACACTTGGCAGCTTGAAGCTTTCCACTAATGCTACTCCACTTGCATGTCTTAACCTGTTCAGACAAACCTCTGCCTTACACACCTTTTCATTCATAATAGCTATTAACGGGCTTAGTATGCCATTTGTATTATTTAATTATTAAATACAATAATTTTAATTGCATGATAGTTCATTAAAAGTATATATGTACTTGTAACAAATAACACAAATTTGTGTGTTTTAGCCCAACTTCCTCCTGTTGTAACTTTGTTATCCGTAAAAAATTAATCTCGAAATCTTCTATTAGCCCCCCCCCCCCCCCCGGAGATACTGGGGCTCAAAGTTTGAAAAAATGAACAAACAAGCATTTGTAGAGCTTTATCTCAAAGAGGAAACCAGTAACCGATTTCAAATATTTTCTGCTGAAACACTTAATGTATATGTTTCCTCTAAAACATCATGGCCCCTTCTCTGGGTACGGGTCTGCCAGTGTGTTTGAAAATTACCAAAGCAAATGTACAATTCACTAGAGTAAACGACACAGAGATTGATGTAACATTCTCCACTTTGCTGGAAGTAAATGTAGCACGTAAATTACAAGCAAAGTTCAAGAAAACAATATTTACCTTGGATGTCTCACAGAATAATGACACCGCTAGGAGCTTAACGCTTTACCCTTGACAGACACTAGCTGGTGACACCAATTGGATCACTCTTGCCAAGGAAATGAAACAGAAAACCTGATGTTAGCTATTACCTCTGTGTTCGGGATTATCCCTATTTCCCCTATGTTTTTACTTACACTTCTTCGTTTTAAATATGAACGATTTAACATTTGTACACATGTACCATAAAAATAATAAACTTCCAATCATGTAGTTCACAATCAACGAAGATCAAAGCCCGTTTGAAAAATACACGTAAATTACACGCATTGCTTGAATTGTATCTTGTGAATTGCCTTTTGAGGTTTCACTATAATCATTTGAATTCAATGACCCTGGTTATGGATTCCAATATGCAAGTTTATTAGCTTCCATTGCCATTGCCTCATTGTTCTAATCCTTTTGACGATTCGCTCTTTGTTCCAGATCTACACCAATAACAATATGCGCACAATTAAAGTAAAACAACTATACAAGACAAGTATAGATAAGTATGAAATTAATTAATTCATATTAGTGGGAAACAAAACTTACACATAATAAAATCATTTCAACTAGGTATTTATATTTTGCAATATATTGTTGTAATCCCGTCTTACCTGGGATCTGAGGTCACAGGGAAGTTTCATTTAAACATTTAGGTAGAGCTTAATAATATCTGTTGGCTGAACCTGCTCCGATTAGGAGGGTAGAGATATGGAAAGTTGGCGTAAAGGTTATTCACGCTCGTTCATACCTGGTAGGTGCGTGTGATGTCTTGTCCCGATGCTTCTGGCAGACCGAATCGTGACAGTTGCCAAGGTTCTATCCTTCGACCCTCAGCTCACCAGACCGAGCGATCCCTTGCGACTTGTAGCATGCTAGGCAGCGGTAACTCCGTGTTCCATCGTCGTAGTTCAGCAGTGTAACGTGTTGTAAAGTATCAGACTAATTATCCACGTAGCGTCGATGAGTGTCAAGTTCTAATAGAGAGCGAGCTCCGGGTAGGAGCTTGCTTTTATAATCTCAGGCGTCGAAAAGGTTGTTAAACATTTCGAACACGATGGATCTTGTTTAGATCCACGCGTTTGCCTTCCAGTTCCTTGTTTAACGGAAGTTACAAGTTAGCGCATTCTTGGGATCACTCGCTGGTCGGACAAGTTCAGGAAATAAACAAGTGTGAATATTAACATGACGAGGTTTTCTCGGTTTAATAGTCTCCATATCTCTACAATATTGACATTTTTAACCAGTTGGTAAACGAATGAGTTTGCTACTTTATAAATAGCTTATATATTAGAAAGTAACAAATGAATTCCTTTTTATATATATATAACACATTATATATATAGGTATTTCTAATAATATATATTACGATATTTAGTAATTTACTTTTATATGTAATAATATAATAAATATGTTTGGTTTTTTGTTTGAGTTTGTGTTTTAAGTCGACTTTATGCACAGTAAGGCTAATCGGGACTGGACCTACAGTTTAAGGTGGGATCCGAATCACTTGTGCCTCCACCGGCTATCGAGCCCGGGAACCCTTGATTACAAGGCAATGACGCTAGCTAGCACTGCGCCATGGAGGAGGCCCATAATGATAAGTACGTGTATCATATGTATAATAATTCATGTGTATATGTATGTATGTATATACTGTATATGTATGTAAACTAATATTTTCCTCTCCCCACCAATCTTCAATGAATAATCACCATGGTTTGTTCCTTTATACGTTAGTCGTTATTTATCGTCATCGTTACGATTAACATAGAAAGGGACAGAGAAGAAAACTAATACCAAATTCTGCCTAACACTTCCAACACAGCTGTTTCAAGAATAACAATAAATTCAAATTTCAAAATCTAGTTCTTAAAAATGTAGATATTAAAAGCAGAACACAATGGTTTCCTATAACATAGGATTTCATATGTTCAAAAATTTGATAATGTCATATACTGGAACACAAATTTATTCTAAAGATTCAATTACATTTTCTGTTGTTTTGTTTTCTCACCATCTATGAAAACTGGGATTATATACGTATGTGACTGTACATCAGTGTTTGGAAGTAACTAGTTAGAAGTAACAGTTACTTTTTTTGAGAAAATGTAACTGTTACTAGTTACTTTTAAAAGTGAGTAACTGTAACTGTAAATGAGTTACATTTTTACTTCCAATGAGAAGTAACGTTTTAACAGTTACTTTGACAGTTACTTTGCGACACTTAAATTGTTATGTAAGTGTCATAAATTATTGGCGTTTTTGGACTGAAAGTGAGCCGGAATTATTTTCTGCTGTGATATAAAAGCCCATTCTTTGTTACAATAATTCTTGCAAACAATAGATGAAGAGGAAAAGATAATGTTGTTGTACTAAATTTATATCCTGGCGGTGGTCAGTCGGTAGGCTCCTGCAGGTGCCAGGAATTTCAAGGTTTATCCTATGTTTCATCTCTCGTTTGGTAGACCTGAATTCCAAAGCGATGTACACGCCTCGGAAGAGGGGTGGATTTCCCAGAAGCGGGAAGATAAGCCTCTAGGAGGAAAATTCCTTCCTATTGCTGACAGTTTGCAATTGTCAGTTGTGTGCTGTGAAGTGTCTCTTGTTTCTGCAATTTGTTCCTCTGTGACCTTATAACTTCCCCCTTCTGTAAGCAGCATCCGATAGTTTTTTCTTTGCTATAATATCGTATTAAGCTGAAAAGGAACGTTCTGTAATATTGCAATGTTTTTACAAAATAATTCAACGATACTGGTAGTATGAACGAAACTGAAGAAGACGAGAGCTAGCAAATGCGCAAATGAATTGTTTCCACATGATTTCTTTTATTTCAGTTCCTCATAATTTAAAAATGGAAGTAAAAATATTTCCGGTTAGAATTCGCTTATTTATGATTATTCAGCATTTCTCGATATTTTGAAAGAAGTAATATATTTTGGTAAGTGCTATTCGTTTAAGATTTAAATGAGAACCCATTTTCTTGCTATAACAGATACGATAGATCTCACCATTATTCTTGATACAACAGTGAATTACAACACTCAAGTGGCAAACGAAAGAATAAGGAGACTCTAACGATCATTCTTGCTTGTTATGTAATCGTCTCAGAGAGAACTGAATGAGTAAGTTTAAAATGCCATTTTCACCTTCACTGATAACGCACAATTATAGGCTACTATAATTTTTATTATTTTCTGGTTCTAAACACTTGAAATTATACACAAATTTAATACTCTCTGACACTCCCTTTATGCGAAACAGTATCCCC